>NC_080675.1:18886709-19189740 GCF_030445035.2 Dasypus novemcinctus
TTCTTATGGATTTCAAATGGGAAGGTGGAGTGGTTACCATTTCAATAGAAATATTTATATACAAGGGTAAGATCAATCTAGAATAATCATCATAATATCCGATCTTAATTACAAATGACTACATATAGACAAAAGTAAGGTCCTTCTGAAATACTCCTAACAATGGCAGGTTTTTGGTTGGAAACAATCATATACAAAGAGTGAGGTTGGTCTAGCCAGTTTCGGTAATTTCAGATATTAACCTCTGACTAGTTTATAATGTACTGGAAGTGAAAAGACAGCTGTGGAATGATTCAGTAATCCTCATTTGTTAATTCTTTTTTTTTTTTTTTAAGATTTATTTATTTCTCTCCCTTCCCCACCCCCCACCCCAGTTGTCTATTCTCTGTGTCTATTTGCTGCGTCTTCTTTGTCATCAGCGGCACAGGAATCTGTTTCTCTTTGTTGCGTCATCTTGTTGTGTCAGCTCTCCATGTGTGCAGCACCATTCCTGGGCAGGCTGCACTTTCTTTCGCGCTGGGCAGCTCTCCTTATGGGGCGTACTCCTTGCGCGTGGGGCTCCCCTATGCGGGGGATACCCCTGCGAGGCAGGGCACTCCTTAAGTGCATCAGCACTGTGCATGGGCCAGCTCCACACGAATCAAGGAGGCCCGGGGTTTGATCCGCGGACCTCCCATGTGGTAGACGGATACCCTAACCACTGGGCCAAGTCTGCCACCCTATTTGTTAGTTCTTTACCTTAGTTACATCTGTTCCACAAACTTAACCTGAGCAACAGGTAGCTGAGGGCATGAAAAATTCTGACATCCTGTCTCAGGGAGATAGCCCTTCAACTGGGAATTGGGCTCAGAGAGAGTCCTGTGTTCTTGGTTGTACCAGCCTAGAGTGAAGTTTACATCTCTGTGAACTGGGAGGATGGAGGGAGTGAACTGGTCTTGATTCAAATACCACAGACTCTTGCTGTTCTTACTAAATTTTTCTAAGTAAATGTTTCTTCATTTGTTTTGTGTCGTTGGGACCATTCCCAGAAACTAAAAGACGGTGTGGGAAGCGGACTTGGCCCAATGGATAGGGCGTCCGCCTACCACATGGGAGGTCCGCAGTTCAAACCCCGGGCCTCTTTGACCCGTGTGGAGCTGGCCCATGCGCAGTGATGTTGCATACAAGGAGTGCCATGCCACGCAGGGGTGTCCCCCACGTAGGGGTGTCCCCTGCGTAGGGGAGCCCCACGCACAAGGAGTGTGCCCCGGAAGGAGAGCTGCCCAGCGCAAAAGAAAGTGCAGCCTGCCCAAGAATGGCACCGCACATGCTAAGAGCTGACACAGCAAGAAGACGCAACAAAAAGAAACACAGATTCCTGGTGCCACTGATAAGGATAGAAGCGGTCACAGAAGAACACAGTGAATGGACACAGAGAGCAGACAACTGGGGAGGGGGGGAAGGGGAGAGAAATAAATAAATCTTTGAAAATATATATATAAAAGACCGTGTGTGTGGTTTTTTTTTTTAATAACTTTCACCAGTTTCACTGGTGAGCAGGTCTGTGCAGCTACTCATTTTGTCATGCTGGAAGTCCCTCCTGTGTGGCAATTATTAAAATTCAAGGGAAGCCAATTCATATTCTCTCCACCCAAAGAATGCTGTAAGATTATAAGCCAATTTTAATCATAATTTGATTATATTGTAATTGTGGAGATAGTCATTACAAAGATATTTTTTGAAGTATTATAAAGATACATTGAAAATTTTATTGGACTTGACTAGAATGCTGTTCCTATCCATTATCATATATGGATAATTGAATGTTGTATTTAGTATTATTCTATGTAAGGCTTGTATAATATATTTACACGTATTTTGATATTCAGTTAATCTTAACTATGTTTTCTTTATAGGGACATATGGAAGGAGAGGTGTGGGGTTTGGCCACACATCCTTATCTTCCCATTTGTGCTACTGTAAGTGATGATAAAACCTTAAGAATATGGGATCTCTCTCCTAGTCATTGTATGTTGGCTGTCCGAAAACTGAAAAAGGGTAAGGAACTCTCAGACTTTAATATAGATAAATGTTTACACTTTTCTCACAAATAAAAGAAAGCAATAGTAGACACACACAAAAAAAGACTTTAATTATTTTGAAATATTTTTTCTGTGTCCATTTGCTCATGGTGCTGTATAAAGAAAATCAATTATACCTAGTCTTTGCTTTATGGGCCCTTCTATCATCATACCTAAAACCTAGCCAGTTGTCAATGGCATGAAGAAAAACAGAATATAGGAATATAGAAAGTAAATCCTCTTTGTGATTATGGATACTAGGTAATTCAGAACTGGAAACTAAGAAAGATGGAATTAACTTTAAAAGGAATAGTAGAATTGAAAGGAGGACTTCTTAGGGTGAAAAACAACTGTACACATTTGTTGGAGGCAGATGAGACTGTCAGTATAGAGAGATCTGGGTTCAGTTTTTGGAGCAAAACTGTTAATATTAACCTATGACCAATGGAATGTACAGACAGCTTCAGAGTTCTTAGTAAAGTGGTAAGAAATGTTACCTTATAGAATGGGAATATTATACAAGTAACTGTGGTTGAAATGGTTGGGACTTAGTGACTATAAGAAATGTGATAGAGGTAACAGATGAAGGAAATAATTGTCTAACTACAGTAAGGCAAATTGCAATTATATAGCATGAATTTGCAACTCAGTTCATTTCGTTTTTCTTCCTTATAATAACTGAAAATTTTTCAAGTCTGTTTTCTTCTTTTAGGATTACTGGTAAATATTTAACGTGTATACTTAATGTGTATGAAATTAATCATAATCTCTAGAACACTTGAACTCCAGTAACTGTTCTGCCTTTTTTTAGTAATTGATGTGCAGCATTTTCATTTTCATATTTTACCATGCCTCAGTTGACATTATTATTATTGTTTAATGCAGTTGGTGTTTATTTAACTTTATCTGTACTTATACATTTCTATGTTCATCTTTCCTTCTTCCATCTCGGACTTTTTTTCTATCATTTTCTTTCTTCTTAAAACGCAATCTTAGAGTTCTTTTAATAAAGATTTGTTGTAAATTCCTTCAGCTTCTTTTGTCTGAAACAGTGGCATGCTGAGGACAGGAAGGTAGTAGAGGTCGACCCAAGGGTAAAGGAGTATTTTATCACTGAATTTCTTTAAAATTACTAGAGCAGTTTTTTAAAAAGCAGTCAAGTTTTAATTCAGTTTTATCATGATTGCTTTTAAATTTTCTCCAGGAAGTGTATTGCCATCCCTGGTGAGCTGTTACCACTGCCTGCTCTTCATATGTTATTTTTTACTCTCATTCTTGAATACTTACGTAATTGCTTCTGGAGTTCCTGGGTTTTCATGTCATGAACAAAAATTTCCCCTTTGGAATCAAAGCCAGATGAAAGAATTGGCTAATACATTTCCTAATCACTCTTCAACACCACCAGTACCGTGGCTTAAGAAGATTGACCTTCTGGTCAGTAAAGGTGACAGTGTAAGACACTCTGGGGTGCTGTTCTCCCATACAATCTTGGGGTAACTAGAAAAAAATAGCAGTGCCATCTTCCTCAAAATTCGAGAAAACAGTTAAAAGATTGAAGTCCCTGGTAAAGTGCTAAATGAAGAAAATGCAGCTTGATAAACAGTATGAGAAGCTCCTGGCACTCTTGCTGGTCCCTCATCAACCCCTCCACTTGCAGTGTGGAGTCAGCCTGCATTCCCATTTTGGGTCCCTGGCCCTCATCCAGAGTGAACAGAGTAACCCCTAGGCACATACTAGAGTACCTGTATGTTTGTGGCTATCAGGTGACAGCTTGAAAGATTGAAACAAGAGTTTTGTCTTGGACTCACCCTCCCAGAACTTGTCCTGCAGGAGAAGCAGCTTGCAGACAGCTAATGCAGTGAATGAAACAGTTAAATTCAAGTGGACTGGGGCAAAGGATTACCTATTTTAACTCAAATAATAGAGTGCCAAGAGAGGGAGAAAGTCTGTTTCACAGGAAGTGGGGGTTGCATTTGAATACCTGTAAGTGGGATAATGGGAGAAATTTCTAAGACCGTGAGCAAGCACAAGCCCAGGACAAGATTCAGACTCAGAGGGAAGTGGCAGTGGCTCAAGCACTTGAGCTCCTATTTGCCATATGGAGGACCCAGGTTCCATTCCCAGGACCTTTTGGTAAAAAAAGAAAAAAGGCTTCCCAGACCTGTGTGGTGCAGAGAGGCAGGTGCAGGCCCACCATGTGGTGCGGAGAGGCACAGGCCAATGCGTGGCAAAGCAATACACCAAAAAGATGATGACGCAACCAGATAGGAAAATTTTTAAAAGATTCAGATTCAGAAAAGATGGATAGGACCTTGCATTTTGCATTAATTTCCCTAGGCTGATCATCTTGATAGGAGAGCTAAATTCTGAAGGAGAGCACCAGCCAACACAGAGCCAATTTGGAAAGACTGTGAAAGGTATGGTTTGCAATGGTTTGTTTGTTTTTGTTAGCTCCTAGTACCCAAGGAAATCTTTGCCATATCACTAGCTGAATACAAACTTAAGGAACATACAGCTCAGGGACTAAATTTTAGAGTTGCCACCTTAAAATATTAAAAGGAACACTGTGCAACAAAAGATGACAAGACAAAAAAAGAAACAGGAAATGATGGTCCAACAAAAGAAACAAAATAAAAATCCAATGATGAAGACCAAACTTTGGATGTATCAAACAGTTTTTAAAATGACCATCAATATGCTCAAGGACATAAATGAAAACACAGAAAAAAATATTAGGAAAATATTGAATCAACAATTTGAAAATCTCAATAAAGAGAGAGAAATTTTTTAAAGGAACAAAACAGAAATACTATACTGGGGTTGATGTCTATAATAACTAAATGAAAAAATTCCTTAGAGGGTATCCATAGCAGATTGGAGCTGGGAAAAGACTCAGTGAACTTGAAGACAAGGCAGTTAAAGTGATTCAGGTGAGGAACAGAAAGAAAAGAGAATTCTTTTAGCTTCATTCCATTATGATCAGAGAAGGTGCTTTGTATAATTACAGTCTTTTAAAATTTATTGAGACCTGTTTTGTGACCCAACAAAACAGGTCTATCCTGGAGAAAAATTCATGAGCAGTTGCAAAGAATGCATATCCTGCTGATTTGGGGTGCTGTAGCAGTTTGATATTGTTTATGAATTCCAAAAATAGATATTGGAGTGTGTTTGTAAACTCATCTGTTCCTCTGGGCATATTAGATTGTATTAAATTCAGAGGTTTCACTTTTACTTGATTAAATTATGATTAGGGCTCTGATTTGACCACATGTGTAGGACATTGAGTCCCCACCCCTTTGGTGGGCAGGGCCTTGCAGAGAAAATGACAGAGAAGAGAGTGGGAGCCCCAGGAAGTAAACACACAGGAAAAGAATACAGAGGAACAGAGATGGCTCCTTAGACATGGCAGAGGCCCCAAGAAAAGAGAGAGCCTGGTAGTGTATAGCTAACCTTGTGGAGAGAACAGAGCAGCTGACCCTGGAAAGAAATGAGCCCCCAGGATAGAGACATTTAAGAGGAAAAGGAAAGCTGTGAACCCTCACAGACATCACCCACCATCTTGCTCAACATGTGGCAAATGGCTTTGGGTAGGAAAGTACCTCTTATGGTACCTTGAGTTGGACTCCTTAGGACCTGGTAGCTGTAAGCTTCTACCCCAAATAAATACTCTTTATAAAACTCAACAGATTTCTGGTACTTTGCATCAGCACCTCTTTGGCTGACTGATACAGATGCAGTGTTCTGTATATGTCTGTTAGGTCTAGCTCATTAATCATATTCAAGTTCTCTGGTCCTTGTTTTAATCTCTTGTCTAGCTCTATCTATTGATGTGAGCGGAGTATTGAAGTCTCCAACTATTATTGTAGAGACATTGATTTCTCCCCTCGGTTTTGCCAGTATGTTTGCTTCTTGTATTTTGAGGTACCTTGGTTAGGTGCATAGATATTTATGATTGCTATTTCTTCTTAGTGGATTGCCCCTTTTATTAATATATAATTGCCTTTTGTATCTCTTATAACAATTTTGCATTTAAAGTCTGTTTTGTCCTATGTTAGTATAGCTACCCTCACTCTTATTTGGTTACTGTTTGCATGGACTATCTTTTCCCCATCTTTCACTTTCAGCCTATTTTTATCCTTGGGTTCAAGGTGTGTCTCTTGTAGACCAAATTGGGTAGCTCATATTTTTTTATCTGTTCTCTGTCTTTTGATTGAGTTCAATCCATGAACATTCAGTGTTATTACTGTAAAGGCATTACTTACTTTGACCATTTTATCTTTTGCCTTTCATATGTCATAACTTATATTTGCCTATCTTTTTACCCTTTTGGTCACCCTTTCTGATAATCTTCATTTCTAGACTGTCTTTCAAGCCTCTCTCTCCTGTCTTTTCTTTTCAGGCTGCCAAATTCCCTTTAGTATTTCTTACAGAGCTGGCCTCTTGTTTACAAACTCTCTTAGTCTTTGTTTATCTGTGAATATTTTAAACTCACATTTTTTTTTTTTTTTTTTTTTTTTTGAGTTACCAGGGCTAGGGATTGAACTTAGGATCTTGTATCTGGGAAGTCGGTGCTCAACCACTAAACCACATCAGCTCTCCTCAGTTGGTGTTTTTCATTTGTTTGCTTGTTTGGTTTTGTTTTTAGGAGGCACTGGGTACTAAACCCCGGACCTCCCATGTGGGAAGCAGGTGCTCAACCTCCTGAGCCACATCTACTCCCCTCACCTTCATTTTTGAGGGACAGTTTTGGCAGATAATGCATTCTTGGCTGGTAGTTTTTCTCTTTGAGTATCTTAAATATATCTATTAAGTATGTGTCTTAGAGTAGGTCTATTTGGATTTATTCTGTTTGGAGTATGCTGTGCTTCTTGGACTTATATTTTCATGTATTTCATCAGAGTTGGAAATTTTTGGCCATTATTTCCTCATATAGTCTTTCTTTTCCTTTTTTCTTCTCTTCTCCTTTTGAATTCCCATGACCCATATGTTGGTACATTTCACACTACCATTCAATTCCTGAGCCCATGCTCGTTTTGTTTTGTTTTTTCATTCTCTAATTTGCTTATTCATTTTTCTGCCATTTCAAATCTCTTGTTGTATGCCTCAAATGTATTTTTTTTTGTTTCTTGTTTTTTTTATTTTATTGATGTGTATCATTCATACATGAACGTATATAAACAGTAGGTGTACAGTAAAGGTTGTGAACTTAAAGAATAAACACCCTCCAATGTAATTTTAATCTTATCCATTATGTGTTTCATTCCCAGAAATTGTTATTTTTCTGTTCAAGCTTTCAAAATCTTCTTTGTGCTCACCTAGTGTCTTAATGCCCTTTATCTCTTTAGCTGTATTTTCCCTCAACCCTTAAATTGATTTAGAAGTTTTGTTTGAACATTGTTGATTAGTTGTTTCAAATCCTGTGTTTTGTCTGGTGTTTAATTTGCTCCTTTGACTAGGCTGTGTGTATATTCCTGTTCCTTAGTATGGCTTCTAATTTTTTGCTGATATCAAGGCATTTGATTATGATGGTGGTTTTACTCTGGTGGTCAGTTTCTCTTTTGCCTAGGATTTTATAGTTGACAGTCTTTGTGTTATGGGTCTTCTTTGATTCATGGTTCACTTTATTCAAGGTCTTTAAAATTTATCAGTTTAACTGATGAAAACAGGGCCAGGAACCCACTAATGGGGTGCAGAACTGTTCCCAAGACCTTGGGGAGGGGGGCAGTAAAGACACACAAAAGCTTCTTCTATTTTTTTTCCTGGAGTGCACTTTCCTGGCCTTCCAGCAGATGGTGCTCTTTGACAAGCTTTTCTACTCAACCCTAGGGGAAGGAATGTGTTCACTCCAACCACCACCAGGTGGAATGCTCCCCAGGACCTGCTATTCAGAGCCAGGCCTGACAGTAGCAAACTCGCCTATCAGAAGCCACTCTCAAAATCATTGCTCCCCTCTGTGTCAGCAGCAACCTGTCCCAGTCAGTTTGGAGAGTGTTTAAGAAGGTAGGTATTTTTAAGTCTCTGCCAGCTCCCAGGTGTAAATATTGGCACAGAAGTGCCCAGCTAGGACTGGTGGAAACTGTGGGATCCAGCAGTACAAAGTCACTGTCCAGAGGCTGGATCACCAGTGGGCTATGGCCGTCCTGCTTTCTGTTCCTGTGGTAGTGGATCCCTGCAGCCCTCTCAGTTCATAGCCATATGCCAGGAACCAGGTGACCTGAAGCTGTCTGCCCCAAGAGTCAGAGTTTGGCGCCAACAGTGGCCTGAGTTAACTTACATATTCCCAGTACAGTTTCTTCATCTCTTCGCCCCACTCATTCCTGGGTGCTGCCCAGCAGTCCCCTGGTCTCCAAAGCCTTAGAACAGTTGTTTTGCACAGTTTCTGCCTGTCCTCTAGCTGTTTTTTTCTGGGAGAGAAGTGAGCCCTGTAATTCTCTAACCCTCCATCTTTCTCCCAGAAAAGAGAATTTTAAAAAGTGAAAAGATGGGAAGCAGATGTGTCTCAAGTGACTAGGCTCCTTTCTACCATTTAGGAGGTCCAGGGTTTGGTTTCTGGAGCTGCTGGTGAAGGCAAGCTGGCCCGAGCAGAGTGCTGGCCCACACAGGATTGCTGGCCTATGTGGCAAGCTGGCCCAAGCGGAGAGCTGGTACAACAAGATGATACAACCAAGAGAGACACAGAGGAGAGAAAATAAGAGACATAGCCTACCAGGGAACTGAGGTGGTGTAAGAGATTGAGCACTTCTCTCTCACCCCAGAATGTCCCAGGATCAGTTCCTGGTGTTGCCTTAAGAGACGACCAGCAGACACAGAAGAATGCACAGTGAATGGGCACAGAGAACAGACAATGAGGGGGGTGGGAAGAAATAAGTAAATAAATCTTGAAGAAAAAATAAAAGAAGAACTTAAAAATCTGTGGGACATCATCAAGCGTACCAATGTATACATCATGGGAATCCCAAAAGGAAAAGAAAGGTAGAAAGAAGCAAAACGATTATTCAAAGAAATAATGGTAGAAAACATCCCAAACTTAACAAAAGACATTCAAGAATCCCCCAAACCTCAAAAAGGATAAATTCAGAGAGACCACATCCAGACACATAGTAGTCAAATGTCAAATTGCTGAGGTCAAGGAGAAAGTTGTGAAAGCTGCAAGAGAAAAGCAATGTGTTATATACTTAATAAGATTAAGATGAGTACTTAGTAAGATTAAGTGCCAATTTCTCCTCAGCAACCATGAAGGTAAGAAGACAATAAGAGGAAGGATTTAAAGTGCTGAAGAAAACAATTGCCAACCAAGAATATTATTCCAGGAGAGACAGTCTTTCAAAAATGAAGATTAAGACATTCCCAGATAAACAGAAGCTGAAGGAGTTCATCACTAGACCTTCCCTATATAAGCAATGCTAAAAGCAGTTTTTCAGCTGAGAGGAAAGGACACCAGACAATGGATTAAAGTGGCATAAAGAAATAAAGACCTCTGGTCAAGGTAAACGTACCTCGGGTAATTAATAAAAGCCATTAATATTATTTGGTGTATTTTGGTGTGTGACACCATTATTTACTTCTTACAGATTCTGAAACACAAATAAAAAGCTTTGGACATACAATGTATGAATATATAATTTGTAACAAGTACAACAAAAAGGTAGGAGCACGGGGGCGGGGGGGGGTGGATATAGAAATAGTGTATGTGCATGCTATTGAAGTTTAAGTTTGTATCAAATCAAATGTGATTGTTACAAATTTACGATGTTAAATTTTAGCCCCATGGGAACCACAAAGAAATAAATGAAAAATACATATGGAAAGAAATTAGAAGGGACTCAAAATGCCACAGTATAAAAAAATTTAAGAAATACTGAAAGTAGGCATTAACAGAAGAATTGAGGGTCAAAAAGGTATAAAATTTACAAAGACAAAGTAGCAAAAGGCAGAATAAGGTCATGCTTTATCAGCCGTTATTTTATATAAATGGATTAAACTCTCCAGTCAAAAGGCAGAGATTTGAATGTATAAAAAAGCATGACTCAACTATATGCTGTTATCAGGAGACTCACACTAAAATCAAAGACACAAGTTGGTTCAAAGTGAAGGTTGGGAAAAAATAAAGGCCATGCAAATACTAACCAAAAGAGAACTAGGGGGAAGTGGACTTGGCCCAATGGATAGGGTGTCCACCTGCCACATGGGAGGTCCGTGTGCAGTGCTGATGCGCGCAAGGAGTGCAATGCCACGCAAGGGTGTTCCCCGCGTAGGGGAACCCCATGCACAAGGAGTGCGCCCTGTGAGGAGATCCGCCCAGCGTGAAAAAAAGTACAGCCTGCCCAAGAATGCCACCCCACACACGGAGAGCTGACACAGCAACAGGATGACACAACAAAAAGAAACATAGATTCCCAGTGCCGCTGATAAGGATAGAAACGGTCACAGAGGAGCACACAGAAAATGGACACAGAGAGTAGACAACTGGGGGGAGTGGAGGAGAGAAATAAATAAAAAATCTTTTTTAAAAAGAGAGAAAGAACTAGGGTAGCCAATGATCACAGCAATTAAAGAAAGTAGCATTTTACACCTATTGTTAGTACCAAAATAGAATTAACAGTTACAAAGACAAATTGTCTTGGTGAAATTCTTCACAGTGATATATTTTTGGTGGCAGTATAAAGCATAAAATTTTTCTGAGGTCAATATTTGACAATGAGGGAAGCAGACTTGGCCCAATGGATAGGGTGTCTGCCTACCACATGGGAGATCCGTCATTCAAACCCTGGGTCTCCTTGACCCATGCGGAGCTGGCCCATGCACAGTGCTGATGTGCACAAGGAATGCGGTGCCACGCAGGGGTGTCCCCCGTGTAGGGGAGCCCCACTCACAAGGAGTGCACCCTGTAAGGAGAGCCGCCCAGCACGATAGAAAGTGCAGCCTACCCAGGAATGGCGCCGCACACACGGAGAGCTGACACAGCAAGATGACGCAACAAAAAGAAACACAGATTCCCGGTGCCGCTGATAAGGATAGAAGTGCTCACAGAAGAACACACAGCGAATGGACACAGAGAGCAGACAACTAGGGGGGGTGGGGAAGGGGAGAGAAATAAATAAAAAATCTTTAAAAAAAAATTTGACAATGAGTCCCAAGATTATTAAAATGGTCATACTCAATAATTTTATTTCTTGAAATTTATTCCCAGGCTAATTTAAAACATTCTATTTTTAAAATCCATTTGCAAAGAGAAGTAATAAAAATAAAGTAAAATCTATTTGTATAAAGATGTCTGTAGAGTTAGTAAATACACCCTCAAATAGAAGGGGGTCTGACAGGTGTGAGAAAGAGCCTAGAGGAGTAGATGTGGCTTGAGCAACTGAGTACCTGCTTCCCAAAAAGAAAAACAAAAAACAAGCAAAACAAACCAAAAAACCAACTCAGGGTAGCTGATGTGGCTCAGTGGTTGACCACCAGCTTCCCACATATGAGGTCCCTGGTTCAATCCCCAGCCCAAGTACCCCCCCCCCCCAAAAAAAAGCCTAAAGCCTTAATATCTAACAACAGGAAAATGATTCAGTAAATTATAATCAGTGTATTCCCTAGAATACACTTAATGCTGGTATAAAAATATTTACTATGACAATTCTTATGGCAAATATTTATTGTTCTAGGTTATGAGTACTTAGTGATGCACTAAACATGCAACTTTCAATAATGTAAACAATGTGAAGAATGTTTCTTATACAAAATATTGTACATTAAGACTATAGCTATGTACAAATTAATTATGTTTATAGCTGGATTAGAATATGAGAAAAATAAATAGTAGACTTAATTTTGTTTTATGTTAATATATGGAATATTTTTTGCTGAAGAATTTACAACAGTAGGGAAGTGGACTTAGCCGAGTGGTTAGGGCGTCTGTCTACCACATGGGAGGTCCACGGTTCAAACCCTGGGCCTCCTTGACCCGTGTGGAGCAGGCCCATGTGCAGTCCTGATGCACACAAGGAGTGCCCTGTCACGCAGGGCTGTCCCCTGCGTAGAGGAGCCCCACGCGCAAGAAGCGCGCCCCGTAAGGAGAGCCACCCAGCGCGAAAGAAAGCACAGCCTGCCCAGAAATGGCACTGCACGCACGGAGAGCTGACACAACAAGGTGACGCAACAAAAAAAAACACAGATTCCCATGCCGCTAACAACAGAAGTGCACAAAGAAGACGACGCAGCAAATAGACACAGAGAACAGACAACTGGGGTCGGGGGGGAAGGGAAGAGAAGTAAAATAAAATAAATCTTTAAAAAAAAAAAGAATGTATAGCAATAAGAATTCATATGTCAAATTCCATTATAATAAAATTGCCTAAACTAAACGACTGTTTTGGTATGCTGAAAGCTGCTGGGAGCAATATACTGGAAATGGATTGACTTTTATCATGGGAAATCATTAGGTTAAAAGCTCACTGTTTTGAGGGAGGGAAAAATGTCCAAATCAAGGTATCAGACAAAGCTCTATCCCTGAAGTTCAGCTGCTGGCCATCCTGGACTTCTGCCACAAGGCAAGGCACAGTGGTGGTGCGCCCCGGACGGTCTCTGCCTTCTCCTCCAGGCTCACTTTCTCCCTGAGCTCAGCTGTGGGTGATTTGGCACATGACTATGTCTGCTGATCTCTCCCCTCTCCTCTGGTCCTCCTTGCTTCAGCTTTGGGTGCTCCGTCTGTCACTTTTCTCTCTCCCCAGTTCCTTGATTTCAATTTCTGGAAGCTTCTCTCTGTCTCTGCCACTTTTTTTTCTGTCTGAGGTTTTTTTATTCCTCCATTTAAAAGGATTCTTTTAGGAGCTTTAAGACCCACCCTGGGCCTTGCCCTTTTGAGGTGATCTAATCCAAAAAAAGGTCCCTTAACTGAACCTAATTAAAAGTTCCCATCTACAATGAGTTTACAGGCACAGGAACATGTTCGCTTTAAGAACAGGATTTTCTAGGATCCACAAATGGCTCAAACCCAGCACACTAAGTTAACTATGTAATTGTAGGCATAACACAAAAATTCTCCATATCACACTTTGAGGCCATTGACAGGACTGGATTTTACAGTGTAACCCCAAGTTCCTTCTACTCTAAAATTCTACAATTTTGAAGGAAGTTCATTCAAATAAGATTTTACTTTTGCCACCATCAAGATAAGCACATTCCGTATCTTGTTACATAGAAACTTAATATATTAAAATAAAACTAATAGGGATTAGTTTTCAGACATGGGACACTTAAGCATCCTGCATCCTGTATTTCTATTTATGCATCTCTTACTGTGCTAGTGTCTAAAACTGACCACCAACAGTTTCTCCATCCTGTAGGACATGCAGCAACTCCCATGAATAAGTGAAGTCTATTTCCCCTCTCGAATCTTGGCTGACCCTGTGGTTTGCTTCAACCATTGGAATGAAGTGGAAGTGTTGCTTTGTCAGATCGAGCCTAGCTTTTAAAAGTCCAGGCTACTTCCATTTTCACTCCCTTGAGTCCCTGAGCTGGTGGGTAGAGAGACCCAGCCAGCCTCCAGCAGTTCCAGCCACCCCTGGTGAAGTTCTGAAACTGTGAGTGAAGCCAACGCGAATCTTGCATCCCAGCTGAAAGCAGCTACATGAACCCCAGCAGACACAAATGTTGAGCAAAAGAGCTGTCTGGATGAGCTCAGCCAGCCCACAGACTCATAAGAAATAACTCGTTTTTAAGCCACTAAAAGCTCTGGCATGGTTTGTTACACAATAGATAATTAATAATTGCTCTACATCTTTTTCTGTTGTGTTTAATCTGGAAAATATGTTCACCCATTCATTTTATCTTTAATATTGAATAATTGGACCTGCTAAGCTTTGCCCAAATAAGCTCAATTGTTTCTGAGGTCAGAAAAAAAAATTCAGTCTAAGATCTGCCTAAGCTGCCCTGTGTTTTGAATTCTCAAGTAAGATTTTCCCCCCTCCATCTAGAACCTTGTCCAGTATAGAAAAAGTCTGTTCTTGGATGTCTTCCTTTACTCTCAGGTACATTTTTTCTTTTTTAGAGAAGTTTTATGTTTACAGAAAAATCATGCATAAAATACAGAATTTCCATAATCTTCCCTATTAAACCATGTATTAGTGTGGTACTTTTTTTTTAATTCATGAAAGGACATTTAATAGGATTCATGTTGTACAGTCCTATTTTTAAAATTTTATTCTAGTAACCTATACAGAACCTAAAATTTCCCCCTTTAACCATATTCAAATTCATTGGTATTAATTACATTCACATTGTGTTACCATTACCACCATCTATTACCAAAACTTTAGAACAATTCAGATAGAAATTTTGTACAGTTGAAGCATTAATCCCCCATTCCCTACCCCTACCCTGTCCCTTGGTAACCTAAAGTCTAGATTCTGAGTTTGTTTGTTCTAATTATTTCATATCTGTGAGGTTATACAGTATTTGTCCTTTTGTGTCTGGCTTATTTCACTCAAGGTTCAGGCGCTTTTTAATTCTATTCTTCTCATGATACATGATTGTAATACTGGAACAAAGTGGCAACACAGGTATTTGGGGTTTTGTTTTGTAAAAAAAAAAATTATGTGTAATTACATTTGTTTTATTTCCTTAAGAATTCAGAAACCATACAATAAAATTTAAGAATAAAAATAAATGAAAGTAGTATATTTAAATACACAATTTATAAACATAATACATCAAATAAAAAGATAAAATTATAAAATATAAATGTAAGTAAGCATTACTTTATTTATTTATTTCTCTCCCCTCCTCCCCACCCCCAGTTGTCTGCTCTCTGTGTCCGTTCGCTACGTGTTCTTCTGTGACCGCTTCTATCCTTATCAGTGGCACCGGGATCTGTGTTTCTTTTCACTGCGTCATCTTTGCTTTGTCAGCTCTCTGTGTGTGCGGCGCCATTCCTGGGCAGGCTGCGCTTTCTTCCGCACTGGGCAGATCTCCTTACGGGGCGTACTCCTTGAGTGTGGGGCTCCCCTATGCAGGGGTCACCCCTGCATGGCACGGCACTCCTTGCATGCATCAGCACTGCCCATGGGCCAGCCCCACACAGGACAAAGAGTGCACCGTGGTTCAAACCCCGGGCCTCCCATGTGGTAGGTGGACGCCCTATCCATTGGGCCAAGTCCGCTTCCCTGCTTTTATTAGTAGTAAATAAATTGTTAAAAACAAATACTTCATAAAATGAAAAATTTCAACATGAAAAATGGAAAATGAAACACTTGATATTTATAAAAGTCTTTAAAACAAAGTTAACTAATGGTAGTATCATTGAATTGCAAAAGTATTTTTGTGCAGATTTTTCCAGCTGCCTAATAGCCCCCTACTGACTATACTATACCCTAGTAATTGTGAAAAGATATAATCCAGTTCTAAATTTCTTCCAGATAATACTGTTTTTTGTTTGATAGCTTTGAGGACTTCTTGAATAATAGCCTTTTTATTGATAATAAGCTGTAGTGTTTGTTGCAAAGAAAGTATGCCCAGTTTTCATTATGTTTAGATTTGTGGTTTATAGATGGAAATTCTATTTCATTTCTACCATATTCATATTCTACTTGTTCAAAAAGTCCCTGAACTAGAGTAAGAATTATTCTTAAGTAGAAGCTTTGTATAGTTGAATGTCACTGCCGTAAATCTTGAGAGAAGAAAATAAAGACTTTATATAACACTTCAATTAAAAATATTAGTGCAGTGTGTAGTTCTGTGGATACCTCAAGATGCTAATAACTCATATCAGATGTCTTTAATTTGGAAATAATGTTATTATGTCATCATTACTAGTGTTTGGAACTTAAAATTAGCATAGAATTTGAGAACCAGTACTGCTGTTAGAACAATGATCATATATCCCTTCAAGAATTTTATACAGAAATGTGGGCCATTGACCATGTGGTGCAGCAGTGCTCAGAGATGTATTCACCAAGTGCAATGAATGTCCCATGATGATGGAGGAGGTTGTGGTTATGGGAGGAGTGGGGTGAGGGGGGCAGGGGGGTATATGGGGACCTCATGTTTTTTAATATAACATTAAAAATAAATTAATTAATTTAAAAAAAGAAACAACATGGAAGAAAAAAAAAAAGAATTTTATACAGGGTGCCCAGATGCAATACTGGTCTGTTCTACTCCTGGGGCAGATGGCACTTTATTATTTTTTACATTGGTTTTCTGCCCCTTCTTTATTTTTGATCCCTGGGGAATTTCCCTTATTTGTGTGTGTATGTGTGTGTTTCATGAGCTCAGCTATGCATTTAAAAGGGTTCTAATGTTAATCTTATCTTAAACTCAATTTTCCACCTCCTCTGCCTGCACCCAAGTTGCAGAACAAGGGCTGAGTAAAACGTGCAACTGGCATAGTTGGTCTTAACTACCTGTATTAGTCTGCCAAAGGGGTGCTGATGCAAAGTATCAGAAATCTGTTGGCTTTTATAGAAATTATTTACTTGGGGTAAAAGCTTACAGTTACAAGGTCCTGAAGAGTCCAACTCAAGGTACCAGAAGAGGTACTTTCTCACCAAAGTCAGCTGTGACATGTTGAAGCAGGATGGTGGGCAAT
This sequence comes from Dasypus novemcinctus, assembly GCF_030445035.2. Lineage (NCBI taxonomy): Eukaryota > Metazoa > Chordata > Mammalia > Cingulata > Dasypodidae > Dasypus > Dasypus novemcinctus. The sequence continues at coordinate 18,903,348 of NC_080675.1, forward strand.
CTCTGCCTGGTCTCTTCTTTCTTCCTTTTAAGACTTTGTGGCCCCAACTTCTTCTGATCTCAGCTGTAGGCTGGCATAGGGCTTATTTCTTTCTGGGCCTTTGCAGCTGTTCAGCTGCTATGCTCTCTTCAGCTGTAAACTATCGGAAAATGGCTCATCTCTCTTCCTGGAGCTTTAGCTGTTTGAGCCTACTCCTTTCTGTCACATGACAGGACTGAAATGACCAAGTTCTCTCCTTTTTTCTTGCGTCTTCTTGAATGAGTGTCCATTTATATAGGCCCACCAAGGGGACAGGGATTTACCGTGAGTCACAACCTTACTGATAGTTGTCCAATCAAAAGCCCTAAATTGATTCTATCAAGTAAATTTAAAACCTTTGAATTTAATAGTCAAAGGGTATCATACCCAGAGGAACAGACCAGTTTGCAAATATAATCTTTCTTTTTTGAGAGGGATTCATAAACATTATCAAAATGCCATACTACCCTTCTGTTTCTCTGCCCTCCTTTGTAGCAGAACTTCTCAAAATAGTTGATGTTTATTTCTTTGCATTTTCACTTAACAGTTGCTCTGCAACCCACTCCAGTTAGGCTTTCATCTCTGTTGACCTATTGAACTTACTGCCAATATTTTGGTCAGTTATTGATTCTCATTTCACAGCAGTTTTTGACATAACTGATCATTTCCTCTTTTCTGAAATATTTTCATTTGGCTCTGGAACCCATGCATGCCTGTTTTTACTTGTTACTTTTTCTCCATTCCCTTTGCCAGCCCTGCCATTTCCTTTTCATTCTTTAGATAATTATGTCAGTCACTGTCCAGTCAGAAGACAAACTTCTGTAAAAGTAAAAGGTGACTATCAAATGAGTAACAACCGTAGACTGTAGCTAATAGCCCTTGGGCTAAGGGAGAGTAAACAAAGAAGGAACATAGAAGAGATTCAGACCTGCCATACGATCACTCACCTTTTATTGGGGAAGAAGCTTGACAGGGTATGGGCTTCAGTAGAACAATGGTCATCACTGATGGAGGAAGACCTTACCAGAAGGTGTGGGCCACAGCTGAAAGGTAAGGGCCACTGCTTAATGAAGAACTTAGCCGAGGGCAAAAGCTCCTGAACTGTATTCCCCTGCTCTTAGGAACTAAGAATCAGCATAACTCAGAGTTGCCAAGATGTGCAGCAAAATTTTGCATGTTGGTCAATAGGTATAATAGTGAAAAGAGACAAATACTCTACTTCTGCTTCTTGGTTTCCAGATCCACGTATACTGGATTTCCACACCAGCGTGTTATATAGAACCATATAATGGTCTATGATTCAAAGAATATACGATATGCTATAAGACAGAACCCCACTTTTTCAGAGTATTGTTTCCCAAATGATGCTGTAAATGAGTCTTCAGTAAGCCATTCCACATTTTATTAACACCCTTCTTTGAGTGTGAAATTAATGATAAGACCAGTAAATTCCATGGGCCTATTGCTGCACATCCTTTGTTGTGATATGAGTTCCTGACCAGAAGTGTCTGATGGTAGATAATACATCCTGTGTGTCTGTGGATAGAGGGTGCTGGCAAAAGCATTATATGCAGGGAAGGCAAATCGTATCCAGAATACATGTCTATTCCAGGGAAGATGATCTCTGCCCCTTCCATGATAGAAAAAGTTTGATGTAATCACCATGCCACCAGTGGACTGGCTCGTCTCTTTCCAAAATGATGCCATATCAGACTCAGTTGATGTTGGTTACTGGCAGATTTGACACTTAGCAGTAGTGGTAGCAAGATTAATGTTAGTAAGGAGTCCATGTTTTTGAGCCCATGTATAGATTCTTGTCTTTGCCACTATGGCCCAATTGAGCAGGTGCTGAGCTGGTTAGGGAAAAAGGCTAACTGATACCCATAGAGCTTATCATTTTGTCCATCTGATTATTGAGAACCTCCTCTACAGTTAATGCTCTTTGGAGAGAATTCCTCAGAACACAAAAATCTTAACAGCCTGTGCCCTGTCTGAGAGTTTTATCCATGTATTTGTTTTCCAGATATCCTTGTATCCAGTCTTCCAATCCTGTTTTTTTCCAAATCCTTGATTATCCAAATTGTTAGCAACTGCTAGTACATCAGTATAAATCTATGATTCTGGTCATCTCTCACTGCAAAGTGGACAATTCAATGTACTTCTTGAAGTACACTGCTTATTAGGAGGTCTTAACCTTCACTGCTGTCTTTCAGGCTCATCCCTGAGTGGGGCTATAATACTTTCAGGTGGGTACCATATATCATGTAAAACATCTCTAAATCTCGTTCAAATTTTTTTGTCATTCACCTGATCATAAGGAGCATATGTGAGGCCATAGGTGTAGGTTGAGGGAGAGAGGAAACATTGCAGCAGTAATTGTTAAAGTATTCTAAACCACCTCTTCATGCAGATTACTTATAATTCTTCTAAGGTTGGCCTTTTATATACTATTTCCACTTGATAAGTTGATGCTGTGCATAGCCAGTCTCTAACTTGGTTGGTCATGATAGGAAGCTCAGGCCACATAATTACTTGATTCTTTATGGTCAGGTATTTACTCTCTAACAAGGCCTAGTAGCAAGCCAGAAGCTGCTTCTCAAAAGGAAAATAATTATCTGTTAAAGGGGGCAAGGATTTGCTCCCAGAACCTAGAGGTCTGTAGTATGATTTACCTTTGGTAGTTTGCCAGAGGCTCTCTACAGCATCTCTGCTTACCACAGATACTTTGGATATCATTGGATCTGCTGGAGCAGAAGTTCCAAGTGGAAGAGGAGCCTGCCTTCTCTTGCTCTGCCCTCCACTGGGTTGGTAGATGGGTAAAGGCAGCTCATGCAAGTGTGGTCTATGTTGCTCTTAAAAAGTCCTATCAGGTGTTTTGCTCACTTTTTTCATGGTAGCTGATGGTAGGTACAGCAATTTGCCTTTCACTGTGGAGGGGATATTTTAGGATACTCCAGATCATAGACCTCTAGAAACTTCAGTGAGGTGGCAGGCCTCTGAATTTTTGTGGGTTTTATCTGCGACTCTCTTGATTGACATACATCTTACTAAGACATCTAAAATATTTGTTGCTTCCTGCTCCCTAGATCCAGTCAGCATTATGTCATCAATATAGTGGACCATTAAGATGCTTTGTGGAATATCAAAACGATCAGGGTCTTTGTGAACTATTTTGTGGCAGGGAGCAAGAGAGTTGAAATAGCCCTGAGGCAATGTTTTGAAGGTATACACAGATACAAGCCAGGTAAAAGAAAACCAGTTCTGATAGTCCTTGCAAATTGATGTGGAGAGAGAAGCATTAGCTAGGGCAATAGCTGTATACCAAATGCTAGGGGCCATGTTAATTTGTTCCAGTAAAGATAGTAATATCAGGAAGAACAGCTTTAAGTGGAGTTACCACCTGATTAAATTAATATTATCCACATTTATTATCTAAGATCCATCTGAGTTCAGCAGTGACCAAACAGGCAAGTTGAAATGGTAATATGATGAGTATTCCATCCCTGCATATTTCAGGTCTTTGGTCACTGATTTTTGCAATTTTTGGACTTGCAGTATTGCTTCTAGTTTACTGTCTTGAGTTGGGAGGAGAAGTCCCAGGGACTTCCATTTAGTCCTTCCTGTTATAATGACCCTTAACCCATACTTTGTAGAGCCGTTATGGAGGATTCTGCTAGCTGCCAAGTGTATCTATTCCAATTATATTTTCGGGAATTGCATAGGGTACACAGACCACCTGGGCTCATTTGTGATTCAAACCTGTGACTCTGTCTGTCACCTGATTACCATAAGCATTTTGTGTCCCCAGGCGTTTGTGTGAGTTTAGAGCCCATCTCAAGTAATTCCTAAAAGTTTTGTATGTTTCCTTTTCCCAAGTTCACAGTCATCCTAGTAATTGGCCACAGGTCCTTGGAGGAAGATTTACATTATATATATACTTGTGACAGTGCTGCAGGGTCCTTCTTCAGTGGGACCTGGACTTCCCTTCAGTCAAGGGTTTCTAAGTAGATGAACTGGCTTAGGTCTGGAAACTGGTTGAGAGTCTTATTACTCTTCATTATAGTGCTTCAAGTCAAGTTTTTGGTAACCAGAGCTGTTTTTTCTATTATGTATATCAAATAATAATCTAGTCAGTTACCCATCTGTTTCATTCCTAGAGACACCATGATTAATTGGCAGCAACAGAAAATCCCCATGGATAGAACTTTATTATACCCTGCTGCCTTTTTTGGTAAAAACATCTGCCTTGTCTTTGACAGTTAAGAGCTGCAGCACAGTTTTATTCCTGGATTAGGATTATCCACAATTATCCCTGTTGAAATCAGGGAGCCCATATCAATGCCAACATTTCCCATGGTTGTTCCTGACCTCATAAAAAAAAGTCAGAGAGCTTTTCAAGGATGAAGATGGTGCCCTTATTAATGTATTTCTCAAAGGACTATTTTCTTGGATGGTATAGATGGTAGGTGTTGTGCAGATTGTAAATGATAAATCTATTCCAACATTCTTACCTCCCTAAGCTTTTGATTTCTTCTCTCAATATCAAGGGTCGGCTCCTGGATCAAATCCATCCCAAATCACATGATTTTGTAAATAAAGTTTTATTGGAACACAGACATGCATATTCATTTATGTTTTGTCTAGGACTGCTTTCACACTACAATGGCAGAGTTAAGTTGATGGCAGGAACCAATGGCAGAGACCATAGGGCTAGCAAAGCTGAAAATATTGTCTGGTTCTTTAAGAAAGAGTTTGCTGCCTTCTTCCCTAGAACATGCTGAGATTTGGTGCAAGTTATGTATCTAGTCAGAAAGATGAGCATCCACCTATGAAACAACTGCCCCCAGAAGATTAGTCTTTTCAGACACAGGAGAGAAAGCTGTTTGTTTTTCAGAATAATTTGCTATTTCTGAGTAATTCAGAAGTTCAAGATTCCCAGTTTCTTCTAAGTCCAACCAGTGGTCCCTATTCCAAGTTTAAGTTCCATTCCTTCCTAATCAATGCCCTAACTTTCATGGAAGAAATTTGATGAGGTTGTGAATTTAATTGACATTGTAAAAATTTGCAACCCACAAAATTAAATTTTGTATTTATTTCTCAGTAATACTGGCCCATGATGATAAAATGTCAGTGATTCGTTTAGGGTTGCCATGGAAGATCTCTTGTACTCAGACCATGACTTGTGCTAAATTTAAGGACCTGAGCTTGTTATTTCTTTCTGTAAATGTTCTAGTGTACTGAGTGGAATCTCTTGTACATTAAAGTCCTGTAGTCATCACTAATGCACTAGTGGTCAAGGCCAGTAATCTATTAAGCTCCCCAGGTACTTACTTCAGTAGATACTTTGTCACAATTAACCACAGGTGATAACTTGAATAATAGTGACGTCACTGTGTTACTTGGATTACTATACTAGCATCCTGTTGCCCATTAACAAGGGCTCAGCCTTTTGCTCAAGCCCAAGGGCATGACTCAACCAATTCCAGAAATCTCATTTTTGATGGTCTGTCTCTTGGTACCTCTATGATACCAATTCTAGATCAGTCAAAAGACATATGGGAAGCCTTTGTGGCTCAAGTGATAAGGCCTCCACCTACCATATGGGAGGATCCAGATTCGATCCCTGGGACTTCCTGGTGAAAAAGAAGAAGAGAAAGCCGAGAGCCAGTGCCCACACACAAGTGCCCACGTGGTGAGCCAGTACCTATACAAGTGAGTCGTACAGCAAGATGATGAAGCAGCAAAAGAGAGATGAAGGGGAGAGTCAAGGTGAAGTGCACCAGAAACCAGGAACTGAGGTGGCATAATTGACAGGGAACCTCTCTCCACATCCGAGGTTCCCAGGATCAAATCTCTCTGAATCCTAGAGAAGATGAGAAGAGAAGACCAAAAAGAAATAGATACAGAAGATCATACAGCGAATAGACACAGAAAAAACAGCAGGACGGGGAGGAGGGGAGGGGGAAAGAAAAGAGAAACTATCCAGGTAATCTGAAAAGGAAAAATGTAATATGAAGAAGTGTTAACTAATAAAATGTGGCTAACTAATAAAAGGGATAAAAAAGGATCCTAAGGGGTATATAAGTAGCAGCTTCAGAAAGTAGCTCTCACCCATAGGTCTGAAGGACTGTGAACAAGGAAGGAACTTAGAGAATGGGTCCTCTTCCTCCTCCCCTGGGCTGAAATTCAGATCTCTTTGGAGAAAGTGTGGCAGTAAAACACTACCTGCCAGAGCTAACGAAATTTGCCAGAGAAATGGGCTACAGCTAATCTATGAAATCCTCTGCTATGGTGGCAGAGAAATTACCTCCATCCCCAGCCCCCCATCCATCCACCCTTGACTGTAAGCACACTAGAAGGAAGAAAAATCCCATCCTCTTAATTTGGCCTCTAGCACCCTCTATTGGCCAGAATCAAGTCAGCTGGCACAAGAAAAATGTCTACAGAGTCCAACTCCAGCATCACAAAGCAGGAAAAAGAAGAGTGGATTTGGAGCTGAGAGGTAGTACGTTAATGACAACTTTATTGTGTTATCCAGTTTCATGGCTGTAACTACCATCTATAGCCTGCTGCCTCCCATATTTATCTCTCTAGCCCATTCTCCCTGGAGCATAAGAAAAGTATTAATATATCAGACTGGCTCTTAAAGTCTTCACTTGAATTTCTTGTAGCTATCCTTAACCAAATGGGTACAAAACCAAACATTTGTACCCCTTCTAGTCTTTCCTGTCCCAGTAAATAGCATCCCCATTCAAGCAATAACCCAGGTCAAAAGCATAACCTTGGGAAGCAGATGTGGCTCAACTGATAGAGCATCCAGCTACCACATGGGAGGTCCAGGGTTCGAACCCAGGGCTTCCTGGCCTTTGTGGTCAGCTGGCCCATGTGTAGTGCTGCCATGCACAAGGAATGTCATGCCATGCAGAGGTGTCCCCCATATAGGGAAGCCCCACACGCCAGGAACGTGCCCTGCAAGGAGAACCACCCTGCCCAAAATGCAGCCCGCCCAGGAATGGCGCTGCATACATGGAGAGCTGAGCAGCAAGATGACACAACCAAAAAGAGACGCAGATTCCTGGTGCTGCCGAGAATGAAAGCAGACACAGAAGAACACACAGCGAATGGACATGACAGCAGACAATGGGGGGGATGGAGGTAAGGGGAGAGAAATAAATAAAATGAATCTTAAAAAAAAAAAGCATAGCCTTGCCTTGACTTTTATTTTTTCTCTTATTCCGCATACAGTTGGTCAAAATCCTGCCAGTTCTCTCTTCAAAATATATCCAAATCTTACCACTTTTATCACCTCTACTGCTGCCATCCTACTCCAGAACTAAATAATGATAAAGATGAGATGATGGCAGCTCCTTTAATGAGTGCTTATTTATGCCAGGCACTGTTACAGGAACTTTACATTTAATCTTCAAAGCAATGATGTGGGGTGCAGGTACTATTAGCCCCATTTTATAGATGGAAAAAAAATCCCAGAAGAACAGAGAAATTGAGTAACTTGGCCATAGCCACTCATCTAGTCAGGGGCAGAATCAAGATTTGAATGGAGACTATTTAGCCCTAGAGCCAGCACTCAACCACTCTGCTCTACTACATCTCAAAATCGACTAATGCAATACCCTCCTAATTGCTCTCTCTCTGCTTCTTTTTACCCCCCACAACCCCATTAACAGCCTCTTCACATCTCATCAGCCAGGAGGATCTTTTTAAAGAAACTTTATCACTTCCCTGATCAAAACCCTCAAGGGACTCTTCATTTCATTCAGAATACAATTTAAATTTGATTTTGTCCTCAAAGACCCTGTAGAATTTGGCTCCTGCCTACCTTACCAACCTCTCCTATTTCTTTCCTCTTAGCCCACTCCACCCTAGGCATTCTGACCTTCTTGCTGTTCCACAAATATGCCAAACTCATTTCTACCTCAGGGCATTTTCACTTGCTCTTTCCTCTGCTGGATGCTCTTCCCCTCAGGTCCTCTGGTTTATTCAATCTGATGACACCTTCTCAGAGCCTTTCCTTGGATACTCTATCTTAAAAATAACTCCTCTCTCCCCACCCCACTCCACCCCTCACTTTTCTTGCTTTGTCTTTTTTTTTTTTAATGTAGTTCATCACTCCCGATAATTTTGTATACATATATATTTGTGTATATAGTTGTATTTATATACATATATATATATGTTTAGTTCCCTCCTTGAGAATATATCCTAGAGATCTGGGACTGTGTTCTGTTGCTCCATTGCTTTGCATGATGCCTGGCAGAGTAAAAGTAATTCATAAGTATTTATTTCATGAATAAAATAATATGCTTTAATCATTCCTTTTTAGTGTTTAGATTTTTTTCCAAAAAAATCTTTCCAATTATGTTTTACCTGTTAGTCCTTAAACTGGTCAAAACTTTGAAATTAATCCTTTTATAGCTTCAATGATGAACACATTCTGAAATATTTAATGATTCTCTCATTAACCCTAACCCACTCCTTTGCTTAATTATGGTGTTAAAATATGTTTTCAAATCTCAGAAACAACATCTAGATTTCGTCATTACCAATGACAACTTATTCTCAATCCCAGCTATAACTTTACTCTGTAACAGTCCTACCCTAACCCCCACCGACCCCCAAATTTCATGCAAGATACAAAAAACAAAAAACAAAAAAAACCCCGTAGGGCTTAAATATGCCTGCTATATCCCTTGCTATTTTTGTGTGTGCTAATGCAACACTAACCCTTATTTTTTTAAATTAATATTAAAATCATTATTTCTCTATGTGCTGTTTTGAAACTTACTTTGATAGTTAGATCTTCCTACCTTAAACTAATAATTGCTTACTGTCAGATTTTAGTTTTTTTTTAAAAAAAGGATTTTACAAACATGGCCTCATTTCTTATATTTCTACTTTCTTGGATAGAAACTACAAAGGTAGCAAAACCCCTTTCCCCCAGAAAACCTCCACATGTTTCATTGGCTTTTTATGTTAGTTACAATCTCTCATTCTTTTTCATTAACTTAGTTTCTTTTGAAGTTAGTGTCAGTACTTGTTTTGTTATAGGCAGAAGAGGGAAGGGTTTCTATCTATTATTACAATTCCATACCACTGATTTCAAAAGAAAACTTTATTACCTCTATCTCTTCTTTTTAAGGTGATATGAGACCATAAGAAATATGGGGGGGGGGGGGGTTGGTGGATATATTAATAGTTAAGGGGTTGAGAGCCTTTTTCCACGTATGAGGACCTGGGGTTCAGTCCCCATTACCTCCTAAAAACAAACAAATGAAAAAGCCAACTCTCACAGGGGAGTGGATGTAGCTCATCCATATGCTTGAGTGCATGCCTCCCATGTATGAGGTCCTGGGTTCAATCCCCAGTACCTCCTAAAAAAAAAAAAAAGAAAAGAATTCTGTTTAAAATTAAAGGCTCTTTAAACACATGCTTTATATATATGTGTGTGTGTGTATGTGTGTGTGAGTGTGTATATATATTTAATATAAAAATTAAACTTCCTGATGCATCCTTTGTTTTCCTTTTAGGTGGGAGGTGTTGCTGTTTTTCTCCTGATGGTAAAGCTTTAGCTGTAGGTCTCAGTGATGGAAGTTTCCTAATGGCAAATGCAGATACTCTAGAAGATCTTGTATCTTTTCACCACAGAAAAGATATTATTTCAGATATTCGATTTTCTCCTGGTAAGATTCCATGAAATTTTCTTTGATTATTAACTTGAATATGGCAGTCAGTAAAATCTGTTGAAGTGTAATTTTATAAACTATTCTTTTAGCTGAGAATTTTACATTTTTGACTAGACAAGGTAGTATGATGATTACTCCAGGCTAGAGTAATAGCAAAATTATCTGGCTTCATGCCAACTCTGTCACTAAATTTTCTGTGTGATTTAAGCCAAGGTATGTCTTTGAGCTTCAGTTTCCTCACTTATAACAGGAAAGGGGTTGGATGACTGTTTTCATTATATTCTTTGTGCTTTTGAAATTATGGTAATTTTACTTCATCAGTTTCCAAGTATTCAGTATCTACTGAGGAACCTATTTTAATGTAAAAACGTGAAAGCAAAATTTACTTATGTTAGTTTAGTTCCTTTTTTTCTACATTCAGAGGAGTCTTTTTGTTTGCTTGTTGGCTAAATGGAAAGTGTATCAAAATTTCATTGCATGTTCAGGACATGGAGTTGTCCTGAATGATATTGCAGGGACAGATGCAGGACATTATATATATCCTGTCATAACCCACTGACTGGACTGGGAGAGAGTGTAAACAACCATGTAAACTATAATTTATGTTGTGTAGCAGTGCTCCAAAATGTATTCATCAAATGCAATGAATGTTCCTCACTAATGAAAGAAATTGTTGATGTGGGAAGAGTGGGGGATGGGGGGAGTGGGGTATATGGGAATCTCCTATATTTTTCTAATGTAACATTTTATGTGATCTATGTACTTTTTAAAAATAAATAAAAAATATATATATTTTTAAAAACTAAGAAAAAAATTACATTGCATAGAATTTTTGATATCTGCTTTCCACTGAACTACTTCACTAAAATAAACTATTTAGATTTTGATTATAATATACTTGAAAAATATCTACTAACATGTCATTTGACACATCTGTCTTATTATATAATTTATGAAACACCTAAGGTTTCTCAAAAAAACATTAAAACCGAATTAGCTCTAGTCGCAAAGAATAAAAAATATTTCCAAAGGTAGAAAATGTCAAGTGAATATATTTCTGTTATAGGTTCTGGGAAATACGTAGCTGTAGCATCCCATGACAGCTTTATAGATATATACAATGTAATGAGTAGTAAACGAGTAGGAATATGCAAAGGCGCTACCAGTTACATAACCCATATTGATTGGGATGTTAGAGGTAAGAATTTAAATAACCTAATATTTATAAATGTTTCATTTGATTTAATATAGCTTTTTACTAAAGCAGAAAAGTGATTCAATAGATGAGTTCAAAAGCGTTGTGAAAAACATATGTTTTATAAAATCACTTTCCACTACTTTATGTCTAAAGGCCAAACACTATAGAGTTTAGATTTTTAAGTACTGTACTTATTGTCATTCAAATGATGGTACAGTAAATGATGACAGTATTGTGTAATTTTTAAAATGTGTATATAGCTAACTTTTAGCCATAGTAATGTCCTGGATTTTGTCAGATAATTTAAAATAAGTAGTAATTTCAAATTTGGGCAGTAGAAATTTTAAAGAGGATTTTAAAGTCATTTTCCTGTTGTCAGATATAAAATGCAAATACATTCCCTAATAATAGTCATAATTCTGTAAAATACAGAGTTTAATGAGTATCTTTGCTTTTTTTGCAAAATGCTTGACATATGACAGTATTGAATAAGCTTGGATAAATATTAAATATTTTAAATCCTCCCTTTTTAAGGATTTTATGGTGTCATTTATCTATATAAATCTAGTATTGTAAATTAAAGTTCTCCCAGATATAAACAAGATATCTACATTACTTTTAAAAAAATGCTTCGTCATTTTTTGCTAGGTTTTTTTTTGCATGTGCATAACAATAGAAATAGAGCTTATGTTTATACATGAACAAAAATTAAACCATTTTTTAATTTGATTACTTAATTATATGGAGATTAAGAAAATGAAATGCTCTTAGTATATTTTGACTGCTGAGGAAAATGGTTTTTATATTTAAGCTTAATTTTTCCCATGAAATTTAAACACCATAACTAATTGTATATGTATTTATATATATTTTATATATGTATGTATATTTATTTTTATTTTTAAAGGAAAGCTTTTACAGGTCAACACTGGTGCTAAAGAACAGTTATTCTTTGAAGCTCCCAGAGGGAAAAAACAAACAATTCCCAGTGCGGAGGTAGGAAGATAGTGGTGCTTGTATGTAGCATTGTTTATATGAGTAAGAATGGTTGGAAAACTGATGCCTACCCTTCATCCTTTAGTTACATATGAAGTCTCATCTCAAATTATTTGAATTATGAATATTCTTTGGGTGTGTTTATTTTATTGGGCCAGAATACATAGATGGGTAAAGGAAGAAACACTGTTTAAAGAAAAGGAATAAATTACTTATGTGTCTAGCTATGCTCAAGTTAGTTTCCTTAAATGACAAAAGCATACAATAGCAAATAGAAAGACATGCCATCTAAGACTGGCATATTTCTTGTCTGCCTAATCTGTTGGAACCCATATGCCCAAGACAAATACCAGATTAAAAAAAAAACGAAAATATTTTTCAGTTTTTGTGCCTTACAGTATTAGCAAAAATTTTTTATGTAGACTAAGAAAAGCTTGACAAATTTAACATGAAAGTGGCTTTATAAGGAAAGAACAGAAAGTAAAAGTTCATAATTTTCAGTAATGGTTAATTGGAAAACATGCTTATAATGTATCAGTGTATATTTAGACATGAAGCCTAAGAATAAGTTTCTTGATTATGCTAAGGGCAGAAATGGTCTTACTTATTATCATTATACACCCAGCATCTAGCACACACACTGAATACATAATAAGTAAATCTGAATAATGTTACTAAATTTTCTCTATAGGAACTGGAAGACCCTGGGAGAAGCCACAAAACCAAGATAACTGGTTGTCTAGGTTTGAGTTAGAAAGAGATATATACATTATTTTTTAGTTTTTCTTTTTCTAACAAATATAAAATAATCACATAAAAGATATTTTCAATTTGAGTCTTAAGTCTAGAGCAAAATATATAATTGTTTATTTCAAGTTTTAATTAAATGAAACAAAAGACCTCACCAGTTCCAAATAGTTATGGAAGGTTTTCTAAATAATACCTACCCATTCTCAGATGACTATTTATAATAGCAGTAACCTTTTATAATTTAAGTTTTTATTTAAAAACTTTGGGACACCTGACTACAAAGAAATATTTCAGATCTTTGTTGTTAATTTTTTAGGTGTAACTATTACACACTTACGGCATTTTTTTCTTTTCTAGGTAGAAAAAATTGGTTGGGCATCATGGACAAGTGTTCTTGGTTTATGTTGTGAGGGAATTTGGCCAATAATTGGAGAAGTCACAGATGTAACTGCCTCTTGCCTTACCAGTGACAAAATGGTCCTAGCTACTGGGGATGATTTGGGATTTGTGAAGTTATTTAAATATCCCACTAAAGTATGTGTTTTTCTTTAATTTTCTTAAAGATAATAATTATGAAAATGGTTAAGGTAATGCCTTTCATAGCATTTCATTGTTCTAAAATAAAAGATTCATAAGTCTATTTCCTATTCTGTTTTTTATTCCATGCATTAAATTATATATTATATTGTACAGTGTTTCTCAGTCTTGAATAACATAAATCACCCTTTTAAAAGAAACATTCCTTTTATCCCTAGTATGGACTCACATATTTATATTCTTTCGATTGAATATTTACCATTGACAGAAACTATTTAAATTTAAAGCTTATAAATTTAAAATGTTTAAACTATTTAAATATAAAAACCGTACAACACCTATAAAATAAAAATAAACAACATTAATGTGATGAATGAGGTTATTTTGCTGAACCCAAACTGTATAGATTCTTTGTAGTGCTACATACCTATGCTACTGGGTGCTGGGTGGTGACTCAATTCACTTACCACTTTTCTCTATTCAAACTATTGAGAAACTATTGTTTGCAGGCCAGGAGATCATTTAATTGTCTCTTAGAACAAAAATAAAACTCATGAAGCAAGTCTAGATGTGTTTATTTCTTATTAACATGTCATAAATTAGGTTATATAGTATAATCTGGCAATAATAAGATGATAAACTTAAGTCTGAACTAGGGCATGGAAATGATATTATGGTATGCATGTCATGGTGGTCTTAAGTGGCTGTTCACATTAATAATTTTGGATCAGCATTGAAATGAAACCCAAGTTTAAAAATTCTCATAATTCAGATACCCAAGAAAATACTCCACAGATATCTTTTTTACACACAAGTGATAGAATCTTAGTTGATAAGAATGTGTTCAAATAAAAAAATAAGGTCAGAAACTTTACTCCCAGCCTTCCAGATGGTATAAATGCACTGGTAATATGTTCTAAAATATTGATCTACAGATTCTGTCTTTACCTCACTGCAGTGCTTCAATGACAGATTCCCCTCCTGTTTCAGCTAACTTTATTAAGAGTCTTCATTCCCAGGGAGTTCACTGATTTAGTTACCACTCTTTTTTGTTTATTTATTTCCCTTATTTCAACACCCTTGAAAAGATGTCTACCTAAACCTACTTATGATACATTGATCTGAAATTTACTTACATAACTTGGTAATGCTAGTTTTCTAGATTATGAAGTTGCCGATTTCCATAACTTGGATTTTCTTGATATTTAAAAGGAAGATATACTCCTTTGTGTAGTGTTTATAAATGAAAGCACTAATGAATTTCAGTGAAAGATATTTACATGATATATATCAACATGATTGATAATTACTTGTTCTAGATAGCCATGCTATATGTAGGCATTTAGATCCTGATAGTCTCAGTTACTGTGTCTATTTCCCACAGTAATATCTGTATAGCCATTGTTGTTTTTTTCCATAAATATACACTGTTCTATAGATATACACTGTAGTTAACTATTACTCACTTGAACAATTAAGGTGTTTTAAATCTTTCACTGCTATAAGTACCTGCTATGGTAAATATTTTTTGTACACATAGTGTTTTCTTAGTATAGATTGCTAGAAAGGAGATTGGTGAGTCAAAGGTAAGAATATTTTAATGCTTTTAATGCAGGGTATCAAGATGGTTTCCAAAAGAAGTATGAACATATTACTAGCAATGTGTGAAACTACCAGTTTATCCTGTCCTCACCATGTTTGGGAATTGTTATTGTTATTTTAGTGAATTTTAGTATTTCTTCATATTTGTTTACAAGTTGCATTTTTAATTATTAATATCTAATCGTATATTAAGAATGGAATAAAAGAAGTTTAGAGTTATAACAGGTATTTTTCAATGAAATTTCTTAGAAGTTTGAATTTTTCTTTTCAACTTTAGGGAGAATTTGGAAAGTTTAAGAGGTATGTGGCCCATAGTACACATGTCACAAATGTTCGCTGGACTTATGATGATAGCATGTTGGTTACCCTAGGAGGTGCAGATATGTCTTTGATGGTTTGGACAAATGAAATTGAGGGCTACCGAGAAAAAAGACCTTGTGATAGTGAAGAATCTGATATAGATTCTGAAGAAGATGGGGGTATGTCATTTTTAATTATTCTATTTTAACAATAACATAGAAACAATTAGCACAACTGAATTAAACTGCATATGTTTAAATGAGTAATAGTAAAGTTTGAGTAATTGTGGTTTTAGTGTTTTTAACACCAGAATTGGTTTTGTGACTCAAGAAAAATAGGCTGGCATGTATTGATGAGTTAGATATCCTTCATTTACAAGTGTAAAACCATCACATGTTAAATAAGTACTCAAAAAGGTTTTTTATTATTTTCTCAAGTAGTTTATATTATTAAACTTAATACTTTGAAAGAATTTTAATTTTTTTCCTAATATATCAGTAATACCAGCTCATTTTAGGAAAATTCGAAAGTTCATTTGGCAATAAAAAATAAACACAGCATCCATAATTTGACCGCTCTGAGGTAACCTCTGTTAACTTTTTGGGTATCTCCTTAGATATGTGCATTTATCTTCATTGATTTTTTAACAGAAATGGGATAAAATTGAACTTATTTATTGTAGCTTGCTTTTATCACTTAATAATGCTTTGAAAACATCATTATATATCATTAAATATTCTTCTACATCATTTTGGCTTGCTACATATTGTTTCATAACTTGGCTATTATATTATTTACTTATTTCATTTTGTTGAACATCCTTAAATCCAATTTGTAAGACCATAATTGACCCTCCTCAGTTATCTCGTAGAGAATAATTCTTGTGTTTTGATGGTAGGCTATGACAGTGATGTTACAAAGGAGAATGAAATGAGTTATACCATCAAAGCCTTATCAACAAATATCCGCCCAATGTTTGGAATCAAACCCCATTTGCAACAAAAAGAACTCTCAATGGATGAGAGGTAACTATTTAAAATTAGATGAAGGAAAATATATTGCTATTAAAACTTGAGTTTTTGTTTAGTCAAACGGATTTTTGTTCAAAAACTAAGTAACAGTGGTATCCTATTGCTTTATACAGTTCTCAGCATCATTCTGAAAACATATTTGTCCTTAAATATTTTTTGGTGATGACATTATCCTTTAAAGTAGTTTAGGGAATGATGCTATATGTAAAGTCTATATGATTAAAGTAATCTTACTTGTTAACTTTTATAAATATATGTGATGGGGTTAGAGGAGATAATAAAAATTAATCCAATACCAAGTGCTTTTTAGTAAGCATGTGAGCAGAGGTATGATTAATTTCAAAAGAGCCTGTATATCCTTGTGCCTTTAAGCAAGGATAGATAATCTTTATTCCAAAAAAGTTTCCAGAAAATGCAATGTGAGGTATAACTCATCTATAATGGGAATTATGGTCTTTGTTTAGAATTAGCCAATCAGAAATAAGGTTAAGGGGAGCAGGTGTAAACTCTGGTTTGAGTGCCTTCTTCCCATGTACTAGGTCCCAGGTTCAATCCACAGTGCCTCCTTAAAAGGAGGGGGTGGGGGGGAGTTAAAATAAGAGCATATGCAAAAGCAGTTTTATGAGGAGAGAGAAATTTTATCTAAGTCTCTGAGTTTGTGAACCTGATGCTTTAAGAAATTATAAGGCATATGGATCAATGGTATGAGTTTCGGAAGTGAAGGGATTTTAAGAAATGATGAAGGAAAAATTATCCAAAACAGCAATGAGAAACAGAGAGTTGGAAACACCAGTGACCTCTTCTGTAGAAAGCTGTGCAAGAATTTTCTTATGAAAAGTTGTAAAAGTATTTCAAGGAGAAGTTAAAAATGAATTGATTCATTCACAGCTGAGCAGGATTTGCAGAAAATTCAAGTGAAGGGACAGTCAGGGAGGGTAGTGCTGAATACTCTTGGAACGAATCTAGGTAGAAATGATACCACCAAAAAAACTTTAATTACCAAAAAAGCATTAGCAGAGGGATAGGGAAATATTCAGGATACAATATTCAGGGAAAGGGATGGAGTTAGAAGGGTTGAGATATAAGTTAGTAATGTAGAAAGGGAGAACTAAGATTCGGTTGAATTAGCTGGCCCCAACATTCCAAGGGAAGTTCTAGGAGGTGGGTCCCCTAGATCCCCTTCCAGGTGCCAGGGGAAGGAAATTGAGGAGTGATTTTCGTTTTGCCGTCAGATATAAAGGGGCAAAGTGTTACGTTGGAAATATATTTTCAGAAAGCTGAGCTTACCATATCTAAGTATTTGTATAAGAGTCAAGATTGAAGAGACTTGAAAAAAGACGATACCATACTATGCACAGGGCAATATTCTTTGGGAGTCAGACAAATGGTTTAAAACACTCACTTTTATAATTTACCAGTTGTGTAACCTTGAAAAGAGTATTCATTTTCTCTAATCGTCAGTTTCCTCAGTGGTAAAACAACATTATAATCCTTAATTTATAGCATATTTCAAGGTATAAATGAAATAATTTATGCAAATAATTTAGATAGTAGGTCTTCATGAAGGACACCTCTCTCTTGGAATGAAACACAGAGTACCCTGAGGAGGTACCTAGCTAATACTGAAACATTATTTCTGAAATTAAATATTCACAAAGTAATGAACACTACTTTTATTAGTTAGAGAAATACATATAAGTATTCAGATGTAGATATTCCTAATTAGAATATTTGCTATTTTGTTCTTAATATTATTTAAAGGAAATTATACTATATCTCACATGCAATGAAATGTGGAAAAATGTTCTATAGGGAAGGAAGGAACTCTAGACATCGCACAAGTCACTTTCATTTGTTATATAGTTTTTTAAGGAAAAAATTATCATTTATCAGATATATTTGGTATATAAGAAAATGTGACCTAATTTTATAATAAATTTTGTAATAAAACACTCAAATTTAAATTTCTTCTTAATTGCCAAGTTCCCAAGTTCTGAAAAATGGTTAACAGTGTGATCATTGTTATCTTTGCAGTTCATTGCATTTCTTAAAGCTAACTTTTAAAAAGATTATCAATTATTTTACATTTTGTTCCTAATTTATTTTATGATTTCAACTCTACTAAAATATTTGGAAAATGATGAGGCAGAAGTCATTAATGTGACTTGTAGTTAGGAATCTTTTTTGTTGCTACAATACTTCTACTGTTAGATGGCAAGGTTAAGAAATGAAGTCTTTCAATATTTAGAATATTTTATTTTCACAAAATGATGGAATTAAAGGAGGTAAAAATTGAGGAATTTTTTTTTTACCAATTTTTAATGGTTTTTGTGAGAAGATAATATGGTCTGTGTAGATGTTTTCATACTTTAAATAAAATATTTCTTGTCATCAAATGTGAAACAAAACATTTCATAAACAAATTAAAAGATATTTGTTAAGTATCTTATCTACTTAAAAGGAAATGTTTCTGATGACAGTTGATAATTTTAATGTATTTGATTGGTAACTTTTTGTGGATTTTTTTCTTAAAAGTTTTAGTAATTTTATGATTTTCATTTTCCGTAAGATTTTTATAATAAAATCTTGCATTTTTAAAGCAGTTAGTTGTCAGTCAAAATTTCCCTGAAAGGTATTATTTTATAAATAAAAGTATGCAAAACATTGTGATATGAAATTTAGGTATTTTTGTATTTCTGTAGAATTCTGTTGACATATTGCCTTTATTCTATTTACTAAAGTGCTACAAGTAATTCATCATCAATTTTCATTTATGTTTCCCCATTTTTCCCTCTTGCTTCTTGCAGGCAGGGGGTAGTAAGGTAAGTGTTTTATTAAAGAAAATATTTTTTTCAAAAATTCACTTAGTTCTGTTTTTGTTTTTATAGTATTTCAAGCCTACTGATCATGTTTTTTTCCCATAAAGCTTTGAACTACATTTGTCCAGAAAGAATTGGAAAATGAAATAGGACAGATTCTACAAAAGAATTGTATTTATAGACAATAAATGAGTATTATTATGAGGGTCTTCATTATAATAATTTGACTTTACAAATGTCTTTTCACAAGCTTCTATACTCAAGATAATTTTAGTTTTTCCTTAAGTTTCAGAGGCTCATACATACCACACAGTTGTTAACTGCGCATATTTATCAGTAAAAGATTATTCAGTTTATAAACCTGTTAACTTGCTTTAATTCATTTAGAAACATTGAAATAGGACAATGATGATGTTCCTGTATTTAACAAAATTTTATATGAAGAAAAGATATTTTGGATTACCTTTTAGTGAGATGAAAATGTCTCCAGAAAGCTTCTAAAACAGGACAGTGTTGAAAAGGCTACTTAATTTTAGAAATTTTTAAAAAGTACCATTCGGAAGATAAGGCTGAAAAAAGAACATGTGATGCCAGATTGTACAGAACCTTAAATATTAATTTATTTGGCAGACATCAGGGATCCATTATCTGTTTTAAGTTGGAAGGTCAGTGCATGCTATGTGCAAAATATGTAGTGGTGATGGGATTCTGAATACCACACTGTGTTCCATATCATTAAAGAGTGAACACTCAGCATTTTTCTGGCTTATAACAAGCATGCATATTTATTGAATGAATGAATGAATGAATGAATGGACAAATCAGTGTCTTAATCAACTTGGGGAAACTTTTTTTGCATGAAAGTCATGTTAAGAGGTTAGGATTTTGATTTAAGGGCAGTTGGAAACCTACATATAATAGTGTATATGCAATTTTGTGATAGGCTGTGCTTTTAAAAATGTAACATAATTTCATGTGTGTTTTTTCATTATGTAGTCATATGGTCTTCAGAGAAGAATTATGACATTTTAGTTATATATTTTCCATTTGTTGCAACACTTTTTTTTGTTTCATTCTGTTTTGTTTTTAAATATTTTTTTCTTCCCACCCCCACCCTACTATTTTTGCTCTCTGTGTCTATTCGCTGCTGTGTGATCTTGCATATCTGTTTTTCTTTTTTGTCTTTTCTACTTAATCTTTCTCCTCTAGGATTGACCAGGATTCAATCCTGGGAAGCTCTGATGTGAAGAGACGTTCCCTGTCAATTGCGCCACCTCAGTTCCTAGTCTCTGCGCACTTCACCTTGATTCTCCCCTTCATCTCTCTTTTGTTGTGTCATTTGCTGTGTGACTCACTTGCGTGGGCACTGGCTCACCATGCAGGCACTGACTCACACAGGCACTCGGCTCACCATGTGGGCACTCAGCTTGCCACATGGGCACTCACACAAGTACTCAACTTACCACACAGGCACAGTTTCTCTTTTTTTTCACCAGGAGCTCCAGGGATCCAACCCGGGTCCTCCTATATGGTAGGCAGAGGCCTTACCACTTGAGCCACATCTGCTTCCCATTTTTTTTTCAATTCTAATTTCCTTTTGTTCCTATTTGGTTGTTTATTATGTTACAGTTTTATATAATTTTGCCTTTCTCTTTCCCTTTGCAATTTTTTGTTTCAGTATTTAAAAAAATATATCTACCCAACAAATTCAAAGTGCTGTTTCTCTGATAGAAAGGATAATAAATATTTCCTTCTAATGTGGTCTGCTGCAGAGTAAAATATCCATAAAGTCATGATTTTATTAATAATCCATTCAAAGTATACATTCTATTTCTTAATGTGTTCTCATATAAAAATGTTTTTAAAGTACTTTCTAGTTAAATTGCTTAACTTTTAATTTCTGAGTCTTTGAGTAAATTTAAAGCTCCAGGATGCTGGGTTCATCTTATAACTTCACAGCATTATGCTGCATGCTCTTTGATGAAGGGGATGGGAGTAGGGACACCTTACCTGAAAACAAAGGGTAAAGTACAAGTGCTTACATTTTTTCATATTGATATCCGTATATCATATATCAGTCTTCATAATGATGGTTCATATAATATACATCATAATGACATTCATTAATAAAGTATATATTGAGATCCTTTACATGGCAGGTAGCTGAGATTCAAAGAAAAATATGTTTACTGTTTTTTAATGAGTTCATAGTCCATTGGGGGTATACAGATAGGCAAAAATAATAGTACAAGGTGATGAGAACTACAGAAGATATAATTTAAAATATTATGGAAATAAAGAGAAAGGGACATTTAAGTTTGCCAGCACAAATTGTAGAAGACTATCTGTAGATGATAGGGAAGTTGGTTCTTAAAATTTGAGAGGTTTGTAAGGACATGTGGAAAGAAGTGCATCCCAGTTAGAAGACTGACAGTTTTTTGGCGATTGGACCCTTTTGAAAATCTAATGGGAAAAACAAGATATTTCTCTAGAAAACTGTACATGCACATAAAATTTCACATAAAACTCCAGGGGATACATAGACCCACTGAAACCCACACAGGGGTCCTATAACAAGACCTTCTGAGCTAGAAGAAAGAGCATGTGCTGGCATGATAGTATAATACAGCTTCACCATTTTACAGAGTAATGAGTAGTTTAGCAGTGCGAGACTGTGATACAGTGGGAGGACCTCACAGAAGATGAGATGGCAGGGGTGCTGACTGCATAGGGCCTTGTTTATTATTAAAAGGTGTTCACTGGTGGGTCTTTTCCCCATTGTTTCTTTACGCTTAGTTTTATTATATGTAATATTAAATTATTTTGTGCATTAATTTCTATTTCTAGCCCCTTCATTTCTTTTCATTGGTCAGTGTTTCTGTTTTTAAATCACCCAAAGATTTTTATCTTTCCAAATAAAATTTTTGACTTATTTTAATTATTTATTTCTCAGAGTCTCTAAATTTTTAAATTAGAGCTCAGTAACTCCAATTCTGGGTTCCATTCCCAGGCCTGGCACTAACTAGCATGGTTTTGCTGCAAGTTGCTTGACCTCTCTGGGGCTCAGCTTCTTATACTGAGCTGAAGGAGGCATTCTGGATGCTGGCTAGGTATACTTCCAGCCTTGATATTATGTGGTTATATCACTTCCTTCCTGTTTACAAAATAAAACATGTTCATTGTAGACTGTTCAGAAAAGCGCAAAGGAGAAAAATGACGCATAAGCCCACTGCCATAGATAAAATCTGTTAACATTTTGAGGTATATACTTTCAGTCCCTTTTCTATGTATAAATATACATATATATGCATTTAATAAAAATAATACTATATTGTACATAGTATTTCATAACTTGCCTTTTACCTAACAATGTGTAATAGATACTTGTCATTAAATATTTTTCTATAATTTTTGATAGTTGCATAGTAGTCTAACATACAAATTATCCTAATTTATTCATTGCTCTGTTTGGTTTAGATTCTTTTCTGAATTTTTACTATAATGTACAATTCTAGGAGAAACATCTCTATACATATTCATGATTATTTCCTCAGTATGGATTATTCTTCTTGAGAAAGTCTTTATATTAGTTGAGCAGCTATTAAAATATCTTGGAATATTTATAAGCTGTTTTTGGCTAGAACCAAGACCTGATTATTTTGCTTTAAGGAAGATAGACTCCCCTTCCCTACAGGAAAATTAAAAACCAACATGATTATTTTGCTTTAAGGGAAATAGACGCCTCCTCCCTCCCCACAGGAACATTTGAAAAACCAACAAATTTTATATTCTATCTTTTATTAACAAGACTGATTTTTCATAGAATAGGTTGAATCTAGTATATTTTTAAAAGATTTATTTATTTATTTCTCCCTCCCCCAGCCCCCATTGTCTGCTCCCTGTGTCAGCTTGCTGTGTGTTCTTCTGTGTCTGCTTTGTATTCTCATTAGGCAGCTCCAGGAACCGATCCTGGGACCTTCCGGAGTGGGAGAAAGGCAATCATTCTCTTACACCACCTCAGCTTCTTGATTTTCTAAGTCTCCTATTGTCTCACCTCTGTGTCTCTTTTTCTTGTGTCATCTTGCTGCATCAGCTCTCCATGTTGGCTTGCAGTCCTGTGCGGGGTGGCACTCCTGCATAGGGTAGGACCCCACATGGGCCGGCACTCCACATGGGCCAGCTCATGCAGGCCAGCTTGCCTTCACCAAGAGGCTCTGGGTATCGAACCCTGGACCTCCTATATGATAGATGGGAGCCCAATTGCTTGAGCCACATCCACTTCCCTGCATCTAGTATTTAGATGGATATTTTTTCTTTCCTTTCCCTGCTGAAGATAGTTGATATCCTCCTGGTATAACATGTTTGTCATGTAAGGGTAATATCAATTATATTTTTAATGGTTAACTTAACTGGGAATATTTCTTTAGAATGTTACAAGCCCTTTGGACCATTATCCTTGCCCTTTTCCCTTACATAAAAGGCATTTCATGTATATTTTACGAAGGGCACCATTGCTCCTTTGTGCCTTGCTCAGCCACCCACAGTGTTAACAAGTGGTGCAACTGCTTGTCAGTAATCATCAAATGACCATCATTAAAAGCAGGTCACTGTCCAAAGTTCCCTCAGGTGGGTGCTCTCTAAACCAGGTTAGAACCCCTGCGTGACACGCATTCTTTCTTCAAAGCTTAATAACGTTGCAATGAGTTGTTTACAATCAGCCCAGGTGAGTTTGTGGGTCTGTATGATGGACTGGAAAAGGTCTGTCATGACTTGAGGCTTCTCCAAGAATGGTGGGGTGTGGCTTTTCCAGTTAAAGAGGTCCTTTGTAGTAAAGGTCCAGTAGATAAATGTCCGGTTTGCCCCCAGAATCTGACCATCTGCATCTTAGTAAATTGGGGCCGGGGCTTCACGGAGAGGTAACTGGAAGACCACTTTTCTCTCTGCTCCCTCTGTCCCCGGGGCTCCCCATGGTCTGAGTGGACATTTTTCAGTGACTCTTTCCTGACTGATGATCAGCACTGCATTGCCAGGGACAGCCAGTCTGCATTTTACGGTGTACTGTAAGGTGCCAAAGACAACTGTGGGGACGGTGTAGGTGCCCTCTCTGGTGCAGATGGCAATAAAGGCAACTGTAGGGATGGTGTGGGCATCGCACTTTCCCAGGCAAATGATGAGGGAGCACTGCTTTGGGAAACTTGCTCATTCTCATTCCTCAGCACTGCCATGGTAAAAGCAATCACATAAGGCGGCGGGAGTTCCTTTTCTTTTGGCCCTTCTAAAATGGGTGGGTTGGCACTGGATTTGGGGTACACTTTTTCTGGGCTCTTTGCACAGTGCTTGTTTGGTCTGGTACCTGGGACAGCACTCCTCGGCTTTTGTATTAGGCAAATCCTGGTTTCCTTAGTTGTGCACTTCCCTAACCAGGGCGGACTTTGACTCATGGTGTTTTGCCAGGCATTGATGTAGGGGAACTGGTCTGGGTGCCCTGGTTTTCCAGTTACTACGTTGTGGACTTTATGGATGATCCAGGGATCTAAAGTGCCCTCCTGGGGCCAGCCCACACCAAAAGTTGGCCATTCTAATTCACAAAACATTCTAAGCTTTCCCGGCTGGAACCTTATGCTATATAGTTCTCCATGGAAAGCAAGGGGGAAGTTTTTCAGCATACAACCTAACAGGGTCCTACTTTGTGTGTTTGCCATGTTTCCATCCTGTGCTGATGCTGCACAACCCTCACTCAGGCCTCACACTTCGGCTGTCTCCCGCCACATCCCTCGTGGGAGCTTAAGGCATCTCTTAGCCATAGTGGGTCGGTACAAACCCCCGACTCAGAAGAGGGTCCCTTTGCAGAGAGGCCCCCCCAGACCACCCTTGACCATATGAGGTTGCCACGGAACTGTGGATCAGGACTGCACACTCATCCCGCAGAAGTGATTTTCTGCGTCTCACTCAGTCTCCACTATCATATGCACACAAGCACCCCCTTTTTCTTTTCTTGGACCTAGAGAGAAGGCAGCTTCCTCGCATATTTTCAGGAGTATTGGGGCCTCCTCCTTTGAGAGCTGATCAGGCTCCCCTCCTAATTTTAGAATTAGGCTTTTCCTGTGCTGTGTCCCCGGGGGTCTTAACCCGTCCGGTGTGCAGTGCTCCTTCATTCTCATGGTCTCTTAAACCTTCCGGTGCCCCCAGTTCCTCCAGGGCGGCTCTGGCGAAGTCCACAGCCTCCTTCTGGACTAAAAGGGGAGTCCAGGGTGCCCAGGGCTGGGTTTCGCCAGGGCCCTCCCGGCCTCCTTGGAGACATCTGGGAGGGGCAAACAACCATAGCCGCCTCTAACCTTCTCAATATAGGACAAGCCCCCAGAAATATAGTAGCAGAGAGAAGTTGGGAGTACGCGGTATTGAAGGCCAGGATGCAAGAATTCTGAGAAGGAAGATGATTTATTTAGACTGGCTGGACTCGGTGGACTCTTGTCCTCATAAAAACCGAGCCCTGAATAGAATTTTTGGGTCCCTTTTATACAGTGGATATAAGAGTGGGGAGTAGAACAGTGCTTGTATGCAAAAGGACTTTTTGTTATTTTCTTCAAGTGTTTTATCTGAGTAGTAGATAGATTATTTCCTCCAGGTAAGCTTGATTTAACACTATCCCCCATTCTAGGTAAGCTTTTAGCACGAACACCACACATTCCAGGTAAGCTTGACACATTTGGCTTGCATCCTCCCTGAATATCCAAAGCCTATAGAGTTTATACTTCTCACTTGGCTTTCTAGGCATATTTGGATATAAAATAAGTTTGAATTTATGCACAGGTTATATTAGTCTCATATTTATAGTAATTTACTCATTACTTATCTCTGCATTTTAAAGGGAACGTTGAGTTTGCAGTGTTCTAGGAGGTAAAAGATGAAGAAAGATTGGGTGGCCGGCTCTTACAAAGAATATATTTGCTCAGTGAATCATTTGTTTCAAAACAATTAGACTAAGTGGAGACCTGATGCTGTCTTGCGTGTGAATGGCTTTTATGTGGAAGTGGTGTCCCAATCGCAAGCAGTATTCCTGCAAGTTTGGATGACAGCTTGTCCTAGATGCTATAAAGGGATGTTCTAAACATGTAAAGGAAATTTCTGGGTTCAGTGGCAGGATAGATGAGATGACTTCTGAGATCCATTCTAATTCTTCTTCAGACATAATGTCATAAGAGAAATAAACAAAGGTTGCTTGCTTTACTAGCAAAATCCAGCATGGTTCTTGACTGACTCATTCTGTCTGCCTGGACAAGTTGACTGTAAACCCTTTTGTTGGGTCAGAATAGGGGGAGTTTAGACTCCTTAGACAATTTCCTTAGTAGTACCTCCAGTGCTGCTGGCATTTTAAATCAGTTGTTAACGTTTTATTGCACTTTCTTAAGAACAAAGATAAGCTTCACTATCTTTGTTTTTCTTTTTGAAATTCAGATTGCACTGAAGAAAATAAGAATGGCTTTAAAGTTTACATGTTGATTTTATTTTTTTCACCTTCTTCCTTCTGATTGCTTGCGGTTAATGAAGCAATTTAAGACTTTTCTTGTATGCAGTAATAAACCAAAAACAATAGATCTTTTATATGTGTAGTGTAGTTTATCTGCATTAAAGTTGTAAAAGAATATTTTATTATAGGAAATGTTTTACTAGTATTTCAAGTTCCAATTTGTGTTGTAATGTTTTCCCTTTTTTTACCTGCTGCTAAAAAGGGGTTCCAGGTAATCCTCTCTTTGCTATGTTTACAAAGCCTAATTCTAAATTTTTATCATCTTTTATATTTACCTTTATGAGCTATGTTACTTGGTGCTCTTTTCCTATATTCAGTTTCCCATGGTATTTTCCCCCTTGAAATTAGTGTTACTAAAATGGCTAGCATCTTAATTATTGAATTTATGCTATATAAATAAATGCCTTACTAAAACTATATCCATTCAATTTGTATTTTATAAATTGTATGATTTTATTTTAACCAATAATATCTTGTATAAATGATCTTTATAAAAATTAAGATATTCTTAACTGTGACACAGAATTGTTTAGATAAAAATTACTTGGAATCACATGGGAGGCCCGCGGTTCAAGCCCCGGGCCTCCTTGACCCGTGTGGAGCTGGCCCATGTGCAGTGCTGATGCGCACAAGGAGTGCCGTGCCACCCAGGGGTGTCCCCCGTGTAGGGGAGCCCCACGCGCAAGGAGTGCACCCATAAGGAGAGCCGCCCAGCGCGAAGGAGGGAGCAGCCTGCCCAGGAATGGCGCCGCCCACACTTCCCGTGCCGCTGACGACAACAGAAGCGGACAAAGAAACAAGACGCAGCAAAAAGACACAGAAAACAAACAACCGGGGGAGGGGAGGGGAATTAAATAAATAAAAATAAATCTTTAAAAAAAAAAAATTTACTTGGGATCAAATAAAACTGTCAGGCAAAAACATTGAATAAAGTTCACCAATAAAATTGGCTGGAAAGAAAAGCCAAAGCTATCATTCTTTTAAAACCGTCCTAGCAGAAATCTTTGAAAATGTTAAATATTACGCATTCAGTTCTAATTTTTTACTTATGGACATTTTTAAAAAGCATATGAAGAAAGTTGAAGCCTAAATTTCTGTCATAATTTGAAAAGTTGTTTATATTGATATGTGCTTTAATTTTTATGTTACCTATCAATCATGCATATGTATTTCTACATGCTGCTTCATATAACATATGAAAATGCATAATTGCTTTATATTGCATGTTCAAGATATAACATTTCATTTATTCTTTATAGATGTGTAACTTGAAAATTATTTTTGAAAATGCATTTTTATGCCTTTAATTTTATAACTTTTTCAGAAATGTTGGCATTTTTTCCATAGGAAAGTTAGTTGGTATAATTTCTTGATGTAAGAGTTATCCATTGAATATTAATTTAAAATTGGGGGAAAGGGGTATAGTGCATGATGGATTTTGACTAGATATAGGAAGGTAGATTTGAGTAGTGGTTATTTAGGATAAAAATAATAAGGTAAATAGTATCTCTCTCTCTTTCTCACTCTCTTTTTAATTAAACAAAGGTTTTGGGAAAGAGCCTCCACATTTAAGTGACTCGAAATGTGAACTCTATATCTAATGGTAATAGATCACAAATAGATCCTGGATTAGTGGTAGGAAAAGAGAAGAGGGGACTAGATTTGAGAGCTACTGTATAGGTAGAGTTGGTAAATGTTTAGTAAACAAAGAGAATAAGGGAAGGAGAAGAGCTGGAGGCAATAGTAATAGCACAGTAATTACCACTTACAGAGTGTTGTATGGTTATGGTATTTGTGACTATAAAATGCCTTGCTTGAGTGACTGTCTGATGCTGATGCCATTAATCAATATTAAGGACTTCAGGAAGAAGAGCAGGTAAAGAGCACAAAGGAGCTGGTAATGACTACAAGTTTGGACTCAGACATAATTATGTTGCCAAGAGTATAGAAAGTTCATAGAAATATTATCAAAATTCAATTCAAGAAAAATGTCTTGAATTGAAGACATGTCCCAGGTACTTTAGAGCAGTGGTCCATGTTTTGTTGATAGTATACACCCTCAAGACATTTTTTAGTATATAAAACTTTCATTTGTATATTTGTTTATGAACAGTCTGCTCCTGTGGTGTTTTTATATTATGAAACATATACCAAAGCCATTAAAAGTGAAATAAATAAAAGTTCCAGCATTTTCTTTCTACTTTTCTACTGTGGAAGATATCACCGTATATAGGAGGCACTGTCTCGTGAGGGACGTAGGAAGGGTTCATTTTGGTGAAGGTGTGACACACTCTATGGAGGGGCGGAGAGGGAGAGTCAGAGAGGACACTGGGTGACATAGGCCTTTCCTCATTCCCACTTTTCTGTTTCAGGCCCCCAGTGAGCAGAGCCCCACCACAGCCAGAGAAACTCCAGACAAATAATGTTGGCAAGAAAAAGAGACCCATAGAGGTGAGAAAAAAAATTCACTTCTCGTCATTAACTTGTACTTTAATAATTTATCCAGAACTCATTTTTAATTAATTTTCATGAAAATAAGTATATTGTATAATCTGTTTTGTTTGGTTGTAAAAATTGATTACTTAAATGTTAACCAAGTCTAAGATTTGGATTGATATCCTCCATTTCTCTTAATTTTTTTATTAGTCTTTCCTTTACATTTTCCTGAATAATACCCTAAGGTGAACTGCACCCCAAAGAACTTCTAAATATAAATTATAGGCCAAATGATCAATTGCTTACAGATGCAGAGGCATCTTGGTAGTATCTGACACTTAGTACTTTGAACTTATAAATTAAAGATTAGGGAAACGGACTTGATCCAGTGGTTAGGGCATCCATCTACCACTTGGGAGGTCTGCGATTCAAACCCCGGGCCTCCTTGACCCGTGTGGAGCTGGCCATGCGCAGTGCTGATGCGCGCAAGGAGTGCCGTGCCACACGGGTGCCCCCGCATAGGGGAGCCCCACACGCAAGGAGTGCGCCCCGTAAGGAGAGCCGCCCAGCACAAAAGAAAGTGCAGCCTGCCCAGGAATGGTGCCACATATAGAGAGCTGACACAGCAAGATGACACAACAGAAAGAAAACAGATTCCCGTGCTGCTGACAACAACAGAAACAGACAAAGAAACCACGCAGCAAATAAACACAGAGAAAGACAACCAAGGTGGGGGTGGGGGGGGAATAAATAAATCTTTTTAAAAAAAAAAGATAGTTCCATTTTAAAAATTAATTAATTAAAGTTTAAATACGCCAAATCAGGATTTTTTCACCCCGTGTAATGTATTTACTGTAGGGTTCAATGGAAGCTCTGCTTCTTTTTCTGTCTCTTTTTTTGGTTTGTTTTCAATTTTTTTATTGCATTTTTTTGAAGATACATAGATCACAAAAAATGTTACATTAAAAAATATGAGGTTCCCATATACCACACCCCACACCCCCCTCCTGCCACATCAGCAACCTCCTTCATCATTGCAGCACATCCATTGCATTTGGTGAATACATTTTGGAGCACTGCTGCACCGCATGGATTATAGTTCACGTTGTAGTTTACTCTCTCCCCCAGTACATTCAGTGGGTTATGGCAGGATATATAATGTCTAGCATCTATCCCTGCAATATCATTTAGGACAACTCCAAGTCCTGAAAATGCCCTCACATCACATCTCTTCTTCCCTCTACCTGCCCTCAGCAACTACCATGACCACTTTCTCCAGATCAATGCTACAGTTCTTCAATTACTAGTCACAATAGTTCCATAGTGGAATACCAGTAAATCCACTCTAATCCATACTTTATTCCTCCATTCTGTGGACCCTGGGATGGTGATGTCCACTCAACCTCTGTATCAGAAGGGGGCTTAGGTCTCACATCGTTGATGGATGCGATTCTCCTGCCTGGAGTTGTACTTTTTCTGTCTCTTACCAAAGAAACCTTCTACAATTATTGAGGAATGAGGGAAGTTCTCCCAAACACTTTATAATCCCAGTATCAGCAGCAAACAAGCAAACTGTGCTAAATCAAATTTAAAAACAAGGGCCAAATCTATGGAAGGTGATTGTTGTACCTTCCTCCCCCACCCAGGACTCCAAGATCAATAGAAAATGAACACTTTCAGTAGCAGAATTGTCTACCTGCCAGATTTCTAGCATGAGTCATCAGAGACAGTATGCTAGATTTTCATCTACTGATGCTGAATTGTACTGTGTGGATCCTTAAAAATATATCACTTGGAAGTAATGTATCCTGAGTTACGTACATAGATTTGATACTTTGCTAACAATGAACACAAATGAAAATATTCTTCTTTTGGGCACAAGAAGTGTCTCAGTGTTTTTAATTCATGAAATCTTGATATATAAAATTCTTCAGGGAAGTGGATGTGGCTCAAGCAATTGGGCTCCCGTCTACCATATAGAATTCAATGCCTGCCATCGACAACACAATGGTGAAAGTTCAGACATAAGGAAGAATGTAGTTGTATAATGGCTTTATTATTATTGTTATAGGACCTTGTATTGGAGCTTGTTTTTGGCTATCGAGGCAGAGACTGCAGGAACAATGTTCACTATTTGAATGATGGTGATGATATAATTTATCACACTGCATCCATTGGAATTCTGCACAATGTTGCTACAGGTAAGAAAACCTGATCTCTACCACCCTCCCCCATCCCATCTTTTTCTTTTAATTAAAATTTTTTTATTTAGCAGCTTAAATTTATGTTTTAAGCTAGGTTTGTTAAAACTATAAATAATAATTTAAATGTATAAGATAAACAGTCCAAAATATAAGTATTTCATACTGCAAAGCTTTCTGGTACTATTTCAAGTAACCAGATTTACTATCTTAAGAGACTGTAAAACAGCAGAAGAAGATTTGATAATGCTGAGTGCTCAGAGGTCTCTGATAGAAGTGAAGGATTACTGAATGCATGTTGCATGTTTTATAGTAAAACCATTGTAACTTATTTCCATTGCCCCAGAACCTCATCATGAAAGTGGATGGTTGCCTCTGATAGTGACTGACTTGAAAGTAGCATGTTGGTTAAGTGATTGCTAGGGTATGGATGGAGGTTGTTCTTACTGTGGCCTTGGAAAGCCAAGGAAGAAAGCGACAAATTAGATTGTTTTGTTTGTTTATTTAGGAGGCATTGGGATCAAACCCAGGACCTTCTATGTGGGGAGCAGGAGCTCAACCACTCGAGTTACGTCTGCTCCCTAGATTAGATTGTTGAAGAACAGATGAAGTTCTCTTAGCAGCATTTTAAAGCATTTGAAAACAAATATGACAGTCCTAGTAGTGACATTAAGAATTTCATTTTGAATTCTGTTTTATCGCATGTATATGCAGGTTTCATGAAGTCTGAAAGTTGGAAGCAAAAATAGAGGTCATCTAGTCTAAACATTTCTTACTTTTTCCTCTGATAGCTTCACTCTAAATGAGTAAAGAGTGGATTACGTGAGTCTTAATCCCCATCCCTGGTCAGCATTAATTTTAATGTGATCTTTCTGTTTTGGTTTCCTAAAGAAAGCGATTACCAGGATCACACAGAAATCAGTGGCTTTCTTCCATTTAATGATTTTAGGCATGTAAAAAGTACTGCTTAGAGGGGAAATCTTCTTTGAGACTTCAGATTTCTTTCAAAGAGAAAGGGGATGAGTAAGAAAAGCAAGAAAGGGATGAATGTGTAAATAAACTTTCATGTTTATTTTTGTAACTTTAAAAAATTTTCCAATTTGTAATTAATCTTTCAGGGGCAGGGTACGTAGAGAGGAGAGGGCGGAGGGGAAACTAGGCACCTGATAGAGCGCTGATTTTTTGGTATCTCACGGATTTGGAAATACATTGCTACCTTCATAGTCTAGAAATGATGGAAGTATAAGACTGTGCTGATGAGCTGATTTACCAATTTAGCCAACAGCACATAGTTGCTTTTTCCTGTAACTAAACTCTCAGCCCTAGAAGATATAAAGCACATTTTGTTTTGAAAAGAAATTTTTAAAGTAATATTAAGTGTTTTAAATGTAATTATTGTATTGTTTTATTTTGTTTCTGTTTTGCTTTTTGGAGGACCTGGTATACATTGCTCTGTATAATCTGGACCCAACCTACTGTTCTCACCTCATTCCCACTTCCCTGTTTCACCTGCCCTAGCCTGCCTTTGTTACTCCTTACATGGACTGCTGCTGTGGCCAGCCATCATCTCTTTACTGTCACTACTGCTAGACGAATCACATTATTTCTTTGGTCAAAAAACTTCAGTGACTCCCCAATGACTGCAGCGTAAATATGAAATTTAATAGTCTGGCATTTAGAATCCTCCTTAATTCTAGTCCCAACTTGACTTTCCAACCATATCTCCCACTTTCCTTCTTCATGACCCCTATGCTTCAGTCAAAACAAGCCATTTACATGCATGCCCAATACTTTCCTGTCTTTGTGCCTTTGCTCAAAGTGTTCACTGTGCCTAGACTACCAGGCCCCAACTTACCTTTAGATTTATAAAATCTATCCAGGTCAGCCCAGGAATGCCATAAGCCCTTGATGAGAATAATCTTCTCTGCTCTGGATTCCCATAGCATTCCCCCTCCCCCACACGAGATGGCTCCCTCATCTGTCTGTCTGTTGTTTCTGCTCACTGTGTCTGGTCATTGTCTGCTCGTTGTTTGTGCTCATTGTCCACCCATTGTGTCTGCTTATGGCTGCTTATCTTCTTTAGGATGTACCAGGAGCCGAACTTGGGACCTCCCATATGGGAGGCGGGTGCCCAACCGCTTGAGCCACATCTGCTCTCTGCTCATTGTGTCAGCTCGTTTGTCTGCTTATTGCATCTGCTCATTACAACAGCTCATTGTGTCAGCTTGTGGCATCTGCTCATCTTCTTTAGGAGGCACCAGGAACCAAATCTGGGACCTCCCATATGGTAGGCGGGTGCCCGACTGCTTGAGCCACACCCGCTCCCTGCCATAGCATTTTGATTACTCATTCTCTTGGGGCACTCGGTACTTTAGTCTTGTTTCTCCTATAAAGACTTTAGCCCTTTTGAGACTTTTGGTTCATTTTTCTATCGTTAGATGATGTGCACATAATAAGTGCTTAAAAAATACTTGAATAAACAAAGAATGTAAAGAGACTGGTTTATTGCTCTGGATAATTTGCATTTGGCTGTTACACATTAAAGTTTTCAAACTTAATTCTCAAATTCTTTTTTTATAGGGACTCAGAGTTTTTATCAGGAACACAATGATGATATTCTGTGCCTCACTGTAAATCAGCATCCCAAATTTAACAACATAGTGGCAACTGGCCAAGTAGGTATGTTTCTGTATTTTAAAAAGAAACAATTTGAAAACATTTGTCTTGTTCAAATAAATTCAGTGAAAATTTTTAAAACATTATTTGTGGATTGGTCAAAATGTATTCAGAAAGCACACACCCAATTATACCATAGTATTTGTTTCCAGTTACCTTTCTTTCACTTTGGTTGTCCGATTTGGTTAACATGATTTGGAATTAAAAATAAACTCTTTTGCAGTGGTCAAAGTAGTTGGATTTAGTCCTTCAAC
Source organism: Dasypus novemcinctus (assembly GCF_030445035.2). Lineage (NCBI taxonomy): Eukaryota > Metazoa > Chordata > Mammalia > Cingulata > Dasypodidae > Dasypus > Dasypus novemcinctus. Next base: position 18,937,395 of record NC_080675.1, read on the forward strand.
AGCAATTTCTGGTCATCAAAAAGGTTTAATTCAAACACAAAAAATGAAAAAAATGAAAAATGAAAAAAAAAGTTTAATTCAATAGCAAATATAAAGCAGAAAGGAAGACTTTCCGGAGGAAATGGTAACTAAGGGGAGCCCAGTGGTAACTAGACTGAGAGAGGAAGCGCATCTGTTTCAGCAGGGATTACGCTGGAAAGAAGAGAAAGCCCAAGTCTGTTAAATCCTTTCTTCTTTTTCTTTTCTTTGGCATTGATTTAATTCACTGTTTTGAAATAAACCTGTCTTGCTATTATCACTAAACTCTGTAGAAAACATAAACAAAGGCTAATTCTATAAACAAATGATGAGAGGATTGATCATCATGCACATTGGTCACTGTGAATACCGCATAGGGTAGTGGGTCAGTCAGCGCTTCACAACCCTGGTATTTGAAACTGAAATCACGAGTTTGGTTGGATCTCAGTGCATCTGGCCTGGATTGCTGAATTAGCTTTCCAGGTGTCTTCTTTTTCTTGAATAAGACAATATATGCTTTTAATATCTTCATTTTTCATACAAGTACAGTTAAATTGATCAGTTAGAAACTTGTTCTCTGGATTGTCTGGTTCTACAATTATGCCTTATACACCCTTGTATTTTTCCTTTCTGTAAAGTTTTCTTCTTCGGAAAGAAAATAGATCATTACTTCACCCATTATACACAAAATATTCTAATCGTTTTATATAAATACATAGGTCTAGCTCCTGTTTGTCCTCAATTTTCTCTGAAAGTGAAGTCTTATTTTCACTCTGCATGAGGATCAAAGCTCAGCCCCCTGAGGGAGGGGAGACCACGTTACCATTTTGATCACCAAAGCATTTAGCTCAGAGGCTCTTGGCATATCATTATTGTCCAGTTAAGCTTTACTGTGTTAATTAATTCATTCAATAGACTTATTGAGCACCTGTCATGTGTGAGGTATTGTTCTAGGTGCTGGGGATACAGCAGCCTGCAAAAAGACAAAATCCCTCTATTAATAGAATTTTCGTTTTGTTAGTAGAATTCTAGAAGGTATGGTGCTTTTTTTTTTATTTCCCAAATTTGCTCTTCCTCCTCCCTTTTTTCCCCCTCCTTTCACTCTGTTAAGCAAGTTTATTTGCCTATTAGTGATATAGTTTCTCTTTTAGTTATGAAATATCATGGTAACAAAATCTTTCAGGAAATTTGGCCCTTGTCCCCACTCTTTCCCTTTATTTTGTTTCTTTTCATTTTTCTTTCATTTCCCCCTCCTTTATTTTGAAAGTCAGTTCTAGAGGGAATGTTAATCATCTCTCCTCTTTTTTCCTCCCTATCAACATCTGGACATCACAGAGGTGAATTTTAGATCATACATATAACCCTACCCTTTGCTCCCCACTTGTACTCTTCCACATAATCAAATCGGATATCCCAAGTCTTTCCCTCTTTTTCATGTGGCATAGTTTCCATTCCTCTCACAATTTAGTGGTTATTAGAGCATGTTCAGAACTAAAGACCATATTTCCTGTGTGGTCTTCTTAGCAGAGTGAGGTACTTTATTCTCGTTTCCTTTAATTTTCCAGATCAGGACAATATGGGCCTACATTATCAGTATGTCCTTGAAATCATTATTTCATGGGAATATGAAAAGTCGTTTATCTTGAAAGGGTAGCTAGATTTTTACTTTCTTGCTTGCTAAAGAATTTTGCTTCTAAAATTTTGACTAAAATCTTATATTTCTACCGCAAATGTTATGAGTATCAGCTTTCAAGTTTCCTTCTTTGGCATAAATAAAATGTTAGTTAAAAAAAATAAAAATAAAAAATATTAAGGGGTTAACTTGTGGGCTAAATTAAGAACTTTTTCTCTTTTCTCTCTATGGGGACATTGACTTGGAGGAGGAAAGAGGGAAGATGATATGATAGCCTGTGTCATCATTTTTCTCGGAAGGCCTAGATCTAATTCTTCCCTGCAAACAGAGATGCATTAAAATTCTGAAGTTCCTATTAATAGCGCATTTTGTAAACCAATAAAAGGGTCATATCAATTAAAATTCTATCAATATTATTTTTTGCATTGTTATAATTAAAATTTTATATAACTCATTAAATACAAAAAAATAAAATTTTGATCCCAAGAAAGATTGAAAGGCCATCTATAGAATGTTCATATGTATGTATAATTGAAATGAGTATAACATTTTTATGGCTTCATTAGTAAACAACTTATTAAATTAAGTGTAATGAAACTAATATTGTATATGACACTTGATTATTTCAATTACTTAAAAACAATTATTTATAATTGGGTTTTTAAAATTTTTACTTGTAGTATTTATGTTATTTGTGGGTGATTATTTTTCTGCTACTTTTCCATTATAGGTGATTCAGCAGATATGTCAGGTAAGGAGAATTAAACATTTTCTCTTTTAATTATGTCGTTGAGCCCAAATTTTTCTAGATCAGTAAGGTACTTGACCCTATTTTTGTTTTTTTTTAATGAAGAATATTTTAACATCATGCTGCTGAACCCAATCTGCATCAACACGATAGTTGAAAAAAATAAAAGCGCTATTCTAAGCACTTTATGTCTATTAATTCATTTAATCATTTCAAGAATTCTTTGTAGTAGATACTAACTTACCAGTATTAATCTTAAATATAACTCAAACTTAATTGCCTAGGAATAAAAAACCTTTTTTATTTCTATATGCCATCTCAGTTATTGCACATATTGGATCAATGGCTCGTTTAGATTTAAAAAATAATTTTTTGTTAATGATTCTGACCATGGCTTTATTAATTAAATGAATAAAGTATGTCCACTGAAAAAATTTAGTTATATAAAAACAATTATAATCTAGTAAAAATTAGTTGTTTGATAATAAAACATTGCTCAGTTACTTGTATCAATTTCCCTCCCCTCCTAAAGGGTAAAGCATGATTTTGCAACTTGACTATTCAACCACAGATTTATTAAATGCAACAGTCAAGGTCCTTGCTTTCTTGGTTATACTCAAGAGCAAGGGTTAAGAAACTATGGCCCATGGGCCAAATTTGGCCCACAGCTTGTTTTTGTACAGCTCATGAACTAAGAAAAGTGTATACTAATATAAGTGGTTAGAAAAATTAAAAAATTTCATTATATACGAATATTATATGAAATTCAAATTTCAGTATCTATAAATGAAGGTTTAATAAAACTCATCCACACTCATTCATTTACTTATTGTCTGTGGCTGCTTTTGTACTACAATGGCAAAGATTAATTATGACAGAGACTGTCTATGGCACTGACATTGCTTTGCATTGCTACTTGGAGTACTACATGTTGCATTGATGAAGTTATAGAACTTGACAGGTTTTGAGTGCCAAATGTAACTCCTCACTGACATTTTATTTTGTTGTTACCAGAGAAAATAGACTTTGTTTTTTGTTGTTGTTTTTTTTTCAAAGATTTATTTCTCTCCCATCCCCCCCCCCCAGTTGTCTGCTCTGTGTCCATTTGCTGTGTGTGTTCTTCTCTGTCCACTTGTATTCTTGTCAGCGGCACTAGTTTTCTGTCTCTTTTGGTTGCATCATCTTGCTGCATCAGCTCTCCTTACTGGGCGCCACTCCTGGGCAGGCTGCTCTTTTTCACGTGAAGCAGCTCTCCTTACAGGGCACACTCCTTGCACATGGGCTCCCCCATGCGGGGGACACCCTGTGTGGCAGAGCACTTTTTGCGCGCATAAGCACTGCACATGGGCCAGCTCGTCACACAGGTCAGGAGACCCTGGGTTTGAACCCTTGACTTCCCATGTGGTAGGCGGCCGTTCTATCCGTTGAGCCAAATCCACTTCCCAGAGAAAATAGACTTTGAATGTCACAATTTTAAGGCATTGTGAAGCATGAGTAACAGAAAAATTACAAAATTTAAAACAATGTCTCATCCGAGCAGAATTTTTTCTCAAAAATAAAAATGAAAATGAGACTGCAAGCAAAGTATCTAAGTGGTTTATTTGTTAGCCAAGCTATTTACTGAGAGTGAGTTTATTAAATCATTTTGGATTGCAGCAACTGAAGAAATGTGTCAGGAGAAAATAACTTATTTAAGACTTTTTTTTTTTTTTGGCAAAAGCATTTGCTAAAAGAAAATGGTTGAGGACATTGGGAGCAATATTAATACTCTGTTAAGGCAAATTATTTTGAGTGATGTTCCTTGGCTTTTGAAGGATAAACAGATATTACCAATACTGCTCGGTCATTTATTTGAGGAGTGAGTGCTGAGTTTTAAATAACTGAAGAATTAGGTTACATAAAAGGGACTCCATGGAATAAATACAGGAGATAATATTTCTAAGAAGTTAAGGAAACATTAGTTCATTACAACCAGAATTGGAATCTGCTAAGTAATAGTGGTAAAAATATGAGTGGAACAGAAAATGGGATAGTTGGATAAATTTACAAAGCTTATGAAAACTATAATGTTTAACATCTATGGTTATATATTGTATTTTTCAGCAGCAGTTAGTTTGTGAAAATATTTGATTCCGTCGTGCTGTTGAACCAGTAATGTCAGTGATGAACTTCATTCGCTCTCATAGACTTAACCATGATACATTCCATGAATTTATGTTAGAAATATAAACTGAATATCCTGACTTGTCCTACCACACAGCAGTCCACACAGCTTCAATGGCTTAGCAGTGGTAAAGTTTTATTGTAATTTTTGAACTCAGGGGCTGCAAAGACTGAAATTTTTCTGAATGTGAAGAACCATCCTCAGTCACTATTATTGAACACTGATTGGCTTTGGAAATCAGCTTTTGCTCCAAACTTAATAGCATTTCTTAACAAATTCAACCTAAAATTCCAGGGCAAATCAATGCTTATACTGTGGTAAGGTCGGTTGATGACAACAAATGTTTCACAGATAATGTTAGTATGCTTTATACATTCTCATACTGCCAAAAATTTAAAAGTGAGATTCCCATTCACATAAATTAGCAGCATATGTATTTTCTGGGCTCAAACTACAGTTCTGGCGGCATTTTTCAGATCTTGGTGCAAATGCAAAGAAAATTTTCTATTTCAAAATCCGTTTAACTGTACTGTTGAGAAACTTCCTCCTAACCTTCCTGGGGAAGCAAATGTGGCTCAAGTGATTGAACTTCTGCCTACCACATGAGAGGTCCCAGATTCGGTTCCTGGTGCCTTCTGGAGAAGACAAGCAAGAAAGCAAGCTGGTGCAATGGGCAGGCACGGCGAGTGGATGCAACAAGATGATGCAATAAGGAGACACAACAAAGGGAGTTGAGGTGGCTCAAGTGATTGAGCGCCTCTTTCCAACATGGGAGGTCCCAAGTTCAGTTCCCAGTGCCTCCTAAAGAGAAGACAAGCAGCCAGAGAGTGCAAACAACAAGGGGGAGGTGGAATAAATAAATAAATCTTTGAAAAAAAACGAAGTGATTCTGCAGTATAATACATGCTAAAAGGCAAATATCAAGGGATATCTCTAAAAGAATCCCTAAATGCCTTCCAAGCTATGAAACTGCTAAATTAAAATCATATGCTCAGGGAAGCAGATGTGACTGCAGTAGTTGATGCCTGCCTACTACGTGGGATGTCCTGGGTTCAGTTCCTGGTGCCTCTTAAAGAAGATAAACAATACAGTGAGCTTAGTGATGGGCTGGTGCAACAAACTGACACAATGAGATGACACAATGAAGACACACAATAAGAGACACAACAAGTGAAGAGCGCAGGTGGCTCAAATACTTGGGCACCTCCCTCCCACGTGGGAAGTCCTGGGTTCAGTTCCTGGTGCCTCCTAAAAAAAAAAAAAAGATGAGCATACAACAAATGAACAGAGAGCAGACAGCAAGCGCAAACAATGAGGCGGGGCAAAATAAAATCTTTTTTTAAAAATCATATGTTCAGGAAGCAGATGTGGCTCAAGCAGTTGGGCACCCACTTCCCACATGGTTGATCCTGGGTTTGGTTCCCAGTGCCTCCCAAAAACAAAAACATAAACTCAGGGTTGCCTGTGTGGCTCACTGGTTGTGCCCTGGCTTCCCATACACAAGGTCCTGGGTTCAATCACTGGCCCTGGTACCTCAAAGAAGAAAAAAATCGTATGCTCATGATTGATAGTGGTATTTGGCAGTACCCGTATGTGCGAAAAGACATTTTTTAAGTTGAAATGTGTAATATCTTCTTAAAGATCAGCATTAATAAATGAACATTTGCAACTAATTTTAATAGAGAACTCTAACTTTGAACCTCAATTAAATGAAATGTTATCCCCCAAAAAGAAATAGTAGACTTGTATTACCAAAAAATTTACTCATTACTATTGTTTTTTTGTCAATAAAAATTTTGTGAAAGTTTATTTTCTTGTTATTTAAGAACCTATATAATATCTTCAATTTTGCCTCTTGTCCTTTACAGAAGTTTGCCAATCACTACTCTAGAGGGAGACAAGCAATAAATAAATTATTAAAAATGATTTAGGGAAACGGACTTTGGCCCAGTGGTTAGGGCGTCCGTCTACCATATGGGAGGTCCGCAGTTCAAACCGCGGACCTCCTTGACCTGTGTGGAACTGGCCATGCACAGTGCTGATATGCGCAAGGAGTGCCCTGCCACTCAAGGGTGTCCCCCGCATAGGGGAGCCCCAAGCGCAAGGAGTGCGCCCGTGAGGAGAGCCGCCCAGCGTGAAAAGAAAGAGCAGCCTGCCCAGGAATGGCGCCCCCCACACTTCCCCTGCCGCTGACGACAACAGAAGCGGACAAAGAAACAAGACGCAGCAAATAGACGCCAAGAACAGACAACCAGGGGAGGGGGGGAAAATTAAATAAATAAATAAATCTTTAAAAAAAATAAAAAAAAAATAAAAAAATGATTTAAAACAGCAAGTAAGGTGATGGCAATAAAGCAAAATGTCTGTTTTCTCAGAAGTGGTAACATTCCACCAAGCCAAGAATGATAACAAAAAATGATACCTGATGATGAGCTGGGGCAGGGGTTCCAGCTGAAGCCTGTTTCAGGCCATCTAAGATCACCCACTTTGCTCTGAATCCCACCCTCTTTCACTTTCTCATGAATTTAGCTCCTGTAATTGTCTTCTTTCCCTTTCATCATTAATTTATCCCCCTTCGCAAAGCATTACATCAGCATGTCAGCATACAAACATGCCTTTAGGATCTTCCTTCTACCTCTCCCTTCCAGCTATTTCCCATATCTCTGTTCTCCTTTGAGGCACAATTTCCTGAGTCCTATTCTATGTCTCCCACTTCTCTCTGACATTCTTTCCTAATATCCACTAAAACTACCCCAAAGCAAAGTGGAGGGATTGTCTTCTGATAGGAACAGATGATAGGGAATATGGGTACAAAGGCAAGAAAATTGGTAGATTTGGGGTGGGAAAATGAAGACTGGCCTATCTGATGACTTCTGTTTTCTGTTTTGTCAGCTAAGAGCAAGGAGGTGGGGAGTGGGTACTGGTTTGAAGAAAGAAAATTTTGAAATCATTGCTTTGGAACTTAGGAGAGTAAATGCATACATTAGAAAAAATATAGCATAAATTTACTTGAATACTGTGGATTAAATTTGTTTTCAGTGACCTCTAAGGGAACACCTTTTGTCTCTGACAAACTATTGCATTCCACCTAAGACTATATTAGGAGCTAAGAATTTGAAATTTTTGGTTATAAGTCAATTTAAGGAGAGAAAGCTCTGTCGAGTCTAGTTTACTACTTATCAAGCTGGGTGGTTGTCCATTAAATGCCTTTAGTGGTCTCCATGTGCTCCCAACAACAGAAAACCCTATGCCTGGTGGCTTAAATGGCAAGGAAAGTTATTGGCACATAAAAGTCAAAAGAGAGTTTTCTGGTTCAGGAGCTCCAAGGTGTCGTTACAAACTCAGGCACTTCGTCTCTTCTGCCTGCCATTCACAGCACTGGCGTTATCCCTAAGGCTGGTTGCATTTGTGGCCATAAAATGGCTACCAGTAGCCCTTGGAATTATGTGCATCCTTATTCTCACCCAGAGATGAGAGAGGAGAAAAAATACCTTCAGAACTGTAAACTAAAAATCCTTCTGTTTAGTCTGATTGAGTCGTTTTAGGACACACATCAAACCTCGTATTAAGGAGACCCAGGGGGAATATTGGGTTGCTTAAACTAAGTTACTGATGCCAGGGAAGGAAAGATGTGGGGAAAGGAGTAGTATTAGAATGGGCTTAGTCTAATCAGATTTACCCCCTAGAGTTGAGCATGCAGTTTGCTTCCCCAAAATCACTTGTGCTACATAGGGGAGGATCAGATTCCTGAATAAAATTGGAGCTTTATTAAGAAGGAAGAAGGGAACAGATGCTGGGTATGCAGCAAAGAGTTGTCCACTTGAGAGACTAAAATGTGAAATAAAATTAGCGTACAAAATGGCCCATGTTAAAATTTTATTTTAGAATATATATATTTTTTATACTACATCTAAGGCAAACTAGGGAATGGGGAAAGAAGAATATCCTTTAAAACTGATCTTAAGATATCCAGTTAGTACTTTACAGAAAACCTTATGACATCTCTATACAGAAGACATTTGGTTATCAAGAGTGGTTATGAAAAGTTGTTGGGATTGATGTTCCCAAGACCTTGATGTGGTAGAAAGAACAAGAATGGATTCTGGACACTGTTGAGAGCACACCTGTGCTGGCTCTGCCAGTTCTGAGATGTGTGTGACTTAAGACAAGTCCCATAATTTCCCTGAGCCTGAGTTCAAAGAAAAATATACCTGCCTAGGAGATAGGTAGGATGAGCCATGCCAAGTAATGTGCTAGCTCCTGCTAGACACTCAATCCGCAGTGATCTATAGGAAGAGGAGGAGGAGGAGGTCTTGTCAGAAGTCGTGAGAGGTTCAATTATTTGCATATAGAAAGGCCAGGACTCAGGAATAATTTTGGGAAGGAAAAAGATTTATTTACGATCAGCTGGGCTTGGAGCTTCTCATGCAAAATCTGAGCCCAAAACAAGATTTTTTAGTTTTTTTTTAATACGGAGGAAGGGCCAAATGGTTGTTTCAGTGCTCAATAAGCTTGAATTAACATATATCTTCCACATCCTAGGTAAGCTTTTAGCATGGACTTCATACATTCTAGATAAGCTTTTAGCACATTTGGTTTGCATTTTCCCTGACTAAAGTTCATAGAGTTTGCATTGCTAAACTGTTTCTCTGGGACTGGAGTTGTTGTCATGGTTACCACGGTTAGGGCTGCAGGTCTCACTGTCCCACACGCACAGCTCAGGACACATACAGCTCAGGTTATCTACGAAGAGATGAACAGCCCCCACCCATAGCTTACATCAGAGGGACAGTATGTGAGTGTCCCCTAGCATCAGGGGTGATCATTTCCAAATTGCAGAAAACAAAATATACTTAATGAACATAATCTTTCTTTAGTAAATTAAAGAAACCCTGAGATTTTGCAGTAGTTTTCGTTTCAGACACTATTATTGATAAAGAGTTTGGGACAGTCTAAATGTGTAGCAATCCCATAGCATGGTCATACATATATGTTTTAAAACAAATTCCTGGTATCAGCTTCTTTTATAAAAACAAATTCCTGGTATCAGCTTCTTTTATAGAAGTATGAAAAGCACAGTTATTCATTTCATATGATTACATCCTGTTTAAATTTTAGATAAATGGAAATCTTTGTAATCTGTGGCATATTAAATTTAGAAGCACACTTACTATGCTATGATTCTGGAAGATTCCTATCTCATCACATTTTGGCATGTATTTGGGCTGCCCAGATGTGCTTTTTGTAAACACATATAAAAATGTTTCTGTTAAAACCAATGTAATATTTATCACTGTCAAAAATATATATAGAATGATCTATTAGTATATGTTAACATTTTACATGTAAACCTCCTAACATTCCTTATTGAGATTAAGTTTATCTGTGCCTCACAGTACTTTCTTTGACTTCTTTTTTCTTCCCCCCTGAGATGGCTCCCTTGTCTGTCTGCTTGTCATGTCTGTTCATCTTCTTGAGGAAGCACCAGGAACCGAAACCAGAACCTCTCTTGTGGGAGGCAGGTGCCCAACCATTTGAGCCACATACACTCCCACTTTCTTTAACTATTTTTAAGATTTAAAATTTTATAGTCTAAATTTTTAATCAATATTTTCTTTAGAGACCAAAGTTTCTCACATCAATTTATTTTATATATCTTATTATAATGTTTCTCTATCTTTGCAATATTTATAAGTTTTAATTTGAAGCAAATGCAATTTAGTATTTTTATTTTACTAAAAGTATTAAGTTTTTGAGACTAAATTAACTGCTGAATTCACTTACCTATTCATTTTTATAGGGTGCAGTTCATAAAACATGATTAATACAAAGATACAACTTCTTTTTTTTACAAGATTTATTCCCCCCTTCTCGCCCCCCAATCATTGTTTTGTGCTCACTGTGTGCTGTGTCTGCTCATCTTCTCTTTTAGGAGGCACCAGAAACCAAACCTGGGACCTTCCAGGTGGTAGGCTCAGTCGCTTGAGCCACATCCACTTCCCACTATGACTTTTTAATATAGAAAACACAGATATCTGGGAAAAGTTTTTAAGCAGCAGAAATGGGCTACACAAGATGAATAACAACAAATACATATTTTTAAAATCAGTAGTTTTCTCTCTCCCATAAAACTCTTTATAAGACAAACACAAAAAAAACTCCCCCAAAAAACTACTGTCTTATAAAGCAATGTGAATTTAGTTAACCAGGTAATTATCTGGATGATTGAAAATTTCTTTTGAGATATATTCAGGTGGTTTCCTATATATTGCCTTTCCCTATTTGTGTCTGCTTTTCTGCTCTCCCTCAGATATCTTCAGTACTGAAAATACCCTGATATTTAATTTATATTAAGATTTATTTTCTCTGCCACGCCCACCCCTCCCCCTATTGTTTGCACTTGCTATCTGCTCTCTGTATCTGTTCGTTGTATCAGCTCGTCTTCTTTTTTTAGGAGGCACCAGGAACTGAACCTGGGGCCTCCCACATTGGGAGGGAGGCACCCAATCACCTGAACCACCTTCACTCCCTGCTTATTGGGTCTTTCACTGTGCTTCCTCATTGTGCCTCCTCGTTGTATCATCTTGTTGAGTCAGCTTGCTGTGCCAGCCCATTGTGTCAGCTGTCATCCTCGTCTTCTTTAGGAGGCACCAGGAACCGAACCCAGGACCCCTCCCATGTGGTAGACAGGTGCCCACTACTTGAGCCACATCCATTTCCCCTAATGTATTTATTGTATAGTATTTGTGTAATTCCCCAGAGTTCTATAAAGATTTTAAATGTACATAAAACATGCATTATTTTTGAGTGGTTATTTAAAGTTGTGATTGCCTGATTTGTCTAACGATACTTTCTTTTCCAAAGTGCAATATGAAAAATAACCTCAAGGAATATTTTGTATTCTTTCCTTTCCTTTCTCCCCTCCCCACTTCCCCCCCCCCCCTTTTTTTTATGTTTTTCTTAGTTTTGAGCTATTCTTTTTTAAGTACATAGTCTTTTTTGGTACATATTTTTTCTACATTTCAGAGATGAGTATGCATCACCTGGATTTTATCTTTGTTTAGCTACAGCTCCTTCTGTCCACATTTGGGATGCGATGAGCAAGCAAACTTTCTCTATACTAAGATGCTACCATTCAAAGGGGGTCTGTTCAGTCAGCTTCAGTGCTACTGGCAAGCTGTTGCTGTCTGTGGGACTAGACCCAGAACATACTATTACCATATGGAGATGGCAAGAAGGTAGGATTCTTTTTTTGCTTTGTGATTTTTTAAAATAAGATTACTAGCATACTAGGAAGTCTGTATTTAGTATTTGTCTTAACTTGATTGAGACTATTATTCACTACATCCCTACACGATACCTAGTTGTTGTTTCACATCAGTGAAAATGTGAGCTTACAAAACAGATAAATCAACGAAATTATTACATATGATTCTCTTGTATTTCCTTTCATAAGAAACTGTGTTCTTAAGTATCTTTGCAAATGATTTGATGGGTTAAGGAGGGTCTTAATCAAGAATGAAAATGAAGTATATTTTAAATGGTAAGGAAATATCAAAAGGATAATATTACCTAATGTGCTTTAAACAAAACTTTTTAACTGCATAGCTATTATATTAAGTTAATGGGATTACGTAGAAAAAACTGAGTTATGGTTCCAAAAACCTGAAATGGCCCATACATGATAATGAAGCTCTTCATAAATATCCATATCACTTGTGAAGATCCATAAGAAAAGACCGTCTGCATAAGTAACTGTATCATGTTATTGCTACACAACAGGGTTTGGGACACAACCCTCATTTTCTTATAGGCATTATATTTTGAATAACAGTTCCTGTAAAAATTAGCTTAGCTCTTCTACTAACCTAGATAATTTTGTTGTATCTTATTTACCAGGTGCCAAAATTGCCAGCAGAGCTGGTCACAGCCAACGTATTTTTGTGGCAGAATTCAGACCAGACTCAGATACCCAGTTTGTCTCTGTGGGGGTAAAACATGTGAAGTTCTGGACCCTGGCAGGAAGGGCTCTACTTAGCAAAAAAGGACTACTGAGCACACTGGAAGATGCCCGGATGCAGACCATGCTGGCTGTCGCATTTGGTGCAGTATGTCTCTTAAAATGCGTGTGGTGGTAAATTATATAAAACTCGACTACTTAGAATTTTCTTGCCTTAGATAGATAAACCACATTCATGTTGTTTCTGTGCCACTGTAATCTGCCAATCATTGCATATGCCCTGGTCATACAAAAATTTCATCTTTCAAAAACGTTATACTTTTAAAAACCAGGAAATGGGAAAGAAAAATTAATGGCGGGGGGAGGGGAAGAAGGATCATGATGAAACATTTGCGTCTTTGGGCCACTGCCATTCTCAAAAGGCTTTATAAATCTTGTATTTGTCATCCTAAATATCATAAAATTTCTGCTTTCCTAATAGTACCTTATTGTCTTAAAAAAGAAATTGTCAGAGTAGAAGGTAAATCAGGAAACATGATTTTCAAGTGATTTAAGGCAGTATGTGTATTTAGAATTTCCTCTGCTTTCTATCAACTAATGCTTGTCATTTAGGGTTGAAAGTGCTCTAATTCAGGGGAAGGAGGTAGAGAGACAAAAGGAGCAAGCACAATTCCTGGTCTCAGGAGAGGAGTGTTCAGGAGCACTTCCCTCTCCTCTCCCTTCCCCCCCTGCTAATCTGAACCACATCTCTTTCTTTTAATACTTTGCCTGGAATAGGCTTTATAAATCCTCTCATGCATCAAAATACCAAGTGGATTCCTTCTTAAAGTGTTTGCAGTGTTGGTAGGAAGAAAATTATAATTCTAGAACCCTTAAGTACACTTGTGTTTTTGAGAAAAAGACCATTGAAAATGTTGGTCATGCCATGCCAAACTTCAGTTAAACATTTTGGAGACTCTTAATACAAGACCAGTTATTATTTTCCAGATGAAAAGCCCACACATTCAAATGATTCTGGCGTTAAATTTGCTAATATGGATTTACTTTCTTCACCTATAAAATTTCTTATATAGTCAATTGCCTAGTCCCGATGGAAAATAAACTTGAAGATGACAATATTAGTCATAATTGAATTTTTATGTATAAAGAACAGTGCAGTCAGTGAGAATGTTTCTTACCTAACAGTTTAAGCATTTTTTAACGTTCTTTATGCTACGGGCTGTATAAAAAGCAGGCAAGTAAAATATTGGTTTCTACATCTGAAGTATTTACATTCTAATTGTGTTAAGGCATAAATGAATGTGGTCCCAGAAATGTGTTGGCTTTTGTAAAGGGTATTTATTTGGGGTAAAAGCTTACAGTCCCAAGGCCATGGAAAGTTCAACACAAGGTACCATAGGAGGTGCTTTATCACAAAAGTCAGCTGCCACATGACGAAGCAAGATGGTGGGTGATCTCTGTGAGGATTCATCCTTCCTCCTCAGCCTCCTCTCAGGCGCAGCTGCTCTGCTTCTTCCTGATTTCAGTTGCAGGCTGGCATAGGGCTTGTTTCCAGCACTTTCAGCTGTCCCCCTCTCTTCAGATGGTCAGCTGTAAGCTATCAGGCAAAATGGCTTATCCCGGGGTCTGACCTATTTGAGCCTTCTCCTGTCACATGGCAGAATCAAAAATGCCAGAGCTCTCTCTTCCTGTGTCTGTGTGAGTGTCTGTATCAGACCCACCAAGGGGTGGGAACTCAATCTGAGTCATGACCTTACAGAATGTGTTCCAATCAAGCAGCCCTCAGAGGAGAGTGGATGTAGCTCAGTGGTGGAGCACCTGCTTCCCACATATGAGGTCCTGGGTTCAATCTCTGGTACCTCCTGAAAAAAGCCCTCAGAGCATTCTTAACAGGTAATTTAAGCAAAGGCCCCTCAACTGAATTTAATATAATCAAAAGGTATCATACCCAGAGGAGTAGATTAGTTTACAAACATGACCTTTCTCTTTTGGGGATTCATAAATAATCTCAAACTGCCACAGATATGGAGAATATTTATAAATGCTGGGGAATTCAAAGCCAGCATTATAGTGTAGGGAAATGATTCATAGCTATCTAGTATTCTCAGAAAGATTAGGGAAAATAAAATATGTTCATTTTGGCTATAATTTAAATTGTTTTCCTTTTTGATATTGTTTTTGGTTAAAGAAAGATCTTATGCTCCTTTTAAAGTGAAGCAAAATTTTAAAAATAAAAAATGAAGTAAAATGGAATGAAAATAGCACATTGCAGGATTTGATTTCTTATCTCTGCATAAATGAACAATATGAGGATTACAATTACCAAACTTTTGGTACCTTATCAAATTTATTTTATTTTGGATTGTTTGATTGCAGGAATACATTAACTTTTGCTATTTTGATTTTAAGAAATCATGGCAAATGTTAATTTCATATTTTCATATATAACTACATGTGTTAGTGAAATCTGAAAAACTCCCACAACTTTGCTGTAGATAATAGTTTTACTTTCTTTAGTAAGTCATTTTTATCAAATGTAATAAGTTATCTTTCTATTATAACCTTTTTTCACTCAGTTACTAATAATCTTTAGTTATTTCATGAAGGAAGCAATACTGAAGGATAATATAAACTATTATCATATTTTAGCATTGAAAAGACCTTAGCAAACCAACTCCCTCATTTTATATATGAAAAAACTGATACCCATAGAGGTTAAAAGTCTTGACCGAGGTGATTCCAACTATAGGAAAAGGTCCTGACAAAATTGAGCCCCAGGTTCAGGTTTTCTGACTCACATCCAGGGCTTCTCCTGCCATACCATGCTCTGTAGAAACAGGGTGAGACAGCAGGACACTTACGTAGAGAACTGCATCTGTATGAACTCTATTTGAACCTTTGATGAGTTTATCTCCCCCTTCCCCACTCCTTTTCAGAATAACTTGACGTTTACAGGTACCATCAGTGGCGATGTGTGTGTGTGGAAAGAACATATATTGTGTCGGATTGTGGCCAGAGCTCACAACGGGCCTGTGTTTGCGATGTACACCACCCTGCGAGATGGACTTATTGTGACTGGTGGCAAGGAAAGGCCGTAAGTCCCCTTTCTCTTCACAGCCTTACTGAATATTTAAGGATTTATAATATACCTTAGGTTTGCAGTTAGGTGTATGCTAGTTTGTTTTTTTAATTTAAAAAAAAATTTTAGGAAACAGAACCTGAGACCTTGTATATGGAAAGCAGGTGCTCAACCACTGGGCTACACCAGCTCCCCATATTTCTGGGCTACAAAGATCATCCTCTTTGACTCTCTCCTGACATATTTTTCCTTTGTTACCTCTTACGTGCCTTCTTTTGCTTATTTCTGGTCTTAAATCACTAATTGTTCATAAACCTAAACAAGAACTGAGGTGATCGTTTCCTTAGGTGTGGATAGGTCATTGTCTTAGAAATCAAGAACTGATTTTCTTAATGTTGCTAGGCTGGTCTAAGTATTTCCTGAGTAATAGGACACCCATGGGAGGAATCTTTACCATAGAACCTAAGCTGCATCTTAACTACATGCTCTTTTTTTATTCTTACTGGCTACCAAGGAGTTTTATGCATCTTGCTGCATTAGAAAAGGTTGAGAAAATGCCAGAGATAAACTTTGCCTTGTTTTAGTTTGAGGCAAAATTGTTAAATAAATTGTATTATTTAAAAGAACTCAAAAGTTTAAGCCTGAGAGGCCTTTCTCTGAGTGATTTTCAAATCTCCCAATAGTTAACAAATACTTAAAACTGATTTCCCACCAACATATTCATGTGCCTGTTAAATTGTGCATAAGTGACTAAGAAGAGTAAATACACGTCAATACAGGATCGAAAGCACCCTCAAGTAAAACACAAGTACAGAAACTTTTGCTTTTCACATAAAGTACGTATTATGGGGAAGTGGACTTGGCCAATGGATAGGGCGTCCGCCTACCACATGGGAAGTCCATGGTTCAAACCCCGGGCCTCCTTTACCCATGTGCAGTGCTGATGTGCACAAGGAGTGCCACGCCACGCAGGGGTGTCTCCTGCATAGGGGAGCCCCATGCGCAAGGAGTGCACCCTGTAAGGAGAGCCGCCCAGCGCAAAAAAAGTGCAGCCTGCCCAAGAATGGCGCCGCACACACGGAGAGCTGACACAAGATGATGCAACAAAAAGAAACACAGATTCCCGGTGCCGCTGATAAGGATAGAAGCAGTCCAGAAGAACACACAGCAAATGGACACAGAGAGCAGACAGCTAGGGGGTGGGAGGGGAGAAGGGGAGAGAAATAAAAAATAAATCTTTAAAAAAAAAAAAAAAAGATTTTGGTACATGGACGTTTTCATCCCAAAGACTAGCAATTCATCTAGCAGAAAATGAAGTAACACTTTTTATTTCAAGAGAAAAAACACAAACTGGCTATATTTTATCTTTTACGTAACTTAACCAACACTTTTGTTTCCCCATACATCATCTAATCTTACTCACCTTTACTTATTAGGTAGCCTACTAAACTTTTTCAGTAGGCTAATAATAGTAGGAAAGAGATGTGCTTCTATTTTGGCCCACAAAAGTATACTCCAAAGCATAGCATCTATAATCCTGTTGTCTAGCCTTACATTTTCATTATCCTTTTAGCATTAAAAATCATTTTGTACATTTCCCCAATCAATAATATTATGAAAAAGGAAAAATGTGTGTTGGGGAGAGGGGTAAGTAAAATGCTTTCAAAAAAAGGATATTTCACAAAGTAGTTTGCTTAAACCGAATGTTTGACTGAGTTACTATATCCTAAAATTGCCATAAAACTTCTTGAAGACTATTAGAATTATAAATTTCAGAGTTTTTTAGTATTGTTTATAACTTTGTATTTGCATAGAATAAAAAATTATTGGTAGTAGTCAATATTAAATGTCTGTTTTGGTTTGGGTTATTATTTAGGTCAAAAGAAGGAGGAGCGGTTAAACTGTGGGATCAGGAACTGAGGCGATGCCGTGCCTTCAGGCTTGAGACAGGACAAATCACAGACTGTGTCCGTTCTGTGTGCAGAGGCAAAGTAAGATATGTTCCTTAACTCATCCAGTGCAGCAGAAAATAGAGAGCAGTTGTTGCTGAAATCCTTTTTCCCATTCCAACTTATTAAATAATATTTAATGTTAATTTTTTAAGGTATATTTATTTCCTGGCCAATTTTACTCTGCCTTCCTGCTGTTTTCTTTGCACCAGTGCAGTGCATAAGTAGGAAGCTATTCTCAATTTGTCTAAACTAAATACCTGTATTACACCTCCATATTTTCTTGAATCTGCTAATTCAGCTATGGTGGACAGAACTGACTTTGCTTGCCAGTTGATTCATTTTGATTAGAACAGATGTTTAGTTTTTAAAAATATACATTCTTGTAAAAAACTGAGCATGTATGTACTCTTAATAAATGAATTTCTAAATTATAGTCATGTCTTATCCTCCATCTGTATATTAAAGCTTATTTTAGTTTTAAAAGTATAAATAAAAGTTCCAATACTTTATTCCTATATTGCAATACACTTACCCCTCTTTGCAGATCATAAGATTAAAATATAGTCAAAGTAAAACTTTGACTATTGAAGCCGCCAGGTATATTAGAGAAAAGTTCTGTTCTTGAACATGGACTGTAACATGCAACCCAGCCCAGGGCTCTTGCAGGTATGTGCCTGTAGTCCTAGAAAAGTTTGCAAGAGCAAATAATTGGCTGGCTGTTAGATAAGTAGTTCAAAGCAAAAAGCTCTCTGAAAGTACTCCAATAGGATCATTCTATTATTATTAAGAAGAGCAATTGTCTTATTACATCAAATGTACTCATCCTACTTATGTTTCAGGGCAAGATACTAGTTGGGACAAGGAATGCTGAAATAATAGAAGTTGGAGAGAAAAATGCAGCATGTAGTATTTTAGTTAATGGTCATGTGGATGGACCAATCTGGGGACTAGCAACACATCCTTCCAGAGACTTTTTCCTTTCTGCTGCAGAAGACGGGACAGTGAGACTCTGGGATATTGTTGATAAAGTAGGTACAATTTTTTAAAAGATATTAAAATTTCTAAGGGAAGCGGAAGTCCTAAATTTTTAACACTTAAAGAAGTCAATTACGTTGAGAACTTTGGAGGAAAACTGGTTGGTTTTATGAGTACTACACTAACTGTCATTCTCTGTGACTCTGTTGGTTCTTATGCAGAAGATGCTTAACAAGGTGAATCTGGGGCATGCTGCCCGTACAGTTTGTTATAGCCCTGATGGGGACATGGTGGCAATTGGAATGAAAAATGGAGAATTTATTATTTTACTGGTGAGCTCTCTAAAAATATGGGGAAAGAAGAGAGATAGACGGTGTACAATCCATGATATCAGGTTAGTAAAAAAAAATGTAATAGAGCTTCCAGTATTAAATGACCCAGTATGCACTTGAAAAACTTTCCTTAAATGGTCCTGGATCCCTTGTAGCATTTTATCACATAAATTGTAAGCTGAAATTTGGCCATTTGTATACTTAATTCTCCTTGCTAAATTTTAAGTCCACTGGGCGCCAACTACAGTGCCTCATAACCAGCACTCAGGCGGTGTTTTATGACTAAGTGTAACACCAGACATGTTCTTTTAAGTTCATCTTACCAAGAATTAGCTAACTTGTAAGAGAGAAGAGTCATCTACCTTCAAGGGTTGTCAAACTCTAGAAAAGTAAAGTTATACCCCCAAACATCTCTTACTTCCCTTATTAATCTGAGAATTTATAGTTCATCCATTTAATCAGTACTCACTGAACTTCTACTCTGTCCCAGAATCTGAATTAATTTGAACCTTTCTTGATTCTGTATTTTTTAGCACGTAAGCTTATTTTAATAATGACTACCATTTACTGAGCACATCTATGTGACAGATACATTGGCTGCAGGTCTGCTCAAAGCTTGTGCTCTTTTCACTAGTAAAACCTTTTTAAAAATGAAACCTTACTCAGAACTTTCATATATGAAACAGTAACAGTGGCTTCCCTTCAGCCCCCTACCCTCACCTTCCCATCTCTAAAGCACATCAACAAGACTCATGGAACATTTTCAAAAGACTGAACTGTCCCATATGCTTCCCATGATTGACAGGTGAAACAGTACTTGAGCCGATGTGGCTCAGTGGCTGAGTGCTGGCTTTCCACATATGAGGTCCTGGGTTCAATCTCTGGTACCTCAAAGAAAATAGTAAAAGGAATTGGGAGATGAGAATTCAAGAAACATTTAAAATTGAAGTAAAATATCAAGCTTTCATGTTTCATATAGCACAGGTGAATCTCAGCATCCTTAATCAGTTCTGTCAAGTAAATGTATAAATGTGAGGCCCAATTACACATATACATATACTTAAGAGAGCAAGAAAGGAAAAATCACTGGTCTTAAATATTTATGCTATTTCTTGTGGTCTTAGGCACCTTTTACATGTTTTGTTACATACTCAGATTCAGTCCAGATTCCCGCTATCTGGCAGTGGGCTCAAGTGAGAACTCAGTGGATTTTTATGACCTAACATTGGGCCCCACCCTTAACAGAATCAGCTACTGCAAAGACATTCCAAGCTTTGTCATTCAGATGGACTTCTCTGCAGACAGCAGTTATCTCCAGGTTAGTACCAATGCTGTATAGAGCTGCTTTACAAGGAAGGGTAGTTCTGCTTTTATATTTCATGTTAGTGAGTCCATTGAAAGCTCCTGACTTCCAGGGCTTCTGCACTCTATTTACCGTTCACTCTTTCTGCATTAATTCTGTAATATCCCATTCTTACCAGTCCTTGCCTTTTTAAACAGATTTTTTTATCTTTTGCATCCTTGAAATTAGAAATATAAAAAGTTGCACTTCGTTTGTGGATTTTGCCTCACTTATTGGAATTCTTGTCCCATTTTAATGATGAAAGGTCTCCACTGGTTGCTATAAACGGCATGTTTATGAAGTGCCTTCAGGCAAACATCTTCTGGATCAGGCTGCCATTGACAGAATTACTTGGGCTACGTGGACTAGGTAAATGTTTCATCTGTTCACAAGGAAAGAACTGACTTAAGATCAGTTAGGAAAATTGGAAAATCCTATTTCTGAACAATTAGAGCCATCCCACTTTATGGAATAATAATTGAGCTTCAAGTTTTTGTTACTGTACTTTGAATTCATCCTAGGAAGAAAATGATTTGCTCATGCTGGGACCCTTTTGATTGTACATATATCTATCTTTACCAGTCTGCTCTCTTCTAAGAAAGGAATTCATTATGACTTCAAAGATGCCCTGATATTTTCCATAATATCAGGTTTAACAACAGGCAGTAAAAACATATATTGAGTGCTAATATGTAACAGTATTATTTCTCTAGCTAAAGGAATACTATCTTGAAGCTGGTATAAGTAAAAGCTTTAAAATGTGTTCATATTTGCTGACTTTATGACAGGTAACCATGAGTGTCCTTTTTAGTCAATGAAAATGAAAAATGCCATCAAATTCCCATATAGCATACGCATTACTTTTAATTTAAAAAAATAGCTCTATCAGCTTTTGTGAAGTATTTTTGAATTTTTAAAGGATTATCAAATCTAAAAAACCCTCTAAATTACAAAATTTCATTTTAAACAAGGGGGGAGGGGTAAAATTCAGACCTCTAAACAACTTAACTTTTTCCTATATTTTCAATAACATACTTAGTTACTTAGAGATTAATCACCAAGATATTCCTCTTTTTCAGAATGGTAATCCTGTCTGTTTGCTATGGTAGATTTTCTTTTATTTCTTCTCTCTAGTATTCTAGGAGATGAAGTTATGGGAATCTGGTCCAGACACACCGAGAAAGCTGACGTCAACTGTGCCTGTGTATCTCACTCAGGAATCAGCCTTGTAACAGGAGATGACTTTGGCATGGTTAAGCTATACGACTTCCCGTGCCCTGAAAAATTTGTAAGTTAGCATTTGGTTTAGTGTTTTGTAACATTTTACTCCCACTTAGAAGTCTAATCATCAGTACTTTTTCCCTCATCAAAAATTGTTTTATCCTGATTTGAAATTAATTAATTTTTCCTTGTATTCCTAAACTGTAACTTCCTAAATCTACTACCCTAAAATAAAAGCTATCAGAAAATATCCCCTCATCACCACCACCAATAAATACCATCTTGGAAACTATCCTACAAAAGCTATTGTTAGTCTTTTGTCAAACCTTTAAACAATTAACAAATTTCAAATGTTTTCCTCAGAGGAAAAAAGAATTCAGAGTACCTAGAGTGCTCACATAAGCTGGTCTGTGTTAAGTACAGATCCACTAATAACTCTGAAAAAAGCCTTAGCTGTGGTCCAATTACCCTGATAGAAAACATCTGACTTTTGTGGCAATCACCTGTCCAGAACTTTTATTTTTCACTGTGTTTTAGGCAAAGCATAAACGGTTTTTGGGTCATTCACCCCATGTGACAAATATTCGATTTACCTGTGGAGATCGACACGTTGTTAGTGCTGGAGGTGATGACTGCAGGTTGGTAACTTTCTAGGTACAAGAGCAACTGTCTTTCACTAGTTTTTAAGAGATTTCATATAACTTCTACAGCTTCAGTTTATTAACGCAGCTAAGTCAGCAAATCTCATGAGGTAGCATAACAGGTTGGTTCCTTACTCATATACTATGCACATACAGAATAAAGGAATTAATGAGGGAAAAATTTACACATGTATCACTTAAAAGCATGATTGGAAAAAAACTGTTCTGAAAATCTAGAAATGTAATGAACTCATTGCCACTTTCTTCCTCTGGCTGCAGTTTATTTGTCTGGAAATGTGTACATATGCCTCAATGAAAGACATGGATGCCAAGAAGACTCTACATAAATTAACAGCCTTGGGAGACCAGAATTACAGAGGGGGGGGCAGAAAACCCCAAACCCTGAATGGTCAAGTGGTGCTAACCCAGGATTGTACCATGGGAAAATGCCCAGAGTCATCAAAATAGTAGAAGATTAAGTTCAAAATATTTGCTGTACATACTGGATAACTGTCCATACTCCATACACTGCCAGAAAATTAAATTTCAAAGGACTGAATGTGTACTTGATGGTTAAAAGCCAGCCACTCTCCTCCCACACCCCCATTTAGGGGAGTGCAAATTTGCCAGACTTACAGGGGAGGCTTAGGGATAGCATTCCTCAACAAAACAAACCAACCTAAAAACCTGACATGGGTAATTTCTCATCTCCCTTTTAGGAAAACTGTTTTCTTTCTGCACTTTTAGTCCACTGCTTAATGAAATATTTTATCCTTGCATTAAAAAAAAAAAAAACCACCATCAACCTGAAGGATCCCAGTTTTTAAAAGACTAACATTATTTCGCTAGGGGAACAGACACAAGCTTTACTGGAGAATACAATGCTGCTTAAATAGTAATAAAGCCCTTTTTATAAAGGACATTTTTCTTCTGGCAGTTTTTGTTTTTAAGGAGGTGTTCCAGGGATTGAACCCAGGACCACAAACATGGGAAACAGGCGCTCAATCACTGAGCTACATCTGCAACCCAGTGAGAGTTGGTTTTTTCATTTCTTCATTTTTAGGAGGTATTGGGGATTGAACCTGGTACCTTGTACATGGGAAACAGGTACTCAACCACTTGAGCTCCCTTCCTCGCAGTTTTGAATTCAGGAACAGGTCCAAAGTAGGTAGTTTATGATTGCTATCTTTTCATTTTTGAGCTATTCTCTTTTTATGTTCAGAAGCCACATCTATAATTGAAAAATTTATGACATGATTGTAGCTTCATTAATGGAAAAATAGTATGATGAATAATCATTTCCAATGGTATATAGTTTAAGGTTTTAGATAGCAGTAGCATTTAAGTGGAAGAGAATACTGAATATATAAAGATAGACTAATATAAACATTTGTTAAAGGATTAAGTTCACATTTACAAAGTCATATAGTTTAATACACTTGGAATAAAATTTTTATAGCTTTTTTCTATTGGAAAAATGTTGTTAGATGTATGCCATTCCATAGGCTGATTTCCAAAATGAATGCAGCTTCATATGTGAAACTTGTCAATTAAAAAAAATTTTTTTTGGTGGATTAGAGCTGAATACTTATTAGATCCTTACTACCTTAAATGCTGCCAAAGATCAGTACTAACCATTCAGGAATTTGTTGTTTCGCTCTATCTGTAGTTTCATGAAGATTGAGAGTAATGTAGCCAGCTATTAAGATACATATATATTTTTCTAAGTGTGATGATATTTAAGATGCTCTATTGGCCCAATGAACTTTTCTTTTATTGTGCTAATTATCTTTGTAACATGAGACACCCCACCCTCCACCACTCAGGTTTCTGGAAATCCCAGTTTGATTTGACAAGGCATACAAAGATTCCTAATATTTTTTATGTTCAATGTCTTGTGAATACTAAAAACTGAAATTTCTGCATTATATCACAGAAAGGCTAACCAGTAATTGAAACGGGTCAGTTTTAAAGTTCTGTGTGTCGCTCTGTCTGAAGTACTAAGGTGTTTAGAAGCTTGAAACAGAGATAGTGTTCTTTCATTAGTCACATAAATGGATTCTCCTAAATTAAGCTGAATTTTCAATGTTAATATTAAATCTCCATTTATATATCATAAAAAGGCAGTCAAATAAAGCAAAGGGAAAAAATTCAACTGAATCATCCTCCCAAAGAAAAATACCCCATTTTGAGTATTTCAGCCAGTTACTGTTTTAAAATTTCCTTCAGGCCAAGTATGCCAGCTTCTGGCTAAAGAGAAATTCCATTTCCTTACACTGAAGGTAGACCTACAACCCTAGCCAGAAAGAAGTAAACTACATAGAATAAAACTGTTCCCATTGCACTTTTGTTCTTCAAAGTGGCCGACCTGGTAAGCCAGCCTTAATCACTGTAGTCAGTTCCGTGATCACCTTGCTTGTACCAGCCATCAGCCAAAGGAAGATTATATAGATTTTACCCTGTATTTATTTTTTTTAACCCAGAAAATTATTTTTGTGTGCAGTATCTAAGCTCCTAAATTTGTAAATTTGGAGGTTTCTCCTGTTATCTTTAGTCCTGTTTATGTATACAGATGCATGCCAAAGCATACTGTGCACTCAGGTACCACTAGCTGTGTACTTACTGTATGGCCAGCCACACTCATTCCCCTCCCCCATTTTGGGGGGGGTGCTCCTTTTTATCAAAGACATTTGTTTTACGTTCAACTTCAGCTTGCCCATAAACCATAGCATTTGAATGGTAAGATTAAACTTTTAAATGTGTTTCCTGGTTAGTCCCTATTGCTCATCAGATTTTAGCATGTTATTTCCTTGATGTAATATGGCTGAACTAAAACCACTTAAGCTCATTTCTGTATGTTCATTATAGTGCAACTATATACCATTTATAAATAATGATGAACGTCTGTATTTCCAGAAACTCAAACTATTTAAAACAAATTACTTCAGCAGAGATGTAAAGCATCTCAGATTAATAACTTCGGCATGAACAATGCCTTTAATTCAATGGTGTAAACTTTTTAGAATGAAATGGGAGTTGAGTTTACCCACACCTGATTACATACTATTGTGCTTTCTCTTTCCTTTTCTGATGTTTCAAGTTTTTGTTTTCAGCACAGCAGAGTGCATCTTACAAAGTGGTTTGATAACTGGTTAGATCTTTCTTTTCCCATTAGAAAAGCAATGGCCACAAAAGAGTTGACTGCTGGTTTTATACTCTTTAAACATGGACTTTCTTTACACATGTAGTTTTATTATTCCTTGGAGATATGACTAAACAAGTTAATGAACTTTTTTTACAGAATAATTTGGTCCTGAAAATACCCAACTCTGTATTATCCCTTTTGCATTAATTCATTTCTAACCACCTTTTAGCTTAAAAAAAAAAAAACTACTATAATGTCTTTAAATTCAAGTGATTCGTTATTTAATTCTAAAGCATTTGACACATCTTGCCTTAACAATTATAAGAACCACACACAAAAAACTGTATAACTCAACAGTTAAAAAAGTTTAGTCCTATTTCTATTTTGCAGTTTACCCATCTGATCTCTGTAATTATATACTTCTGTCATTTAAAATATACTATTTAATCTAATTTTTACATCGCAAAAATTGTCTTCAGTAGTTATATTTTCTGTGAAGTTATGTTGGAGAATGTTAATATTTCAGAATGTGAGTATATGATAGCTATAATCTTGTGAGTTTGTCTGTTTTCGAAACCTTATGTATATACTTGTAAAAAAAATTTGTATAATTTTGTGATAATGTAGTTCCCAAAAAATATTTATTTAAAAAGCATATGTTAATAGTAAATGAAAGCATTTTAAGGAATTGTTCTTATTTTTTTACACTTGCCATACCAACTATTTTCACTCTATACAACCACCTTACTAGTCCTTTCTAACCATCTTACCAAAATAGCACTCAACCTGAGAGGCTTGTAGTCTCATGCCTTTCAAACTAAATACACTTAGAAATTTAAAAGCAGAATTGAATGACAACTGTAAGCCACCTCAGCACTCTGGGCCATTCTACTTTCAGTGGATTATGAAAATTACCTTTGGGAAAACTAAAAGCAGCAATCCAGTATTTAGAATAAGGACACTCCTCTCTCTCACAATTCTATCTACACATGACAACACTGTAGCCCTAACCTGTACTATCATTAGAAACAATGAAATCAACCACACTCTAAATGCTGAGTTAAAACAGCAGTGTACAAACATGCCTCAAATGTTTTAATAGACTTTAGCTTTTCCTTAAACTGTCTTTTCATAGTCAAAATAAAACAAAGAAAACCACACCCAATGTTAAAATCACTTAATAAACTTACAAACTTGAAAAATTAGACACTTCAGATAGGCAATAAACTTCATATTATGAAAGCAATATATTCCAAGTTTCAAAGATTTGACAAGTTCTGTAGAATATCTTTCATCAGTAGATGGAAACTTTCAAATCCACGATCTTCAGCCAGGTAGGACTGGGTATCATTCGCTGAATAAAGAGAACCAAGAAATTTCAAATTAATGGTTTTGATTCTATTTATACAATATACCTCAGCTAAGATGAATATTTCCAGACGATGAATATTTTATATACAGATCACAATGTAAATATCAGATTTTTAAAAATTATGTAAGGTACATAAAGATAGTAACAATGTATACTTAAACTTATAGGCCATCTTAAAATATTCTGAAACTTCCTTTTAATGTTTTATAACTGCTGATGTTTTTGAAAACTGAAATTCATAAGCGGTATATATATATAAACTCCTAAAGGCCTTAGTATATATGCTCACATCCTGTGATTGGGAATAAAATTTTTTTTAAAAATCTGATCTTGAGGAGATAAAATGTGGTCACTGTAGTAAATGATTTTTTAAAAAGGACCCTTGCAAATTATACAGCAGAATAAAATCAAAATGATAGTTCTCCCAAGATAATGTGTGCTTAAAATTTAGGAAACTACTTGAATTGACCTTAGAAAAAAATAATTTTAATTTTTACCTGGTTTGAGGTCGAATCCATTTCAAGGCATGTCGTGGTGGTACCGTAATGGTGGGATGGTAAAACGTACAGTCAGGTCTTGTACACTGAGTGTTAAACCTACAATGCTAAAGATAACATAGTTTCAACAACATCTGCAAAGCTAATAGAAGTAAATACACAATTTGAGATGACAATAACCAGCCCACCCTAACCAATAACAGGGCAAGGCAGATGTTCTGCAATGTTCATTTTAATATCACTGAGCATTAGTCTTGAAAAACAAACCCTGCCTCCCCACACAATCCTAGTCAAAGAACTACAGCAAGTAAAATTTCAAAAAGAACCTCAGGGGAAGCAGACTTGGCCCAATGGATAGAGCATCTGCCTAGTCTGTGGTTCAAACCCCAGGCCTCCTTGACCCGTGTGGAGCTGGCCTATGCACAGTGCTGATGCGTGCAAGAAGTGCCGTGCCACGCAGGGGTTCCCCTGCGTAGGGGAGCCCCATGCGCAAGCCCCATAAGGAGAGCTGCCCAGGGCAAAAGAAAGTGCAGGTGCCCAAGAATGGCGCTGCACACATAGAGTGACACAGCAAGATGATGCAACAAAAAGACACAAAGATTCCCGGTGCCACTGATAAGGAGAGAAGTGGTCACAGAAGAACACACAGAGAATGGACACAGAGAGCAGACAACTGGAGGTGGGGAGGGGAAAAAATAAATTAAAAATCTTAAAAAAAAAAAAAAAAAGAACCTTAGCATATAATACAACCTTCTCCTAGTCAATGTAGTTAATTTTCCCTGACCACCCCAACCAGCATCCTTCACTCTCTCCAGTGAATGGCCTTGTCCATTCATACTGGGAGAAGTGAAAGCCTTTCACATGGTCTTCTCTGCTACCTTGAAGAAGAGACTATTTACTCTGAACAACCAAACACCTGGAGATCCATCAAACCAATCTACACAGCATACTGAGACAACCCATCAGTACAAGTTTGGATAGTATTAAGCAGTTCTGTTGGTCTTAATCATCTCTCAGTTTTCACATCTCTCAGTGATGTGAAACACACACACACCCTCATGCTTAGGGGGAAAGAATGGAAATGTGACTTAACAGGACAAGCCTCACTTCCTAAGAGTTTAGGACACTAGCATTCAATAGTTACGGCCTCTTCAGACCACTTGCCTCAAAGGCCAGACTGGGGCTTTCATATGATGATTCTCAGAAGTAAGAGTAATCACTTAAATTGATCATTGGGAAAATAAAAGTTCTTACCTTTGGATGATAGAAGGGACATTCCATTTTCTTACAAGCAGGGAAGTAGCGGCAGAGCTGACTACTAGAAGGTGGTGCTGGTGTTGTAACTGCTGACAAAAAGAGGACAAAGAATGATCAAATCTGTTTGGCAAGATAATGTTTAATGTAATCTACTGATGTTATTAATGGTGACCATTTTAAAATTAAGAGTAGATTAAGATTAATATATTCCTTAGTCAAGGTAAGATACTTCAGAGAATACTATAGGACCCAGGTACATTTGCTCTTTAAAGACTTGTTACATTAAATAATCCTATCAAAATGATTTCTAAGCCTATTCCTTTTTTTAAAAAATTCAGTTAACAGTTAACAAAATGTCATTTTCCTCAGACATAGTAGTGCACAGTCACTAACCTGGTTTTGGAGGCAGTACTGGGATTCTTCTACTTATATGAGTGAAGGGACAATCTGGTTTAGTACATTTTGCATCATATTTACAGTTTGGATGAACAAACAAACATTTTTCAGCAAATTTACAATTGGGAAAGGCTCTGTGAAAATTAAAAAAGCATTATTATTCCTAATGTTCTCACTGCATTATTAAGTTTTTTCAAAGCAGAGCTCCTTACACAATACCATCACTACTTGTTTTGAGAAATACAGAATAGAAAAAAAAAGAATACTCCATTTTCAAATGTGGCAAGATATCAAAATAGGACACATCTTTTGCAGAGCCATGGATAACACTACCAGGTTTTCAACACAAGCCAAGACACCAGAAAACACAAACTTTGTTGGTAATAATCAGTCAAACCACTCGTTCTCTATTTAAGGTCTATGTGATATTTCATCAAGTAAACCCAATAAATATAGTGAGTACAATCCATGTGCAAGGTGCCATGCTGTGAACTAGAGAGACTCATTGGATGGTCTCCCTGTATGTACATCCATATTATACCCATATCATACTTTCCTTAAAGAAGTTAAAACATGGTGAGATTTCACCCACAGGACCAAAAGAAAGACTGCAATCTTCTAAAAGCCACTTTGCAAAGTTTATTTCATTAAACAAGCCAGCTGGTAAGAAAAATTTAATCCAAAACCAAAATTTTCTCATCTATTGTACTAACACCTCAAAATCTGCAACTGAACACAGTGCATACAAATTGGAAGTTAGTTATCATACCTATCTCCTTCAATGTACTGACTCCTCAAGGAAACCCTGAAATTTCAGTATCTCATTGGTCTGAAGCACAAAGAAACCTCCTCCTACCTCCCTCTCCCCTAAATAAATACATGTGCACAGAAGCAAGTTACTCTATGGACAGACATATCACTGCATTTAGTAATAAAGCTGAAACTTGTCCACAGAAAAGGATAAAGAAAAAAAAAACAACAACAAAAAATAAGCTATAAGAAATAGAAATGAACAGGAAACCTGAATCAGTCTGATGGTACTCACTTGCAAGGTGAAATGGGATGATGGTAAGCACATTCATCCCCATTTTTACAGGCAGGCCAGTACTTGCAGCGCTCCAAAAGTTTTTCTTGTTTTTGTGCCACATTTAATTCACTCATCTCAGCTACAAAGAGAAAGGAATTTAAAGTAGCTCATTAATTATGATCAATTCAGTACATGGTGCTTTTAATTTCCCTCAAATCTCAGTCTTAAAATCTTAGGTTTATAGTCATACAAAATAAGTATGACCAAAAATCTGACTGGTAACAGACTTCAATGAAAGATTATCAGGAAGTAGACTACAGTTCACATTGTGAAAACTAAACAGGACAGTGGGTCTGTTACTTGAGCCATAGTTCTAACAAAAAAATTCTAATTCCCAGTATTATTTCATAACTGGAATAAATGTAAAAGAGGGAAGGATATCAAGTATGGAGCCAATAAAAGTAAATGGAAATTGAAAACACAAGGTCGTAAGGAATGTGTATTAATTATATTCAAGCAAGATTAAGAAAAGTTCAAATACAAAAATGCCCCATTCACCAAGGTATATGAAATTGTCTAAGTCCAGGTGATAAAACTCACAGCAAATGTTTCAAAAGGAAGGAGACATTTTTGCCGACAGTGGGTCAGAAAGGTTTTTACCTCAGAGGCCCAGCAGATCACCTAACAGTGTGAATCAGTCTGGGTGTAAGATGATGAAAGGCAAAACGCCTCAGTGTTGAGCAAACAAAGGGAGAGGTGGGGACAAGCACACCAGAAAGTAAGCACAGACATCATCAACAGGGTGTCAATGCAACTCCAATTACTGAGTAATGTACAACCACAATGTCATTTATATGTTGTGGAACTGCAGGACCCATGTTGCCAGATTGTCTCCTCCATAACGAAGCCAAAAATCCACCTTAAAATGTATGTGACATCTAAATATTAAATGCTGGCAGGTAATTAAAATTTGAAACAGTGAATAAAACAAATGAAATTACATCTGCAGGCCGGTGGTCAACTCCCGGCCTATCCAGAAGACACCCTAGCCAAAAAAAAAATATATGGGTATTCCATATTATGGCTCATACTCATGATTATGAAGTCAAATTACACTTCAACCATATTCCTCCAGTCATGTGCCCAAGGTCAAACAGTTCCAAGACGGCTCTGTAACTTATTAGCTGAAGCTAGATATTTTGGGCAAGTGTTACCTAGTTAGTATCTGTGAACTTCAGTTTCCTCATCTGTACAAAGAGAAAATAATGTCTTCCCTTAGTTTGATGATTAAATGGAAAGAATACAAAATAACCAATCAAAACCTAACAGCAGCAGCAGTAGTAGTATTGACTATTTATTCCAGTCACCCAACCTCAGTCTTTGTTACAGCACAACCAGGCACAAATCCAATCACAGAGCCCAGATGGGAGCATCAAAGATGAATTATGATTGCCCAATGTCTAAATTTCCCCTGGCACTATTAAAATAGTAAATCATCTGCTTTAGCTCTGGGATCTAAAAGTATTCTAAATAGCAAAGAAAACTTTGCAGGAATGGAAGGAAGAGCTCCCCAACTTTTAAATGGTTTTGTGTCATCCCTGCAGAAAAAAATGTCTTCCCTACCACCAACACTCCACCCCAAAAAACACACATTAGACTATGGTACATGCTTGAGAGCCCAGTACAAACAAAAGATTAAGAGAATACCCAAGAGGACCATGGTTGGAAAATGAGGTAGATAGCTGGATAACTCACTAGCATTATTAAAGAAGTCACATACTTAATTAACAAACTTTTATCTTTCTGATGGAAGTGTTAAGTCATATACACAAAGGCCATGACTCTGGTTTTCCCCTATTAACATTTACTTTATAAGCTGTTAACTTTTCCTGCTTGAGTTTCAAGAGGCAAATTAAATTATTGAAAGCTATAAAATTTGTGCTGCCACATAATAATGGCCAGTGGGGACAGCTTCAAATGTTGCTGCTGCTCGTAGCATCCTTGAAACAACTGACAAAAAGCCACCAAAAGCAATTAAGAAGATCGAAATTCCCTGCTGGGATGGAAAAGAGCAGCGAAGGCCAGAGCCTTTTTGTTGACTTATTGTTCAAGAGTTTCACCAGCCTTACGTATGTTCTAACTACTACAAAGCTCCACCCCTGAGCAGCAGTGAAAGAAGAGTCCCAAATCAAAGCAGTGGGAAAGGTGCTCATCATTTATTACACTTGTCTCCACAATGCTTCCGGAACTCAAGTAACCTAGGCCAGATTTTTTACTAACAAGTTATTTATAGTGTCACTGCTCTACATACAAGCCATTAAGTCTAACGCAGAAATCTGTATTTAAACAAAATCAGACCCTAACTCACCAAACCATAAAGCTACCAAACTGAAAACCAACAGTAGCAAAAGCACAAGTATTTTTTCCTATTTACGCAAAACATAGAGGATCAAGAACTCTGCACTACCAATGGCTGTTCTTACCACCTTTTTTTCCTTTTGATACAAAAACCTTGAGATTTCCAGTGGCAAATGCTCTTTCCCCATTAAATCAAAGGGCCAGATTTTCAGTGTTATAACACCTTGCAACAAACAAAAAAACCGTGACATTACATGGTTGACTCACTGCAGAGAGCTTTCAGCTAAAGGTAATAGAAACATCTGTTCACTCACTCATGATCTCCCTCAAAAGTTGACTATTTTAGGTGATTTAAATGCATGTCTATGTCAAGATGATGATTACTTGGGAAAAATTTTCTAGCTCTATTAGAGTTGTTTCTTGGAAATGGTTCGTTTTTATCATTAACAGTCTCCCCTGCCAATGAAGAGGTGTTTCTAAAAATCTTTTAAAAGTATGAGGAGCATGATTATTCTCTAGCATAAATGAAAATGATCAGTAATGCTACAGCTACCACTGGTTATCTAGTGAGAGAAGAAGCCATGATAAGAAACCTTCCCCTGCCTAAAAGTACGCTGTTGTCTAACTGGAGTTCTGCAAAATATTATGGTTCAACATAAATAAGGTCCTCCTGTACTTCCAATGGGAAGCACCCAGACAGATCAGGTGAGAAATTCCTTTCAAGAAAATTTCACTGAGATAGAAACAGCATCAAAACCAAATTAATTTTTCTTTTAAGTTCAAGTTAATTACAAGAGAGACTTCTGCTGGTATAAGAGGAACATGACAAGCATCGTTTCTAAAGGGGAAAAAAAAAGGTAAAAAAGCTAGAAAGAATGATTGTTCATCCATCAACAAGCATGCTTAAGAGATATTTTTGGACTCTGGCTGAACGCCATTTTAACACCCTACCACCAACTGAAA
This sequence comes from Dasypus novemcinctus, assembly GCF_030445035.2. Lineage (NCBI taxonomy): Eukaryota > Metazoa > Chordata > Mammalia > Cingulata > Dasypodidae > Dasypus > Dasypus novemcinctus. The sequence continues at coordinate 18,970,475 of NC_080675.1, forward strand.
TATATACAGAAGAGCGAGCCGCAAGTTTAACTGGTAGTTTTGTTGGAAAGAGAAAGAAAAAAGCTACTACTGGATATCAATAAAATGCAAAGCCTCCAACCAATATTCACTCAAGATAGAGAGAAACATGTCAAAGATTTCCTTCACAGTGACAGCACCCTGAAAAGGGAAAATCTGAACTCTCAACACACCATTTGAGAAGCTACCATTTGGGTCATCAAGCTGCCTGCTCATCAACTGCAACTGCTGTGGGTGGAGGAGACCTTTGAGTCCCTTGTTTGAGGCTGCAGTTTGGTTTACGGGTCTCATTCCTTCAAAGCACATGTCCTCCTCTTGATCTGACATGTATCCTGGGGGGCTGGGGACACCATCCAGCGTCACTATAAACTTGGGACTTGCAGGTTTATCTGGTTGTACAAGATCTCTGCCAGACAGATAGAAAATACCATAGAATTAGGGAAACGAACACAAAAAGCTGAGCTTCCTAAAGTGCTCTTCAGCAGAACTATCAGTCCTTTACTGCTTCATGTTTGTCCAATTAGAAAACAAAAACAAAACAAAACAAAACAAAAAGCTTGGTAAGTCTTCTTGGCACAGCATTAATGGATTCCTGCTAGCCAGTGACCATGGCCAGGCACTGCAGCTCCCTCACCAATGCCGTTCCAGCCTATGCTTACTAAGGACAATCTCCCTTCAAGCTTGACCCCATCTGTCCATTTGATCCTCATAGGGTAACATGGAAATAACTGAAAAATGAGCATCTATGTGCAGAATACAATGGCCAGCAAGTGTATATTTGCACTAATTTATCGCTATGGTTGTTCTATTATAGAATATTTATTCCATTTCCTAAAAGAAGAATCATCCTCAATCCCATCTGCTAACTCCCTGGAGAGATTTCCTGATTTTGGTCACCTGGCTTTCAAAATTTAATTTCCTGGATGTGCATAAAGATCAGAGTCTCATTTACAGAGCTAAATCATATGCTGAGTTTCTAGTTGTACATTAATGGATTTTGAACAAGAAAGATGAACTGAATATGGCTGACTATTCATGGCCCAGCTATTGAATCAATAAAAGCAGTCTACAATGGGGCTTGGGGGGTGGGGGGCTGGGCAAAGCTGGGAACTAAAGGTCAACCTGCACTATCTAATCAAGACAAATTAGCTACACAAGAAAAAGAAACCATCTACCGTGTCTGCATAAGGTGTCCTGATAGTACCCGCAGGGTATCTGCAGTCTTCATCCCCGACTCTTGGTTTGGTGCCACTACTACTTCCTCAGACAGCTTTGGCTTCTTCAGAATAAATGATCTTGTGTCTGCATGGACCATGGATTCCATGTCATAGTAATCTGAGCCAAAAAAATTGGCCACAAATGTTTACTTCTGAATATACCTTGCATTCCCAATATCACACAATGTGAGAAGAATGTCAATCTTTTATATATTTGTAATTATTTTCAAAGGAAAATAACAATTGGTTCTACTCAGGAAAAGGCTGACAAACATCTTTTCAAGGAACTCAAGTATTCCTTTCCTCATATGTGACACTGCCAGTTTATTCTAATTAACGTTCCCTACCTACAATACAAAAAGGTTCTTAGGTGATGCATCTAATGGAATATTAATAATACACACTGAACTTTAAGTATGACAATCTTTTCTAAAAACATAGAGTATTTAAGAGTCCTGAAGCACCCTAGAATTATGATACACAAACTGTTTAGCTAGGTTCTAAAATCTGTTTTGTTTATTTTGCATAGACCCACTTACAAAGGCTACCTCTTGATGAAATAAATTCAACTGATAAATTTCTACCTGGTTATATGTAGAGGACTAGTTGGAAAGGGATTTTCAAGATGCATGGGCATTTAAAAAAATATAACAAGGAAAACACTGACTTTCAATGCAAATAACCACATTTGACATCACCTGCAATATGCTTTCCAGGCCTGACTATTTTATGAAATATGCCAAGACGTGCAATCTGGGATGGACATGGCTGACTTATCTATATGCCGTAACTGACAAAAGTTACTGAGCTGCACTTCTTTGAAAGTTAACAGCAAAACCACAGGAATAAAAAGTCACAAAATTCATTTATGTTCATTCATTAAACAAATATTTACTGCATACCTGACTGCACTGTGCTACGCACATGAAGAAGAAAAAAACCCAAAAAAATAGACGTATACACAATTTCAGAACAGCATGATCCAAAAGGTGACTCAAAAGGGGTATGAACAACATGTTTAAAGAGTACAAAGGAAGCTACTCAGGCTGGGAAATTAAGGAAAAGCTTATTGAGGATGGAACATCTGAAGGAGGTATTAAAGGAATAAACTAGGAGGGAAAAGAGAGAGGTGGAGGATAAACAGCATTTCAGGCAGAGGAAACTGCATGCGGAAAGCCAGGGGCTTTCATGAGGCACAAAGAATGTGAGTAATGGTGAGAAATGTAGTGTGGCTGGAGGAGGGAGGGTGTTGGGGGAGAGGGGAATCAGCAGTTAAGGGCAGGGGGGGCCGAGACATATAATGAAGGACCTGCTATGTTTCAATGGGTTTGGATTTTGGACAAGAGCAGTTTCTAAAGTAGGAAAGTGATGTGATCAAATATGCTTTTAGAAAAAGGGACAGTGTTAAGAATGATTAGAGCCCTAGATCTCAGTGACAAAGCTGGTGCCCAGGGAAAAGACAGCATGGCTGAGTGAGGTGGTTCTCCAACCTTTGTCCTTCTAACACAGGTGAGAGGGAGAGAAGACACACTCCACACTCCTTGCAGCACCAGTAGTTAACATCAGTTGGAGTTTTCAACCCCCATTCCAAGGCACCCTCTTTCCCCTAGAGGGGCAGCAGAAATGGCAAAGAGATATAGACAAAGTAGGAGCGGGAAGAGAAGGAACATGAGAAGCCAGTTAGCTGGTGATTCCATTAACCAAGACAAAATACTGGAAAGGAAAAAGGACAGATTTAAAAAGGGGGAAAGGATGAAGATAAGTTCAAATTGAGATTTGTTTAGTTTGAAGAGCTCTCATGTTTAGAAGTTGAAAGTTCAGATTTGATCCTCAGAAGAGGGGGAGAAATAAGAGAAGCAGAGTCAAATGGAAGATTAAATAAGAGTGCACATATTTGATGCTGGGTATTTCTGATTGATTCCTCACACAAGATCTCCCCCTTCCTCCCATGGTAGATGACCAACCTACAACTCAGAGCTGTTAAACAATTCACTGAGGTCTCACTGTTAGCAATGTGGAGCCCAGAATGTGCTGCTGGACTGCTCCTTACCACCTGAACTTTTTGAGGTGAAGCAATTCTACTAGTTTGTATCCTGGTATAATATGGAAGAAATGAAAATAATGCTGAGGGCAGGACAAAGGGGAAAGTTAAGGGGCAGTGGAGAAGGAGAGGAGTTGATAAAGGAGAATGAAAAGGAAGGAGTAGGAGAATAAGGAGATAATAGAGTCCTGGAAATTTGGTGAAGACCAAAGGTTGAAGAAAACATGGGAACAAAGTGTCACATTACAGAGTTTAGGAAGGTGAGCAATGAAAATGGATCTTTACATTCTACACAAGCTGTCATTTCTCCAAAGTTAGTACTAGCAGCCTGGATCAAGAGGAAGCCACACAAATGAGATATTCTGGGTAAAAACCAAAGGCTGAACCCATGCATTTACTTATGTTCCCACCTCCTGAAACCCCACTAAAATGTCAATAAAGGTCCTCTGTTGGCACTGTGTTGTTTTGTTTTAAAAGTATAAACCCACAAAGAAAATAACCAGGAAAGGAGAGACAAACACATTTTATATGTAAAAACCAAAGTGAGCAGGAATAGCTTAGTAAGCCTGCAAAAGCTGAATCCTTAAGCCAATAATGAAGAAACCCAATTTGGAACACATTCTCCAAAGGCTGAAGAACTGTCAGTCCAGGGGCTCTTGGGAAGAGATGAAGAAAAGAGGGCAAAAAAAAGGACTAATTGGAATGTCTATTAAGAGCAGTTAGTCCTTCCTAAACTCTTACTCTATTTATCTGTTTTCTTTTTGACCCTTACCACACTTATTCCCCTATCTCCATACTGAAGGTATCTGGAGTGATTACAGATGTTTTCCTGTTGATCAATGCTGGAGAGGCCTATAAGTGAAGTATCATGGTCTCTGACACAAAGGTACTACACTGAAACAACCTAGAAACGTACTATTAAAATAAAAAGAAGTAGTCAGGTTTCCTAATAACTTTGCCCAATTCATACATTATCTCTTGGAAAAAACTGGAGCTTTAGATTCTTGAAAGGATAAATCAGAGGTACCAGTCTTGTTGAAGGAAGAAGCATCACATGAAAGTGGGGATGAGAGGATGTAAATAAACATTACATTAATAATGTTCCCCACTTAGCTCCTAGAACCCTGGTAGCCAAGCCATTATTTGAAAGGTCCTTCTTCGGAGATGCTGACCAACCTAAGAGCAAAGGCCTGATTTTACTGGATAACCAAGACAAATCCTCTCCACTGCAGAATCAACATTCAAATTTAAGCCCAGAGCCCCACCCTCCTCCCATTCATGAACCCAGTCAACTTTCTGATGATCTTCTCTTAAATATAAGACAACCAAAGATCCCTAGACATCTGAGGCAAACCTCTATCATGAAAGACGGTGATCAAGACAAACAGAAATAACTTGGAGATAAGACCAAGGAGGTAGGGAAAAACTAAAAAACTATTTCTCTGAAATAAAAGACAGTATTACACATCCATGACACGAAATTAGTATAATTTTTTTTAAATGCAAAAACAAAAGGGCTCAGAAATAAAACATGATATAAAGTAAGCAAATAACTGCAGCCATTCATAAAAAACCTCAAAGAACTTCTTGATGCTTCAAACTATAAAGACACCTTGGATAAAAATAAAAACTAAATTTGAGAGACAAAAAAAGAACGGGCAAGAACTAATGAGGTAAACATATGCAGACCATAGCCGCCAAACTTTTTGAAAACATTCCTATGCAGAAAGCAGGATGGAGATGAGAAGGCAATGTCAAGGATGGAGAACAGATACTTTTAGAGGCAGAAGGGAAAAGCCAGAGTGGCAACGTTAGGATATTCATCAAACGGGTAGGAACTGGCATGTGCATGAGGGGTGCCTTTCTCTGAGGCAGAAGGCCAAGGAAGGGCCAGGGAATGCAGTCAACTGACTGTGGTGGCCTAACTGAGGGGGGGTGGGAATCAGGAAGGGGTTAAAGGACTCAGCTTCAACAAAGATTTCTCACTTTAAGATCTGGGTATCATTCGTTAAAGAGGACATTTATGGGGCATACAATGGGCAGGGCTGGGCAAAGGAGAGAGCTAAATAAAGCACCAAGGCCAATTGCCAAGAAGTTCATGGTATGTGTGTCTATGCCTTTTGGGAGCAGACAAAACAGGTAAACAATTTCGTTACAGTGGTTCCAAGAAAGCAAGTTCTAGGGTATGGCCCTGGTGATGAAATTCTTAACTAAGAATAAGGGTCACTAGATAGAAGACTGTACAGAGAGGATGCTAAAGCAGATCAGAGCAAAGGCAAGACCTGGGCAGATAAGGAAAGAGTAAGTTAGGGACTCAAGTCATCCTGCAGAGGAGAAGAGAGGAGAAGAGTGAGCAGCCAATAGATGCCACGGACCTGGAAGGGCATCAACTTAAGGAAATTTTTGAATGAGGCAAAAAATACACACATAACAGGATGAAAATGCAAACCTTGTATTCTTGCCCTAAAATATTTTCACAGATCTAAATATACCATCTCAGGGCACAATCTGAGAGCTTCAAGACACATTAAACAAAGTGTAAGGAATGGAAATAGCAACTGAAAACTGCTAAACTACAATGAAGATTATTACCAACCTTGACTGATCTGCAGAGTTTCTGCCATTACTGGGTCAATTTGCAGTCGGGAAAACAATTGTCTCTGTTGAGCTCCTACAATATAAATTTCAGAAGTTCACTAAACTTAAAAATAATACCAGTATGTGTGTTTTCCAGAACTTAGGCCAAATATAATCTTTCTAGGATCTTAATTCAAAGTCTTAAAATAAAGTTCCAACAATACAATTTAATAATATTTACAAAACAAGGCATATCCTCTGAGATAAAAAGCTGTACTCAGTTAATCCAAAAATGGCAATGTAGGACACTCTGGCTCTCCCACTATCCAGAAGCCAGTTTTCCTGGATTGGAGGTAAAGTCTGGGGATAAAGGGGAAAAGGTAGAAAAGGGGGAGGTACCTGGTAAACCTGAAGCTCACACTATGGAAGATAGACCATGGAGAGCTGCAAGATAAACATAGCGAACACCTCCCTCCATAACCTGGGCTCTCCTAGTTACAATTCAATCCCCATGCCCTGATCTTTTAAGATAATGAAACATGTAAGAATTGAAAAACAAAACACTCCAGAATTATGTGATAATGGAATTCCCAAAGGCAAATTATGTGCTTGGATGGACGCAAAGAGAACAATAAACTAGTAAAATGACACTCAGCTCTGCAGTACAGATAACTGTTTGGATTTCCTATAAGATGTTCAAGCTGTAGTATTTATTATTTCTTAAGAAGGTTCACAATTTTCTTATAGTTAGGGCAAAACAAAACCTAGAACTGATTTTCTCTGTCTTCGAAGTTTCCAAACTCTTAACAGATTCAATGGTAAGCTACTTGAGGGATGGGAGAATGTCAAATCTCTCTGCAACCCTCATAGTACTTAGCACCCACCTGGTGATTTAAAACAAAAGTGTTACACGTAGTGTACAAAGGGATGTACTTGATAGGGTTCAAAATACTGAAATATTAGTAAGATGCCAGCATGCTAATTTTTTAGTAAAGCCGCAGCCAGTGGTTTCACAAATAAAGACTATTTTTGTTCACTCAGTGCAAACTTTTAAAAGTCAGCAATCTCCTAGAACCAAGTTTCAATAAAGTATTTTTAAATTTTAAAAACTATACATAATTTGAAAATGTTCAGCTACTACTTTTTTTAAACACATAAGTTATATTACAATACTCTCTTTATTGGTGTACCAAAAGGATAAAGAGACATGATGACTGCCTTCAAGAATTAGCATTGCAAAAACACACCACAAAGCCTAAGAAGCAGACATGAAACTCATGTCATTTTTATTTCTGTGAGACTGGGGGGGGAAACAGACACATTAAGTTCAACGAAGAATGTTCTTCTAGTTCAAATACTATGATATGTCTCCCTAACAGAAAAAGTGAATTATGAAAGAATTAGAACACTTTAATATAATTTCACTCAGACAGATACACGAACAAGGACCATTCTGTTACACTTCAGGTTCTGCTTTACCTCTCTCTATCCTCATCTATCATTTTCAAAACATTATCTGAATCCATTAAATTATTCCACCCATTAAAAAGGATGGAATTCTGATGGCTTTTAGATTAAATTATGTAAAGCCTGAATTTGTCATTAAGGTCCAGGAAAATTTCAAACCCATACCAGAGCCACGATCAAGTTGCATGGAAGGATACCAGGGCAAGGGATGAATACCTAGAAAATACTGTATACTAAGAGTTTACCTTTCTCAATGTTTCTAAGGAAGCCAATTATTTTTATATCAGTAGTCCTTGATTGTGAGTCAAAATCAAGTTCCTCTTGAAGATTTTCAAACTGTCTGTTGCAATCAGATGCTGATGTTGAATATTCATTCATTTTAACCTCCAAAGATGAAATTTTTGCTTCATTCTGTGACACTCTAACATTCAGATCAAAAAGATTTGCTTCTACTGTCAAAACTGCTGCCTTCATACCTTTAATTTCATTGATATCAGTTGATATTTTCCTTAAAAGATGTGAAATATTGTCTAGCTCATTCAGTGAACAAGAGGAACTTGTTACAGAACCTAAATCAACTGGTCCCGGTGAGAAGAAAATGGGTAAAGAAGGTGACTGAAACCTCGAAGACATTTTCATAAAATTATCTCCTTTAATATTTGGTAATTTTTCTTTCACGACCCATTAAATTGTTTTAAAAGTAAAAGCAGTGATCAAGGCTGTTACCTTAAGAATTACTTATCAAGGATGTTACCTTAAAAAGTATTGAACAACACCTTAAAACCTATAATTAAAAAGATAGGATTGTACGTTTCTGGAGTCAGAACTAAAAGTAAATTTGAAAATGCTAAACAAACCAGACAAATTTTCTCTTCACTACAACTAAGAAGCCCTAGTACATGGTCCCCTATATCTTGAGTCCTACTTACAGCTCCTTTCCGAACAATAAACCCTATTATTACCTACAAAAAATAATCCTAGCTCCTGATTGGTTGAAAACAGACATGTGATACATGAAGAATTTTCTATTATTTACCTCATAAGACAGGAACACTGAAGAGGTAAACCATAAATGAAGCAATATAACATTAACTACTTTAACTATACAAATGAATACAATGTGAATTTGACATGCTTTCCTTTCATCTACTAAAACATAATTTTCAGGCTTCAGATTTTTATCTAGTATCTTGGATTTCATTTCCCCTTGGAAAGTACAGGCGCGTACTTGACATTTCCTTTGTAGGGAAGAGGGTAGTGAAGGTGGTTTGACCCATGATCACAGACTAATCCATTAGAAAATATATGTGGTAATAATTGAATTCAAGTTTACTGATAAAAGATGATGTGAATTTAATGATTTTAAGGATAGAGGACATAAGCACTTGGCTATTGGCCTGGTCATAATAGACTCTTACCAGATTTAAGATTTATAAATATTTTCTCCTGTTCTGTAGCTTGTCCTTTCATTTTCCTGATAGCATCCTCTGAACCATAAGCTTTTAATTTTGATGCCCAATTTATCTTTCTTTTGTTGCTTGTGCTTTTGGTGTCATCTTAGAAAGCACTGCCTAATTCAAGGTCACAAAGATTTATATCAACTTTTTCTTCTAAGGATTTTATAGATTTTGCTTTTAAATTTAAGCCTTTGATCCATTTTGAGTTAATTTTTAGATACTGAGTGAGGTAGGGGGTCCAACCTTTTTTTGCACGTGGATATCCAGTTGTCCCAGCATCATTTGTTGAAAGACTATTCTTTCCCCCACTGAATTGTCTTGACACCCTTGTCAAAGTCATTTGAACAAAGACACATCAGTCTCTCAGTTCCATTCCAGTAATCTATCCAGTGTCTATTCTTATGCCAGTACCACAGTTTTGATTCCTGTAGTTTTATAAGTTTTGAAATTGGGAAGTGCAAGCCCTCCAATTTTGTTCTTATTTTTCAATACTGTTTTGGCTAGTCTAAATTTTTTGCATTTCTATAAGAATTTTAGGATCAGCTTGTTAATTTATGCATAAAAGTCAGCTGGGATTCTGACAGTTTGACTTGAGTCTATAAAACAATTTCAAGAGTATTACCATCTTAATAATAAAGTATTCCAATTTACAAACAAGAATATCTTTCCACAGCTTTAGTTTAAGAAAGATTTTTAATTTGGTTTATTCCCCAAGCAAAAAATAAATCATGTAAAAAGTAAAGATGCAAGTTCATGGACCCCACTCCCCAGAGCCTCTTCAAAAGAATACTAATAAAGAGTTATAGCCTTTGGTTTCCCAGTTAAATAGATGTTGCTCAGAATTATGGAAAAAAGAGAAAGTTAAGTTTTGGAATTTATATAAGATTCTTTATTCATTTCTTTACTGTATCTGAAAATTAATCTAATTTTTCAAAAATTTTAGATGAAGAATAACTTGAAAAATTTACAACAAAGGTTTTGGATTCACATAGAATTTTGACATCTGTATGTAACATTAAAGAAAAGCCTTTTCAGCAGAACATTCTCAGTCAAGAAGCACCTGGAAAACAGTTGGCTCACTAGAGGGCAGTAAACACAACTTCGATTCAGCTGCAGACAGATTTGTCAGGATGCTATCCCAACAACCACTGCAGAGTCACAGACAGTGGCTTAGTCCAGGATGACAGAGGCAGAGGTGATGAGCGGGGATAAATTCCGCATATATTCAGAAGGTAGAGGCTACCAGGATTTCTAAAGGTGGAAAGAATGGAAGAGAGAGAGAGGGAGGTAGCAGAGTTAGAGAAGGAGTAGGGAGGGAGGGTAGAAGGGAAAGAAGAGTGGCCATAAGTTCAAAAGAAAGTGGCATTAGGTAAACTGAAAAGAAAGGTAGAGGAGCCATTAACTAAAATGAGCAAGACTGCAGAGGAAAAGCAGATTGGAAAGGAAGATTCAAAGTTGGATTTCAGATGAATCTGACATGTTTTATTATATATCCAAGAAAAACTATAGAATAAGCAGTTGGATAGGAATTAGGAATTAAGGGGCAAGTTCCAGCCTGGAAATATAAATTTGGGAGACAACAGTGCAGAGATGATATTTAAAGCCCTGAATCTGGAAGATAACAATCAAAGGGCCATCCAAACTGTGTTTGGAAGGATAAGCAAAAATGACTACAAAGAAAGTGAAGCAGAAAATGGTTGTGAATGGTATACCCACTGACATACCTTTAAAAGATAAAACTTAAAAACTAGTTTAAAAAAAGTTCCCTTCTAAAGAACCTGAGTAAATTATGTTGGGAGAGTCTAGACAGCTAGTTCCTGGGAGTGGTAGTATCTCTAGGGAAAATCCTATGTCATTGGAAGGCCCACAGCATAACTGCAGCTTCTTGCCTGCTCTGTTTAAATCTAAGCCTGCTTTCAGTAAAGCTTAGCTCAACCAACATCACAACTTTAGGTGAGCCTTTGTACTACCTTTTCATAAACTAGGAACCGTTTATCTGCAAAACATTTTTTAATAAAAACCTGCAAATTAAAGGGACAAAAAAGCAAACAAAAACAAGACTCTAAAAAAGACTATGAAGTGGGGGACAAAGGAATTTTTAGAAAAGAAAAAAAAAAACCTCTACTTAGGATCTTCAAATTTGAGGTGACACTGTATCTACAAAACAAGACACAATGAAAAATAGAACAAGAAAGAGCTTGTGTTGGGAAACGGACGTTGGCCCAGTGGTTAGGGCGTCCGTCTACCATATGGGAGGTCCGCGGTTCAAACCCCGGGCCTCCTTGACCCGTGTGGAGCTGGCCATGCGCAGCGCTGATGCGCGCAAGGAGTGCCTTGCCACGCAAGGGTGTCCCCCGTGTGGGGGAGCCCCACGCGCAAGGAGTGCGCCCGTTGAGGAAAGCCGCCCAGCGTGAAAAGAACGAGCAGCCTGCCCAGGAATGGCGCCACCCACACTTCCCGTGCCGCTGACGACAACAGAAGCGGACAAAGAAACAAGACGCAGCAAATAGACACCAAGAACAGACAACCAGGGGAGGGGGGGAAATTAAATAAAATAAATAAATCTTTAAAAAAAAAAAAAAAAGAAAGAGCTTGTGGAAATTAAAAATATGCTTCCCTATATAAAAAATAATTCAACAGAAGAGCTAAAGACAAAGTCAAGAAAATAGTCCACGGAGTAAAAAAGATCAAGTAGACATGAGGAGAGATCAATCTAGGAAGTCTATCATTCAATTAACATAATTCAAAAAAGAAACCAGAGAAGAAATTCTTAATGCAAGAAAACTTCCCAGACTTAAGGGAATTCAAATTAAAAGGATTTACAAGATTTCCAGCCAAAATATGACTAGCACCTATACAGAGCACAGTGAAATTTCAGAACACCAAAAACAAAGCCTCAAAATTTCCATAGTTAAGTCCATTAAAGGGGAAAATAATAGTCTCCTGCAACAAATGGTGCTGGGACAACTGAAAACTCACAATGCAAAAGAATGAATGTGGACACCTCTCCCTTACCTCTCACCATATTAATGCAAAATGGATCAATGACCTAAATATAAGAACTATTACTATAAAACTCTTACAAGAAAGCAGAGAAATATTTTCAAGACCTAATATAGTAGGCAATGGATTTTTAGATTTTAAACCAAAAGTGCAAGAAATTAAAGACAAAATGGATTTCACAAAAATTAAAACCTTTTGTGCAAAGAATATTATCAAGAAAGTAAAAGGACACACTCACTATAGAATGGGAGAAAATATTTGGAAACCATATATCTGATGAAGAATATAGAAAGAACTCCTATAACAAAAAAATAATTAAAAAAAAAAATGGGTCAAGGATTTGAATAGACATTTCTCCAAAGAAAATATTCAAATCACCAGTAAATGTATGAAAAAATGTTTGACGTTATTAGCCATTAAAGAAATGCTAATTAAACTACAGTGAGATACTACTTCACACCCACTAGGACAGCTATTATTTAAAAACCTGGAAATAACAAGTGTTGATGAGGATAGAGAGACATAAGAACCCCCATATATTGTTGGTGGAAATGTGACATGGTTCAGCCACTGTGGAAAACAGTTTGAAGGCTCCTCAGAAAGTTAAACACAGAATTACCATATGACCAGGTAATCCCTCTTCTAGGTATTTACCCAAAAGAATTGAAAGCAGCGACTGAGATAGTTGTACACCAATGTTCACAGCAGCATTATTCACAATAGCTGAAAGGTAGAAGCAACCCAAGTGTCCATCCACAGATGAATGAACAAAATATGATAGAATATACAATGAAATACTACTCAGCTGTAAAAAGGAATGAAGTTCTGATTTATGTAACAACATGAATGAACCTTGAAGACATCATGTTGAGTGAAATAAGCCAGGCACAAGAGGATACTGTCTGGTTTCACTTATGAAATAATTCACAGAGACATAAAGTAGATTATTACTTAATGGGTACAGAGTTTCTGTTAGGGGTGATGAAAAATTTTGGTAATGGACGGTGGCGTTGGTAGCATTACACTGTGAATGTAATTAACACCACTGAATTGCACAATTGAAAATGGCTAAAATTTTGGGGTATATACCCAAAAAAATTGAAAGCCAGATCTCAGAGAGGTATTTGTATACCAATATTCATCACGGCATTATTCAGAACAGCCAAAAGTTGGAAGCAACCCAAGTGTCCATCAGATGACTGGATAACAAAAAGTGGTATATCCATACAATGGAAAATTATTCAGCTATAAAAAGAAAAGTGAAGCTCTGATACAAGCCACAATATGGATGAACCTTGAAGACAGCATGTTGAGTGAAATAAGCCAGACGCAAAAGGGCAAATATTGTATGCTTTCTCTTAAATGAAATACTTTGAATAAGAAAATTCACTGAGACAGAGAACAGAACAGTGGTTCCCAGGAGGGAGAAATAAGCAGTTACTGCTAAATGAGTAAGAATTTTGGCATGGGATAATGAAAATAGTCTGGAAATAGTGAAAGTTATACAAGTATCATCAATGTACTTAATGTCAAAGAACTGTACTTAAAATGATTAAAATGATTTTTATGCTATGCATATTTTACTACAATTAAAGTTTTTTAAAAGTAAAAACACAAAAAGTTTCCGGGGGGGTGGGGGGGGGGAGGAGAAACGGGTATTATACAGTGGAATAAGAATCAGTCAACAAACTTCTCAGCAGCAACACTGGAAGCCTAACAATAATAAAGCAATGTCTTCAAAGTTCTGAGGAAAACTATTTCAACTGAGAATTGGTTACTTAGTATCAATCAAGTAAAACAATATCTTTAGATTCCCAAGGACCTGGAAAATTTAATTCTTAACACTTTTTCTTAAAAAGTTTCTTTATACTGGGCTCACAAAACAGAAGAATATAAAGAGAAGGCAACATGGATTTTAGGAATTAGGTAAATCCAGGTAAGGAATAAATCCTGGTATGACAGCCTTCAACCAGGCCTCAAGAGCAACAAGTCAGATTAGCAAAGGAAGACAGAGGGCTTCAGAAGGAAGGTAACTTAAAAAAAAAGGGTGGACCCAAAAACACTAGTAGTATAAAATGATAGACCTTTTAGGGTATACAGATAGGCAATGCAAGAAGGAAAAAACAAAACAATTGTGAACTTAAGGAGAACAAAACAGAAAGAGAGGGGAAAAAAATAAAAACAACAGGATCCCTAAACAAAAAACTATACAAGAAAGAAAATGCAAATTTACCTTTGTAATAAATTATATCTATATAGTCTTAACAGTATAAATGCTGTTTACTGTTCTGAATTTTTAAAGTCAATCTAAAGACAAAATACAGTACAATAAAATGTAAATTTGACCAGTTAGACAAAATAAATGTACAGATGACAGACTTTTAGAAGGTAGGAATGAAGAAGGAGGTGGATAAATATTCCTATCTTTTGGGAGTCAAATATACTGAAATTAGGAAGTTAAAATATACTGAAATACAATTAATCCAACAAAAATACTTAGCTATATTGCTTAAAATTACAAAAGCAACCAATAAGTGACCTAAAAAAAGCAATTTCACTCAAGGCAGAAAAAGGTGTAAATGAGTTAGATAATGATACATTGTAGCAACAAAAAGTCAAACAGATACTATCTATGGTTGGTGACTGAAGAAATAGTGGTATATAAGCTTATTTTTACAAACATGGAGAGAATTAAGGAAAATTAAAAACAGAAACAGTAAAAAAGTGGTAGCCTCTGGGGTATGGGACTGGAATGGAGAAGGAAGGAGAAAGGAATGCTGCTTTTTATTTGAAATCTTTGTATACTACACCTTCATTATTTTTCTTAATCTATCAGCATGTATTACAATTATTTCTTTTTCCAAATTTTCTATGATACACATATAATTCATAATGTAAAATACTTTATTTTAAATGTCTGTGATTCTTTTCTTACAACATATATCAAACAGGAAAAATAAAAATCCATGCCTAGACACATCGTAGTGAAACTGGAGAACATCAAAGACAAAGAGAAGATCTTGAAAGCAGCCAGAGAGAAAGGACAGATCACCTACAAAGGAACGACACACAATTAGAATGAGAGAAATCCACTCAACAAAAATGGAAGCCAGAAGACAGTGGAATAATATATATAAGATGTTCAGAACAAATGACTGTTTTTAACTCACATTTGGGTTTCTGGCAAAAAAACTAACGCACAAAAAGGAAAATAAAACACTCAGATTTTAGACTATTAGAAAATTTTTACCATCAAAAGACCTGTACTAAAGAAACTTCTAAAGAATATACTTGAAAAATACTTCAAAACACTGGAAAATGATATCCAAGCAGCATTCAGAGATGTGAGACTAAAATAACAAATACATAGGTAAATCTGAACATTGCCTGGATAAATAATAATAGTGGTGTCCAAACTATGCAGTTAAAATAAAAATCAAATTTAAATGTTGGAAACAATGTTAGGAGAGTAAAGACTGAAGCTAAGACATTCTAAAGTCCTATTACTGTTTGGGAATGGGGGCAGGACATTAATTTTTAGACCATTAAATGTGCACAGGAAAGTTGCAAGGGTAACAATTAAAAGAACAGAAATGTAATATTTAAACTGCAAACTAGTCAAAAAAATGTAGAATGGGGTAACTGACAATAACAATTTAATCTACAAAGAGGTAAAAGAGAAAAAAGAAAACAGAAACTCAAATACAAATCAAAAAAGATGCTAGCCCAACATACCAGTAATTCTAATAAATGCAAATGGTCTAAATTCTCTAATAAAAGGCAAACCCTTAGAAGACCAGATTATAAAAATAAAATCTGACTTTATGATGTTTAAGAGAGATATATACACCTCAAGCTCAAGGGCAGAGAAGACTGAAAATAAAGGCCTGGAGAAAAGATGTATGAGACAAATACTAACAAAATACTACATTAATATCAGTCAAAACCAACTTTGTGATAAAAGCATCATTTGTCTTAGAGGGTCACAAATAAAAGGTTTAATTCACCAGAAAAATGTAACAATTTAAAGTATGTATGCACCCAGTATAATAGGCACAAAATAAATAAAGCAAGGTCAAGATTTGAACACGACTGTCCAGCTTTTTCTATTGAATGCATGCAAAATTCTCAATTCAATAATTCAAATCCACTGGTTTCTAAATGTACACAGAACAAGTACAAAATTGATATACACTAAGCAAGTCTTAACAATTACCAAAGAATATGTATTATACAGACCACACTACCTGACCACAATGTAGTTAAGCCAGGAGTATATAATAAAAGATTAAAAAACAAGCAAAACCTCCATATAGTGTCAATTAAAAATAATTTCAGGGAGCCAATGTGGCTCAGTGGTTTAGTGCTGGTTTCCCACATATGAGGTCTCAGATTCAATTCCCAGCCCTGGTGGTACCACAAAAAAAAAAAAAAAAAAATTCAAATAACTCATGGGTCAAAGATGAAAATTGAAATTAAAAAGCATTTAGAATGATAAAAACATCAAAACTTGTGATATGCAGCAAAAGAAGTAGATCAAGGAAAAATCATACTTTAAATGGTTACTTTTGAAAAGAAGGCAGGCTAACATAAGTTAGAAAAATATAGAAGGATACATTAGAAAATAAGGGCAGAAATCAATGAAATAGAAAACAAAGAAACTAAAAGGGAACCAATAAAGCTAGACTGTTGATACATTTTTTAAAAGACTGACAAAATAAACTTCTGGTGACAGACTGACCCAAGACACAGAGAATAAAAGCACAAATAAGAGGGGGATTGCCTACTAAAAAACTCAAAAGCTGGAGAAATAAGAGAATACTATCAACAACTAATGCCAATATATTTGAATACTTAGATTTTAAAAGCCTGACACAGACGAAGCTGTAAGAAAGTTAGCAAAGTATGTTAATAGATAATGGTTGCTTTCAGAGTGTTTCTTTGCACTTGTGAACATATGAAGCAAGTAAGAGTATTAAGAGTCCTCATAAAATAGTTGGTAACATTTCAATTCTTTTAACCCTTTCATTTTAAAACAAAACACTAATGAACCATAAAAAACAAAAATATAGCTTAATGAATCCATATAAGGCAAAAACCCTTTTAACTACCACCCATGCCAAGAAACAGAACTTTTTTCAGACACCCCAGAAGCTTCTCCATGTACCCATACCAATCACAGTCCTCTCTGAAAGCAACCCTTTTGACTTTTTATATAATGACTTGAGCTTCTTTATGCCTTTATCGTGTAAGTATGCACCTCTAAATATTATAGCTTAACTTTGCCCCTTTTATTTCAATTTTATTTCAAATTGCACACTACATGTTCTTCTGCCCTTTGTATTTTCTAAAAGCTGACTGCTGGATCCAGAGGTTTGATCACTCAGGTTCAAATCCTTTGGCAAAATTAAGGCAGCATTTTGTTCTTTCACCAGGAGTCACAAAACAGTCTTTTTTTTTTCTTTTTTGAGGGATGGGGGATTGAACCCAGGACCTCAAATGTGGGAAGCCAGCACTCAACTACTGAGCCACATCAGCCTCCCTGAGGTGGTTTTTCATTTGTTTTGCTTGTTGTTTGTTTCTTTTTTTTCAGGAGGCACTGGAAACGAACCTGGACCTCCCATGTAGGAGGCAGGAGCTCAACTGCTTGAGCCACATCCTCTCCCCCATTTTTTTAGTAGCCATTCATGCTCAAGTCCTAGATTCACTGATGCACTGGGAGTTGCAAGGAAAAACAAAAATAAAACTATCATTTTGTTTCTACTTATTTGAAGATGCTTCCCTTGTCTACTATCTCAGGGGCAGGCAAACTTCCTGTTTCAGGCTTTGCAGGGTAAATGGTCTCTGTTGAAACTATTCACTTTTGCTATTATAGCACAAAAGCAGCCATAGACAAATACATAAACAAATGGGCATGGCTGGGTTCCAATAAAACTTTATGTACAAAATCAAGGGCCAATCACTGTACTATTTGGTTACCCAGTGGTACCATTCTTATAAGAAAGATAATGCTCAATTATTTTACCCAGTTTTCAACAATTAGTATCTATCATACTCCAAGTAACATGTGACCAATTAGGGTTTATATTGCTTAAGTATTTTTACGAACTCACAGATTTAAACCCCTTTTACAGATTTCAAGCACTTCAATTCCTATATTTGTATTGACACTCAAATTGTTCCATCTTTGGTCAGTGGGAACTTCTTAAAAGTTGTCTCCTAAATCCTTTTGACATGACCCTAGCATTCGCTGATAAGCTTCTTCAATATCTGGAATGTCATGAATTTGGGAGCAGAGTGGGTCAGTGGTTGAGTACTGGCTTCTCACATATGAGGTCCCAGGTTCAATCCCCAGCTCCAATAGTTCAAAAAAAAAGAATTCTAGGTTCATCTTAACACTGCTGGCCCGAGGGCTAGAACCAGGTATTTCTCAAGAAGACTGGTTTCCTTAAGTGGGAAATATTCTAAAACCACCACATGGGCACAAGGGATATTCATTGCTACAGCACTGGTCATTGCTTCTATGCCTGCCTTTCCAAGAGAGAGACCTAGGGAAAATACATATTATCGATCTAGATAAAATACAATATGGGAAGACTATGTGGCTCAAGCAGTTGGGTGCCTGCCTACCACATAGGAGGTAGCGAGTTCAGTGACTGATACCTTCAAAAGATGAGGAAGAGTGAGCTGGCACAGTGAGATGAGGCTAGATGATGCAATGGAGACATACTGAGGAAACACAATGAGACTCAATAAGAAGGGAGCAGAGGTGGCTCAAGTGATTGGGTGCCTCCTTCCCATATAGGAGGTCCTGGGTTCAGTTCCCAGTGCCTCCTAAAAAGAAGATGGACAGAGCACAGACAGTGAGCACAAACAATGAGGAACAGGGGAAGAAATAAAATAAATCTGTTCAAAAACAAAAAAACAATGTGAGTTACACTATTACTTTTGCTGGATATAAAATCTTTGGCTCACATTTTCTTTACTGGAGTATTTAAATATTACTCCATTTTCTTCTGGCATAAAATGGTATACTGAAAAGTCTGATGATAATTTACTTCACTTTTAAGTCATATGCTCTTTTTGTCTAGATAACCAAGTGACTTTATTCTTTCTTTCAAGTCCAATAATTACAGAATAGATTTTAGTATTTACGGTTCTGGGTGGATATGCTCAGGTATACAGTGTAAACTTTCAATAATGAATTTCAAACCTTTACCTTTTAAGAAAACTTTTCTGATATAATGTTTGTTCTATTCCCTTGTTTTGTGTTGTTTTCCTTCAGGAAGTCCTATTGTCTGTACATTGGATCTTCACTGCCTCTATTTAATACTTATGACTTTCGCTTATCTTTCTTATCTAAATTAAAAAATTTTCTTCCCTTTTATCTTCAGTTTCTCAGAAGGTATTTATTTTACTGGAGGCACACTGATCTTTCATTTCTTTCCAGTTTAGTCTTCATTTCTAAATAAATTTTTATTTCTAATTCTTGAGTTGCTGCCTCATTTCTGAGTTTTTCTAATGCTTGTTTTTTTCAAGTCTTG
The DNA here is from genome assembly GCF_030445035.2 of Dasypus novemcinctus. Classification (NCBI taxonomy): domain Eukaryota; kingdom Metazoa; phylum Chordata; class Mammalia; order Cingulata; family Dasypodidae; genus Dasypus; species Dasypus novemcinctus. The sequence goes on from NC_080675.1 coordinate 18,989,799, forward strand.
TATCATTTTCTTCATGTCTTTTGGCTCATTTTGAAATATGTTACAGTTGTCACTGGTTTGTTTTTTTTTAAGTACCAGGGCCAGGGATTGAACCCCAGACCTCACATGTGGGAAGCCAATGCTCAACCACTGAGCCACATCAGCTCCCTTGAGTTGGTTTTTTCATTTGTTTTGCTTATTGTTTTCAGTTTTTTTTAGAGGGCACTGAGAACCAAACCTGGGACTTCCCATATGGGGGGCAGATACCCAACTGCTTGAACCACACCTGCTCCCCCTCCACGCCCAACTTGCTTTTTAAGCATATCTTTCCAGTGCACTTTCTGTATAATGATATTCTGTTGCTTATTCCTTTATTAACTTTGTGTGTGGTTTACTGTGGGTTTCTGTTGTTCATTTCAGAAAAAGACTTGGTCAGGTAACTTTTCTAACTTCAGAGACGATCCCCTTCTGTTGATTTTGTGAAGTTAAAACATATGACATCTTGCTTTCCAAGATTTCAAAGCTTTGTGCCCCTCCCTTTTTCCTGACATTCTCTTTCCTAGTCCTTCTAATCTCCTGACTCTATTTGATTTTATACAGAGTAGTTTCTCCTCATGTAGAGTTCTATCTTTGAAGGGAGCCCTGGTTCATTAAGGTCAAGATTTCATAAGGAAGAGAATGCTATATCCCATTCAGCTCTTACGTCAGGCCCCTTAGCCTCACCTGCTACTGTATTAGGCATTATCTTTTCATTTCTAGTTGCTCTTCTCAAACTGGCCCATGAATACTTTTCCGCTAGTACCTACTGGCTATTTCAGGATTTTCTTGTTTTCAGGTCCATCATTTGGAAAAGTATAATTCTGTTATGTTAAATTGCACAATACGGTCAAAAACTTAGCTGACGGCATTAGTTGTGGGTGACAGCATGAGGGGGAGATACTACAAATGTGTTAGATGAGGAAAGTCATGCTTTAGAAGTTAGACAGGAGAATGTTTATGCAGGAGTGGAAGGAGATGAGAGAAAGAGGAAGCTGAAAGGTCATCTGTAAGTTATTTCAGGCACAAGGGGATAAAGCAAGGCTACTAGGACAATAAAGCAGATCCGGCAGGTCATAGAAACAATGCTGAGAGAGGGAAGATTTAAAGAAACCTAAGCTCCAGAGAATAGGAGTAGGATTAGCAAAGAATGGGAAAGGGTGAATGTAGATAAGCTATATATCTTTAAGTAAGAGCTTTCTAAGCATCATTTTGATGATGAGAGGCTGGGTGATTGGGATCATGGGAGTTCACTGAGTTCACATGGGAGTTCTCAGTCCACATCTGAGAATGTTAAAAATTTCTATCACAAAAAACTTTTTTTCAAATTTCTGAAAAGTATAGATGTGGCCTTCTTCACAGTCCCTTCTAGATCTATTTTTGAGCCCAATGACGACCCTTCACATAGTATAACAATCAATTGGAAAATAATTAATTCCTCATGAAAAAACTGTAATAAAGAGCAAAATATCATTTAAATGATTACCTTGACTTTTTTCTATATTATCTGCTTTTGTTTCCTCTTCTATAATAGGGGGGCTTATTCTCGGGGTCCTGCTTTGGCCCTGGACCACTTCCGCCAGCAATTCTTCTTGAGACGTTCGAGTTCTGGGAGCAACTGGAAGTGTCTGTTTCTGTGGGACTTTAACACATAAGGAGAAAAGAAGAAAATGTAAAAGAAGTAATGTTAAAGCTCAACAACAAATCTGTCATATTAAATATAAATGCCCCTTGGGTTTAGAACCTATGAGGTCAAAAACAGTTCATAAATACCACCTTATTTTTTTCTTACAATATTCCTGAGAAATTGTCACGTGATCTATTACCTAAATATATATAAACAAAGTCTATACATTTTAAGTCACATGCCGCAGACACATAGATATTTTACTTGCTTCTTTTTTAGGAGGTACCGGGGATTAAACCCAGAACCTTGTACATGGGAAGCAGGCACTCAATCACTGAGCTACACACGCTCCGCCATATACTGATTTTTAATCAAATGAAGTGTTTTGCTTCAAGATCTTATCAATTTCAAATTGTAATTCAGATAACTTAGGTGAATAAAGCATTCCAATGTTATTTCTTAACAAACTTGGGGATCTCTAAGGTCACAGTGACAAAATTTCTCATGATTCCAATTAATACTCCTGATGGATGGACCAGAAAAGAGAATGCAAATTAGATAAAAATCCTTAGGTCAAGTATTGGTCTTTGCCTGAAAATCCTCATCCTATATGCCAACACTCATTTAATTTTATGCTAACAAGTAAATTAGGGATGAGGAGAAACAAAGGGAACAGATGATTAATGCGTTCAAAAACTGGTGCCTCAGTGGGTGGAGATCTACACAATACCCGAAAGAATATCAAATTCCCACCCTGGGGAACTCTGCCACATTCTGCAATGGAACAGTAAGAATTCCCGTAGTATAGGGGCAATGGCTAGTGAAAGAGGATGATCCATGATGGGCCATTAATAATGATGACTGTACTTATGAACCTTTACTCTTGAAACTGAAACTTGGACTAATATTACAAGGTGCCTAAGAGTTAGTTACCTTCTGAGAGCCTCCTTGATGCTTAAGCGTGGCCTCTCTCTAAGCCAAACTTAGCATATAAAGGCATTACCTTCCCCCAGTGTGGGACATGACTTCAGGGATAAACCTCCCTGGCACGAAGGGATTATTACCAAGCACCAACTAGCTATATAACTGGAAAAAGACCTTGACCAAAACGGGGAAAATGTAAAGACAAATGAGTTCATATGGCTAAGAGACTTCAAAGTGAGTCGAGAGGTCATTCCAGAGGTTACACTTATGCACATCTCAGCAGGATCTCATTGACTGCCAAAGTAAATACTACCTCAAATAGTGGGGCTTGTAGAGGCTCTGGAGACATCCAGACATTATAGGCAGGGCAGGAGTTTGATGCCTTACCAGAGGGCCCTACTTTAGAATTTTTGCTCCCCAGTGTGACAGAGTTGGATGCAGTTGTGGTTTCCCTAAACATGGCTCTTCTGTCCCTTCTATTAGCACCTATAATTAGAACTAGGGTTGACAGGTGTTAAGTCCAAGAGACTAAAATCTTTGGGCAGTCCACATGCCAGCTGGGCCCTGAATTTCAACAGAGTTGCAACACCTACTCTCCAATTCACTGAACTCATCCAGGACAAATAACAAAGAGATGATGATGGGCAACAATCATCCCAAGAACCAGGAGAGTCTACAACTGCAAGCAAGAGAGTCCCATTCATCTGTCCCATGGGATCAAAGTTCTCCCTCAATTGGAGGTGGAGTGAGCATCACTATTCCAGAATCCTCAGGACTGGGGAATGAACTATGGACTACAGTGGACTTACTGGTATTTTATTATAAATGTACTATGATTCTAGCAATAAAAGAACTTATACCATTGATGTGGAGTCAGTTGCCACTGAGGGCAAGGAGAGGGAAAAGCATATGTAATGGGGGCATCTTTGGGACTTGGGAATTGTACTGAATGACATTATAACCACAGATACAGGACATTACATGTTTTGCCATAACCTACAAAACTGTGAGGGAAAGAGTGTAAACTACAATGTAAACTATAATCCATACTTAGAGGCAGTCCTCCAAAATGTTTTCATCAATTGTAATGAATGCACTCCACTAATGAAGGATATTGTTAATGTGGGAAAATGTGGGAGATGTAGGGGATTCCCATATGCCCTGCTCCCTACATCTTTATGTAACATTTACGTAATCTAAATATCTGTTTAAAAAATAAAAATAACATATTTTTTAAAAATTGGTGGCTAACAGTTTACTGCCCTTTAGGAAGAGGTCACAAAGAGAATGGACAAATAGAACAATGCTGAAAGAACAAGCATCAAATCCATAGCAGAAATACAATAAATTTTTTTAAAGCAGGTAGCCATATCAGCTAGCTAACAATACAGTTCTATACACTGGCTATATGGTAGGTGGGGCACAGAGTACAGAATTTAATCACAATACCATAGGGGACCCATCATTTAGTTTGCATTTCAAAATGCACTTTCTGTAAGATCAGCTTATAGTGGATTCCTCTCCTTTGTTTTTAAAACATGTAACACCTTTATATTCTCTTATAAAATGACTAATACTTTAATTAAGATTGAGGAAGGAACTTAACAAATCAATCAATTCTCTGCCTTATATTCCATTAATAGGTTCCAAAAGGAAAGAAACCAACCTGGACATAAAAAAACTAATCTTAATGAAATTTCCCTAACTTCAGCCACTTAATATTATCCCATTTTCCTTTCTTTTATACATCACAAATTCTTATCTTTTGAGTTTAATGCTATATATGGAAGTTTTACCTTTGTCAAAACTCTCTGAAAATTTTATTTCTTATATACTTCACACACATTGGAAAGAGCGAGTAGAGGGAGTAAATGGCATTACATGGTAATCAAAGAACTAAATCCCACTGAAGACTGGTAAAGTTGTCAAAACTGGTAAAATATCCTAAAACAATTCTTCTAAACCTCTTTTTGGTCTTGACATCTAGCTGGGGCCCTAATTTATCACAACTTAGCAATCATTTTCAGCTTGCAGAAATCTCTTTCAAGCTTCTTTACCCAAAATAAACATAACACATTCCAATTACCTGTAGAATAGTTTGTTGTTTTTGTTACAGATTCTTGAGCTTCAGAGATAGCCTTCAAAATCAGATTCTTGTTAGCTTGTTTAGAAGGTGGAAGCGAAGGTCTAAGAGTTAGGAAAAGTAATTTTTATTAAATTTTAAATTTGAGATCTCTACATGCTAACCTTCTGTTATGCCTTTATTACACACTTCTTTCAGGCTTTGAACATAGTTTTTTTTTGTTTGTTTGTTTAGGTGTTGTTTTTAGGAAACAACTAACCTAGAACCTCTTAACTTTTTGAAATAATCTCAATCAGTTCTGTTTTTTCCCATCGCTTGATATTTTTAATTTTCTCCACAATCCGCTCCAATTTTAAGCAATTTCTCTCTCATTAATATCAGTGGTTTTCAAAAACCAATGAAAAAGTCTTAAATGTTATTACATTACATATCATTTATTTTTATGATTATTAAGAGGGAAGTGGACGTGACTCAAGTGATAAGAGCTTCCGCCTACCATATGGAGGACCTGGGTTTATCCCTGGGCCCTCCTGGTGATAAAGAAAAAAACGTGCCCGTGCAGCAAGCCAATGCCTGCACGAGTGCCCCCATGGTGAGCCAGTGCCCAGGCGATGAGCTAGTGCCCTGCACAAGTGAGTCACACAGAAGATGATGATGCATCAAAAGAGACAAGGGGAGAAGCTGACGTGGCTTCCACCTACAATATGGAGGGTCCAGGGTTCGATACTCAGGGCCTCCTGACCCATGTGGTAAGCTGGCTTCCATCTACCATATGGAGGTTCCAGGGTTTGATACCCAGGGCCTCCTGACCCGTATGGTAAGCTGGCCTACGCACAGTGCTGCTGTGCGCAAGGAGTGCCATGCCACACAGGGGCATCCCCACGTAGGGGTGCCCCACACGCAAGGAGTGAGCCCCACAAGGAGAGACCCCAAGTGAAAAAAGCACAGCCCACCCAGGAGTGGCACTGCACACATGGAGCCCTGATGTAGCAAGATGATGCAACAGGGGAAGGGGAGAGAAATAAATAAGAAATAAATCCAAAAAAAAATTCCACAACAAAAAAACAGATGCAGTTTCCCAGTGCCACCTGATAATATAAGCAGACACAGAACACAGAGCGAATGGACATAGACAGCAGAGAATGGGGGGAAAAGGGAGAGAAATAAATCTTTAAAAAAAGGAGAGAGGGAAACGGACTTGGCCCAGTGGTTAGGGCGCCTGTCTACCACATGGGAGGTCCGCGGTTCAAACCCCGGGCCTCCTTGACCCGTGTGGAGCTGGCCATGCGCAGTGCTGATGCGCGCAAGGAGTGCCCTCCCACGCAGGGGTGTCCCCTGCATAGGGGAGCCCCACGCACAAGGAGTGCGCCCGTAAGGAGAGCAGCCCAGCACGAAAGAAAGTGCAGCCTGCCCAGGAATGGCACCACCCACACTTCCTATGCTGCCCACGACAACAGAAGCGGATAAAGAAACAAGACGCGGCAAATAGACACAGAGAACAGACAACCGGAGGAGGGGGGAGAATTAAATAAATAAATCTTTAAAAAAAAAAAGAGAGAGAGAGAGAAAAGAGGAGAATCAAAGTGAATCCCAGCAGAAACCAGGAAATGAGGTGGCACAATTGACAAGGAACTTCTCTCCCCATCAGAGGAGGTCTCCAGGAGGAGAGAAAATGAAAGAGAAGACAACACAGACAGCAAAAAGAGTAGGGTGGGAGGAGGATAAGGGGAAGGAATACATAAATCTTAAAAAAAAAAAAAAAAGAAAAGAAACCCAGAAGACTACATCAAGCAATGCAAGCAATGCAAGATTAATTTACAGGGAAGCAGATTTGGTTCAATGGATAGAGCATCCACCTACCACATGGGAGGTTCAAACCCAGGGCCTCCTGACCCATGTGATGAGCTGGCCCACATACAGGGCTGATGCGCACAAGGAGTGCCATGCCCCGCAGGGATGTGCCCCGCGTAGGGGAGTTCCAAGCGCAAGGAGTGCGCCCCATAAAGAGAGCTGCCCTGCGCAAAAAAACTACAGCCTGCCCAAGAGTGGCGCCACACACAAAGAGAGCTGATGCAACAAAAGAAACACAGGTTCTGGGTGCCGCTGACAAGAATACAAGCAGACACAGAAGGATACACAGTGAATGGACACAGAGAACAGACAATTGGGCTGGGGGGGTGGGAGGGAAGGGGAGAGAAATAAAAAATAAATCTTTTAAAAAAGGACTAAATTACAGGATACAGCTGTGGCTCAACCAACTGGGTTTCCATCAACCATATAGGAGGTCCAGGGTTCGATGCCCAGGGCGTCCTGGTGAGGACAGGCTGGCCCACGTGGTGAGCTGGCCCACACAGAGTGCCAACCCACGTGGGAATGCCGCCCCGTGCAGGAGTGCTGCCCTGCATGGGAATGACACCCAGTGCAGGAAAGCCGCCCTGCACAGGAGTGCCAGCCAACAGAGAGAGCTGGCGCAGCAAGATGATGCAAGAAGAGACACAGCGGACATAAAATAAGAAGACAGAGCAGAGCAGGGAGTTGAGGTGGCACAAGAGAGTAATTCACTCCCCCACTCCAGAAGGTTCCAGGATTGGTTCCCGGTGCCACCTAATGAGAATACAAGCAGACACAGAAGAACACACAGTGGATGGACAGAGAAAGCAGACAAGACAATGGGGGGAATGAGGAGCGGGGGGAGAAACAAGTAAAATAAAAAATTTTAGGGATAAAAAAAGATTTACAGACACGTTCTGGTACCTCCTTTCAGGTTTTGCTGGCACTGACACACTGCTTGAGACACTTGCCGTCCGGGACCCATAATCATCATCTTCCTCCTCCTCTTCTCCATCATGACTGAATTTTTTTACTTTAATAACTGAACTTACCACAGGCAATTTTCTCTTCCGAAAGTTTTCTTCCTGCAATCAGAGAAACGTATGACTATTTACCAAGTCTATGAAAATTAAGTATTGCCAAAGAATGTTTTTTTAAAACAGGAAATCATATTAAGAATTTATGGAGTATTTTCTGGTTTCTTATAAAAATATAAATATTATCCCTAATAGTTAACACTTCAGCAAAAACAATAACAGAAATTAGAGCTTAACACTCATTTAATGAACAGCTACATAAAGCACTGTTGAGGAGTTAATAAAATGGAATTACTTGGTTTCTTACCAAAAACTGTCTTGAAAAATCTAAAATTGACCTAAGAGCCCAGAAATTATAACTTAAGGTATGAAACATGATGATGATGATGAAATATCATACTTCAGAAATCCTAAAAGAATAAACAATTTAATTTCTATACAGAACTCTCCTATAGGTTAAAACTATCAGAAAAGCATACAAGACATAAAAGATCATCAGAAGGTAGCCATGGAAAGGGAAATCTAAATGGTATATTGTGAATAGCACAGAAACCAACTTAAAATAAATTTGCAATATGTATTCACTATTTATTATCCAAGAATTGCCAATTTTCAACCTAACAAGCCAGAATTTCAAAGTATAATTGCGTCTCATTATTCAGGGTAGATGTTCCAATAAAGTGACTGTGAATACTGAATTGGCAAGTACTGAATCAATGCTCTTAAGGGAAATACAGGATTAGGTTCTTGAAATCCTGTCACAATATTTTCATCAACTGAAATCAATATGTAAGCTTCGTTTTGTTATTTAATATTGTTGATTCATCAACACTGAAACTATGGCCAATTGCACTTTAACTCACGTCTGAACAAGCTTATTCAACATGCATATTTTCTTGGTAAGACACATCACAGCCTTCTTGCATTTAGGGACATTAGACTGCACTTCAGAACTACACCTGGGGAACATTTTAGCCAGCAAAATCATCAACAAAACTGTGAAAAACATGGCACTAAAAATACTGCAAAAAGGACACTGTCTGCAGCATGACAACTGAAATGACAAGGTCAAAGGTTGCCTTGTTTGACCTCAGCTGGGAAGCAGCTAATTTTTCACTGCTCTGCATACATTCATAAATGACTACAAAAGCATCACAAGCATTCAGTTTGGGGTTACAAATAAATTTGGGGTTACAAATAAATTTTAGCAAGTAAGCAAGTCACAAATACAGTCTGTGAATAATGAGGATCAAGTGTATATACAAACCTCAATATTCATTTTTTCAGAGCTGTTTCTGAAGAAGGGACTATAAGTCTCCTCTAGACTGTTAGGCACTTCTGGGTCACACAAACGTCCTGTTTCATATACCCGGTTGTTCTGTATATCAAGTTGCTTGGAAGCATGAATACTGTTTTGCTGCTGTTGGAACGGCAACCTATTTAAATGAGCACCACTATCTGCATTTCGACTTGCAGGTGGCCTATAAATTTCAATAGAAGGGCGAGAAGAACCATATGTAAGCGTCACTGTAGGTTTTTTCTGAGATAAGGGATTCTCCTGCACAAAATTAAGGTCTTCATCAATGAGATCATCCGGTTCTGGCTTAATATCAATCACGTCTTCTGAGGGCGCTGGCTCCCTCAAAGGTTTCACTGTTGACATTAGTCGGGTTGCAGCTCCATCATCATAAGTCTGTCTATTTTGAAAAAAAAACAAGTACTTGTTCACAATTTAGACAATTATTTTCAAATCTTCAAAGAATGTTTAAAACTTTTAAGGGAAAAGTTTTAAATATTCCCTTTTGATATCCTTGTTAAAAACTACTTTGATGAAATATTGTTCTTTTTTTAGGCTATGGTTTACTATATTTGAAATAAAAGACAATCATACTTAGGTCTTATCCATTCATTATTTTAAAAAGTGCTCATGAAGGTGTAAGGGAGGTAAAGGGGAGTTAATGCATAACGGGTATAGAATTTCTATTTGGAGTGATGGGACTACTGCGCTAATGGATGGTGGTAAGGGTAAAACAACAGTGTGGATATGATTAATCCCACTGGATGGTATGCTTGGGAGCTGGTTCAGGTGAGAAACTCTGTGTTGTATACATGTTTCCACAAATTAAAAAAAAAGAGCAACTAATGAGACACTGACAATTAAATACAATGCATGATCCTGGACTGGATCCAATAATGGAGGAGAAAAGCTCAAAAGGACATTAGTGGGAAATACAGGGGGAAAAAAGGAATATGAACCGTAAGCTAATATCAACATTCTAGAACTTGAACACTTAAGGTGGTTACAAAATGACTATCTCTGTTCTTAAGAAATATTTATGGAAGTATTAAGAGTTCAAGGAGCATGAAGTACATATATAACCTATTTACAAATGTTGAGAAAATACATAAACGTTCAAATTGGTGGATCTGGGTACCAGGAAGGGAACTATGTCAGAGTTCTCTGTATTGGTTTTGTATGATTTTACAACTGTCATGTAAGTCTGAAATCATTTCAAAATAAAAAGTTTAAGGCCTCTAAAATTTTTTAATTTAACATTTAGTGTGATCTATGTATCTTTTAAAAAAATAATTGAAAAAAGTTTAAAGGAGCTGATGTGGTGCAAGCAGTTGAGCTCCTGCCTCCCATGTGGGAGGTCCCAGGTTTGGCTCCTAGTGCCGCCCTAAAAACAAACAACAAGCAAAACAAACCAGCTCAGGGAAGCTAATGTGGCTCAGCTGTTGAGCAATGGCTTCCCACATACAAGGTCCCAGGTCCTAGATTCAATTCTCAGCTCCCAGTACCTCAAAAAAAAAAACTTTTAATTAAAAAAAAAAAAATTGCTCAAGACCTCTCCCCAGTTTCTAAAAATTGCAGAAAACCACAATTTCAAGAAATAAAAACTAAACACATACTCATCTACCCACAGGTCTACATAGGACTTTTACCTGACATTAGTGGTTTTCTGTTCCTGTGAACTTGTAGAAACTCTGGAATCCCTTTTGTCAGGTCTAGTGCTTGTAACTGCAAGAGGTGGCACTGTAGCTTCGTGCCTTCTCTCATCTCCCCGACCAAAACTGCTCTTGTTTGAAGGCACATTACTATCAAAGATGTTGGTATCAGAAGACTTAAGACTAGAGGGTTCTGGACAGAAAAAGCACATGGTTTCTTTCAGTCTATTTTTATTACATTAAATCCTTTCCCTCCCCCCTCAAACCAATTTAAAAGCAAAAGGTATTTCCTGCAGAAAATGTGAAAAACAAAAATTAAGCAAAAAGAAATGTCACCAATTATCCCAAAGGTAATTTTTTAAGTATACATACACATTTTCTGAAAAGATATAGTTCTTATGTTTGTATATTTTGTGTTATTGTTCTATAACATTATTTCTTATTGGCTGAATGTTATTCCATACTTGGTAAAATCATTTATTCAATTTATTATTGGACTTTTAGGCAATTTCCAATTATAAAACACTGAACATCCTTGAGAGTAAAGCTTTGAACACATCTATAATTATTTCCTCAAGATAAATTGCATCATAGGTACCCCTTAAATCATCTTTGAATTGAACTTATTGCTCTTAAATTGACAAAAATATGTGCTTTCTAAAAAAGTTCAAATGAACTCCTGATTTCAAATTTGTGTTTTCCCCCCAAAGCAATACAGTAAGTTTAAAAACAAACAAAAAGGACATTTTCACAAATCTTACCAGTTGTGACAGAGCGAAGTTTATCTAATACACCATGAAGCCTAAAAGAAAAAGCAAAAAATTAAAGCCCCACTACTCAAGATATGTTTTAGGTCAAGTGCCACTCTATGATACTACAGAATCAATATCCAGATAAATATTGGTAAATGGCATTAAATGGTATTAATGGACATATGGTATTAAAATTAACTTTCAAGTTTCCTATTTTAAGAAAATGGGTATTGCAGAAGCCAATCAAAAATATCAGCTCTTTTTTGTTCACTATTTTCAATGCCTCACCTCTGCAAAAGTAAGGGCAAGGATATCATTGGTCATGACCAAACAGTTCTCTTGACCTACAAAGAACATCAGTTTGTTTCCATAAGGAATAGACTCAATGTAGCTTAAAGTAAAGCAATATCAAAGTGTCATGAACATGTTATGTAGTTTATTATTATACTTGCTTAAGCAGTTTATCTTGACTTTCTTGGACAACCTAATTGTGAGGTGAAAAAAGTTATAAATAATTCCAAATTAGCTACTATCACTTCGCCATGACTATTATTTCCAAAACTAATGCTACAAGCATAGGCTGTGACCTGACCTTGCTTATAACATACTCTATTATAGTAATTATGTAGAAGACAAACAGTCCTTCCAAGAGGCTGCTTCCTGAAAATACGAGATCTCATTATAATACTGCTTCACCCAGAATCTAATCACATGTCACTGTCCCCAAGGACACAGGACTCCAAGGAATCAGGAGTGTCAGTCTAAGGTTGGTGTTAAAGAATACTTAACTTAGGAAAACAAAGTACCAAAATAGAGACACCACTACTGGCGTAGGTACCTGTCAAAGAACTGAAAATATGACAAGATAAAAAAGCTGCATTTCTTTCAAGTTCAGATGCATTTAGTACCATTTATATAAAAAATTTGTCTAAAGCTTTCATCAAGTTATCTGGGAAAGAATCTACTAGGGGGTCAATCACCCATCTTATATTAGTAGAATTCAAATTAAAGTTAAAGCAAAGATTTAACCAAAAGTTGGTCATTAAAAATGTTATCAAACAAAATAAATACCTATACTGCTGCAGACAGTGGATTAGATCACCCATGCTGAAGTAGTGTATGTACCCAAACATTTGAGGACCACTGCACTCTACCAATGTTCTTCAAAATGTAATATAACCCAAAGAAGGTACAGAATTTCAAGGAGTCACAACCAGAATCCTCAGGATTGGGGAATAAAATATGGACTAGAGTGGATTTACTGGTATTCTACTATACTTATTGTGATTCTAGCAATGGAAGAAATGGTATCACTGATAGGGAAACAGCAGCCAACAGAGTGGCTGAAGGCAGGGGGAGGGAAAAAGAGGTATAATATGAGGGCATTTTTGGGCCTTGGAATTGTCCTGAATGACACTGCAAAGACAGATACAGCCATTATATATCCTGCCATAACCTACATAATGGAATGGGAAAGAGTGTAAACTACAACATAAACTATAATCCATACTCAGCAGCAATGCTCCAAAATGTGTTCAATTGCAAAGAATGTACCACACTAATGAAAGAAGTTGTTAATGTGGGAAAAGTGGGAGGTGTGGGGAGTGGGGCACATGGGAATCCCCTACATTTTTTTTATCCCGCCCTTGTGGTTTTGCTTGCTGTCTGCTTTTCTTGTGTCCATTCGCTGTGCATTCTTCTATGCCTGTATTTATTTTCATTTATTTATTCCCCCCCGCCTTTGTGGCTTGCCTGCTGTCTGCTCTGTGTCCATTTGCTACACATTCTTCTGCGTTTTTCTGCTTGTCTCCCTTTTTGTTGCATCACTTTGCTGAGTTGGCTCTCCGCGGTGTGCGGGTAAGCCTGCCTTCACAAGGAGGCCCCGGGACGAGGAACCCAGGGCCTCCCACATGGTAGATGGAGCCCAACTGGTTGAGCCACAGCCACTTCCCTTCCCTGTATTTTTTTATGTAACATTTTATGTAATCTATGCATCTTTTAAAAATAAATTTAAAATATATTTTTTAAAAAAGGTGTCACAAGAGCTGTAAAAGCTCTCCCAGCTGCCTACTGGGGCAAAAACACCTTCAAGACAAATGTCGGTTTAAAGGCACAAAGTTAACTAGCTTCCTCTATTTCCTACGTACCTCGTATTACCTCTCCCAGACTCTTACATTTCAAATTAAGCAGGCTATTTTGCTCACTCAACTTTTGCTCACCATCAACTTGTGCCATAACTGGTTGATCCCAGTCTAAGGGTTCTCATAAGAGGCCTTCCTGCTCTATTTTCAGCTACTTTGTCACCCTCTCCCATCCCTCCCTGTACTTCAACTTAGTATCAGGATCTGGTCTTCTTAAATTGAACCGTAGGCTTTTAATCATTAAATCTCAACTAAAGACCCATGTGGTCTGAAAAGACATTTAAAATTATACTATTAATCTATATTTGGAAACAAAGTTGCCTATTCTAAAATTCCAACCTTTAAAAATGACTGAAGGGAGCAGACATGGCTCAAGCAGTTGGGTGCCTGCTTCCCACATGGGAGGTCCAGGTGCCTCAAGAAAAAAAAACAAAAACCAAACACCAAAAACATATGAAAGCAAACAAATGAAATAACCAACTCAGGGAGCCGATGTGGCTCAGTGCTTGAATGCCAGCTTCCCACATACAAGTTCAATCCCTGGCCGTAGTACCTCAAAAAAAAAAAAAGACTGAAATTTTTGTTTGTCAAATGAAGGCATGAATTGAAGTAAGAAAATAAGAAAAAAAAACAAAACTTCCTCTCTAAGTGTTAACTTGGAGAAAGTAATACAGGAAGCTAACCTAGTTCAAACAACATGTATTAGTTTAGGTGGGCAGAAAGGAATTATGAGATGTAGAATATTTACCAAAAAAAAAGAGCAACTATAGATAACATGAATTAAGGACTCTTGACAGGTGCAGTTACAAGCCCTTTATATCTATCAGCACAATTCATTCCTTACAACAATTCTTTGAAGGAGGTGAATCACTATCCCCATTTATAGATGGAGAAACTGAGGCAATATGACCCCAGTGGCTGTGTCCTCATCTTTCACAACCTGCCTCTCCAGACTGAACCTTATCTGCCTGTCAAAATACCCACTCTGACTTGTGCCAAACTTTGGTATTAGGTATTCATATCCAGAAACCTACCATACGGTGAATCGAATTGTGTTGTTCCCTAGAAAGAGGGACAGGTCCTCTGTCATTTGGTCCTGACTTTTCTTGTTGGCCACCATCACCATAATATAATCAGGAAGTTCTTCATCTATTTAAAAGGAAAAGTATATCAAAACCTTATGTTTTCCTTTTTTTTTTTGCATTAAAGTCAATGTGTTTTGAGATATAGCTCTAACAAGAATCAGTATTTCAGCTCTACTAGAATTATGTTAGACAACAAAGGATAACTTTCTTTTTTTTTTCTTTCTTCTTTATTCCCTAAGTATTTCAATTACTGAAGTACAAGAGTTGGAATAACTAATGAATATTTATAACTAAACATTCTGAATTACAGTATCAAACTTGAGAGTATATTCACTTCCATTAAAGCAGGGGTTCTTAAAAAGAGGTCCGTGAGCTTGAATTTAAATTCAAAAAAATATTATTCTTGTGGGGATGTGTGGGTGTGATATACTTACTAAATAATACACAGTATAGAGTGGACTTAGTAAGGGGTCTGTGGTTTTCACCTGACTGGCAAAGGGATCCATGGAACAAAAAAGATTAAGAACCCCCACATTAAAGGAATCTTTTCAATAATGCTCATAAAATTTCAGAGAACCTTCCATTAAGTATATGGACAGTCCTCAAAAAGACAAAATTGAGTTCTGTTTAGTTTTGTGTTTATTTATAATGTTTCAAAATGAGTATCATCAAAATGATACTCATTTCTCAAGAGAATACCTGTATCTTTGGTATAAACAGATTTCAGTTATTCAGGGTAACAAACCTACAGGAATATCAAATACGCAAAACCACCCAAAAACTCTACATCATTTAAAGAATTCAATAATTTTCACTGAACTCATTGTTTTTTACTCTCCACACCCTTTTACATGGTGATTATGAAAAGTGAGGTCTAGGACCAAAAATAAAAGTTGCCACAGTGAGAAGATAAAGAACCAAAAGTCATTTTTCAGGTCTCTAACCTCCACCAAAAAGCTCCTTTAGATTTCTTTAATACCTTAAATACTCAATTTTCTATATAAGCAGAAAGGTTCATTTCAGAAGTACTATCAGATACTTGTTTCAAGAAGAATAATCAAAAATCCAGTTCTAGAAGAAAGCACAAATATATTGGGAAAGCCCAATGTATGAAAGGAAAGATATTAAAATACTTGAAAGAAGCATATATTATGTGACAGGATTCAAGCAAGGTCAAGTATCCAGTTATTGATTATTCTCTTTGTAAATTATCAGAAGGCTCTCATTGCTTTCTGACAATTTTGGTAAATAAGGTTGATAACTTATTTACCAAAACTTTCTTGAGTATCTATTATGTGTTGCCACTGCTAAGTCAGGAAAGGTTAACAGACAAAAGCTGGAGTACTTTGATGGCCAAATTTTCTCCCTAATAAAGTCAGCAGTGAAAACAAATAGACTTTTTTTTTAAGGAGGTACCAGGGATTGAAACCAGGACCTCGTACAGAGGAAGCAGGAACTCAACCATGGAGCCACATCTGCTCCCCTAGACTGCATTTTTTGCAGTTTCTAGAATTTTGTATGAGATCAGTCATTGCCTGAGTACAGGGTGGGGCCAGAAGAATGAATTATAAAAGAGCCCTGGGTTTTTTGTGAGTTATGTATCTTTAAAAAAAAAAAAAAAAGACAATCAAAGAAAGAGAAAGAAAGAGAGGAAGGGAAGGAAGGGAAAGAAGGGAAGGGAAGAAAGGAACCCTGAGAAACATTTGGAGGTGATGGATAAATTCACTATCCTGACTGTGGTGATGGTTTCATGAGTGTACATGTCTCAAAACATACCAAACTGTATACTTTAAATATGTGCAGTTTAATGTATGCTAATTATATCTCAATAAAGCTGTTAGAAATAGGTTATTTCAGACATACAATGGGAAAATAAGAACCTAATGAAAATTTTCATGTGATCATGACATTCCTACAGAATTCTAATGGATTTCTCAAGTTCACGTAAAATCAACATCCTAAGACAGAAATATTCAGGTTTTACAAGCTCAGAATTCTAAAATGTGAATGAGACTGTAATGAATGAATTACAACTGCCATGTCACTAAAGTGCTCCATTTTAAACCAATACAAACAAGATGATACCACCTCTAAAAAAAAAAGTGTTATTCAACTTTTATACCCCACTCAATTACTTAAAAATAGGTACTCAAATATTAAAGGATTGTTTTTATAACCTTGAAGGACGCTTTGTAATCATAAAGGGATCAAAAAGTTATCCTTACAAGTCTATTTACACAAATAGGCAGGCAGCTTATACTGAACATAAATAATACTATTTTGTTTCAGCTAGAGTCTAATGATGACCTCTGTTTTCCCATATAATCAATATTTATGAAATATAAAGCTCACTGCTAAGTCATGGGGACACCACAAATAAGGATTCTCTGCCCTCAAGTAGCAGAGACAAATAAATAGTGAAGCCATTCTAACAATGTGTTAACTCCTGGGACAGATTTCAGGGAAGTCCTACAGGAGCCTTCAGGAGTGATTCCTATCCATTTATTAGCTCATCAACATAATAGGGAAACATCAAGGTTCTATAAGATCTGAGTTCTCTGCATGTCAATTTTGTTGTTGTTGTTTTTAGACCTACTACTGACCAGCTCTAGTTAGTCCCCCAAGATGCCATTTCTTTTTTTGTAAAAGGAGGAATACTACCTGCCATCACCATTGTAGCACTGTGTTCTGGAGCCAATGGACCCACATGACAATTCCTTGAAAACTATAAAATATATGGCACTTGTACTACAATTTCATTTCTATACTGAACTAGGTTAAGTTTTTAACAGCCTCAAAAAGATTCTGGCTTGAGTTTTTTTTTATAAAGGACAGGAATCATTAACAAGATTGAATTTAGACTCAACACTTATTTGTGCTTTCATGTACTAGAATAGAGAAAATTCTTACTGAAGGATTTCTATGGATTTCTTATTTTGAACAAATGTGTAAGTTCCAGGTGCATAGGTGGCATCCATGAAGTGCTGAGTAAATAAAAGAATAAAGAAATCCTGGTTTGGCTTCATCTTTAACCTCTTTGAGCCTCAACTTTACCAATAAACCAATATTTATTGTACACCAATAAACTGTTACCAAAAACTCATTTATGCTAACATAAGTAACAGTTTTATGGAAAATATATTTCCCAAAATAAATTTAATGCTAAAAATGGCAACGACACAGCTGGATTCTCATTTCTGCTTCAGCATTTAACATTATGTTATGATTAAAGAATGTGAAGAAAATCTGGTCTTGCACAGATATGTAGGTGGAAAAGACAGGAATATTTTAACAGGCACAGTGTGCATATTCTTCTGTGATACAAAACCAAAACACATTAAGTTGTGCTTTCTTAAAAGTTAGCTGCAATGTGGAATCTAAAACCACATCAATGACTTTACTGTATTCTGTTACGGGAAAATCCACTGATCCATCTGAACTTTTAATGGCTCTTTTACCCATGCAAAATTTGTAACATTATGCACTGGTCCCATTGGAAAATACTTGTTCGCTGAGCTATCCCAACAGTCCACATGGTGATACATCTCTTTGTACAAAATTAAAAATTCACACTCATTACTACTGCCATTGATAACATCAGAAAATCTTCATAAGGACTGGGAAACTCTCAAGTTCACGGAGGCAGATGCAAATATTCCAATTTTCTAATTTTCCTTTGAATGTTCAGCTTTTGTCATTGGCAACAAAGATTATCAGTTCTTTTCCTCTGCTCACTCTCAAGAAAATGTCTGCCAAATACCCAAGTGTGCTTGACCGCTTTGTTGGTCCTCCTTAGAAGTTAAAAGTTATGTTTCACTGAAAGCGTGGCTAGTGCAGTTCTCAACTGAATCACAACAAAATGTTTTTCCTCAACACAACAATCACACTCTAGTACACAAAAATTCTTTATGGGTGCTTCCTATTTCCTCATGGAAAAAATTAAAAGGACATGTGGTCAAGGGCCAGGGTTTTAAATATATATATTAACTGTTTCAATGACATTACGTGAAACTGGCTTTAAAAAAAAAAAGCCAAGTGGGGGATGGCAAAGTATATGATTTCAAGTAGAGTTGGTGTGACTAAAGTAGTCACAGCTAAGACAGTGGCAGTTTTACCCACCACTGCTTGTACACAATCCAAAAGCCAATAGTGATAATGGCATATACCATCTTAGTACTAATATGAAAGTTTTGACTTCAGAGCCCTGGGGTCTCCCACACTTGGTGAAGTCCTGTCCTAAATGGTAGTTATTAATCTTTGGAAGAGGAGGCATCAGCTGTGGAGTCAAACAGACCCAGGACTCAATCCATTAACACCCTGTTCAAGGAGGCACTTAAAGCCTCAGTTTCCTCACCTGCACAGCCGGGGATATTACACTTACCCTCCAGTGTGTTCAGCGGGGACTATCATGAACTAAAGCATACACAACAATTATGCAAAATACCTGCCCAAGGGAAAACATTCATATTATAAATCACAAAACAATAAGGAGAGAGGATCCGTTACTGCTGCGAGGTAAAAATGAAAGAATTAAGAGATAGAAAGTAAAACTCACTGAACCATTAGAGGCAAAGTCAAAAATAATAGTTCTGAAAACGAGGATCAAGAGGAAAGGAACAAGAATAGATAAGACATAGAATAAAATCGGACAAGCATAAGAGATAGTAAGGAAAATATGAAAAAGCGTTAAGGGAGGATTTAAATCATTCTGTTAGAAAACGGTTGGGGGGGCAGGGGGGGGGGGGGAGGGACACAACAAGGTTGCAGAGAGAGCTTTCAATGAAAAGACTGTAAGGAAAAGAAGTAACCAGGGAGTATCAGATCTGAAGACGGTGGAATGGAAGGGATCTCCCAATGTTCAAAGAACGAAGGGGAAAATGCATTCACTAAAATTCAATTAGCTGCAAACTCTAAGTTCTATTAGGCTAACAACAACAAAAACAAAACTTACCAACATAAGCTCCTAATTCTTGCAATTTCCCCTTAATGGCACTCTGAGGCAGGGGGGAAAAAACACAAAACATGCATTTGAGAAAGTCGGCCCTGGGAAAACAAGAGTGCAGCGCAGAGGCAACGAGGCGGGTGCGGGGACCTCCTGCCCGCCCCTCGGCGGCTGGGGTGGGGGCGGGGAGGCGCCCGGCACCCCACCCCCACCCCACCCCCACCCCCACGCGCCCGGGCCCGCGGCGTCCACCTCCGGGAGCACGCCCCGAGCGGCTCGGTGCGCGGCTGTGCGCGGCTCCCGCCGGCCCCGCACGCGTCCTTCCGTTTCCCGGGGGCCACCTCTCCAGCTTTAGCCCCTCTGGCCGCCGCGCTGTCCGAGGCCGCGTCTGCGCCCAGGCCCGAGCGACCTGGCCGAGGGGACGCCGCTGGCCGGCCCCGCGGCCCTCAGGAGCGCCAGGCCGCGGCGGCCAGGCCGGGCCCACCGCGCCCGTTACTCCTGACAACAGCGAGCCCGCCCGCCGCGGCCCGGCCCCGGCCGGCTCCCCGCCCCCGCCCGGCCCGGCCCGTCGCGGGCCTCACCCGGATCTTGCGGCTGATCTCGGTGCCGATCTCCATGGCTCGGCGGCGAGCGGCGGGCTCCGCACTGGGCGGCGCTTCGTTCACCTGGAGCCGGGCGCCGGCCCCCACCTCGCAGCCCACCGCCGCCGCTCCGCCCCCGCCTCGCGCACTGCGTGTCCCCGCCCCCTCCGGCCCGGCGCGCGCTCGCGAGCGGGGACGAGCGCGCCCGCGCCTGCGCGAGTCTCTGGCCGGAGGTGCCTGCGCTTGGGCGCCCTCTACTGGCGGCAGGAAGGGCAGAGACGTGCAGCTGGCCTGGGCTTCTCTGCCTCGCAGGGCTCGTGGGCGCCATTCATTCTTCCTTTTCGTAGCTCCCTCGCCTGTTCACCTTACTCTTCTTTGGAAAATAGGATGAATTAAGTGTGCAAAGGGAAGATCCGGGACTTTGATGGGAGATCTGAGTTCAAATCTACCCTCCACTTACTATTATATTAGTGCAGTATCTGTCCACATGTTTAAACCCTTGAGGTCTCAGTTTATTGTCTATAAAATAGAGACAAAAATAACAGTCTCTCAGAGGTTGCATTATGTTTACTCTTAGGAAAGCAGACTTGACCCAATGGATAGGGCATCCACCTACCACATGGGAGGTCCGTGGTTCAAACCCGGGGCCTCCTTGACCTTTGTGGAGCTGGCCCATGTGCAGTGCTGATGCACGCAAGGAGTGCCTTGCCACGCATGGATGTTCCCCGCGTAGGGGAGCCCCGTGCACAAGGAGTGTGCCCCGTAAGGAGAGCCGCCCAGCGCGAAAGAAAGTGCAGCCTGCCCAGGAATGGCGCCGCACACACGGAGAGCTGATGCAACGAGATGACGCACAACAACAAAAAAAAACAGATTCCGGGTGCCACTGATAAGGATAGAAGCAGTCACAGAAGAACACACAGAGACCGGACACGGAGAGCAGACTACTTGGTGGGGAGAGGGGGGGAATAAATTTTTAAAAATAAATATTTAAAAAATATATATTTACACTTAGAGGGAAAGTGGAATATCCATGACAAGTCCTTCCTTTGGCTCTATACCTGCCTGGTTCTCCTGGGACCCATTCTGCCCAGGCCCATCAGTGATCATTCCTCAAGTCTAATCCTCATTATTCTGTTCCTCTCTCTCTGAACTCCTTCCTGCAGGCTGGATGCCACATGGTCCCTTCATAATCGTACATAATCCTTGTCTTGGAATTCCTACAGCATCTAGGTGGGAACTACTAGAGTGATGCTTAATAAACTCTCTGTAATGTTAACTTCATCTGGGTATGTGCATGTTTCCTCCCTAACAAAATTAGAAACCCCTTATCAATCTGTATTTATTCAAAATTTCTTTCAGGATGTTAGACACCAAGTAAGCACTCATTAAATATTTGTAAAGTAAATGAAATTAAAGACCTAAATTACAAAAACATTCCTCTTGGATAAATCCAATGATCATTCACTCTTGCAACACTGATGAGAGATAGCAGAGCAGAATGACTGAGGAAAAGGACACAGGAGCCCCATTGGGTTTGACTCACTGCTCTGTCAGTCACTCAGAGGCCTTAAGCAAGTAGCTAAGCCTCTCTGTGCCTCAGTTTCCTCATTGTGATATGATACTACTTTGTCCTTCATCAGGTTATTATGAGGATTAAATACATTAATATTTACAAGGCATTTCTAACTATCTGGCTCATTGCAGCACTCTGTTCATTAAAGATTAAATGCTTACACTGCAGCAGACACTTGCTAAGAGCCCAGAGCACAAAGATGGTTAAGACAAAGGCCCCGCTTTCAGGACACTCATAATCCAGTAGCAAAAGTCAGGCAAATTATTTCTATTTCTTTACCTACCATTTTATTTATTTTTTAAAAAGATATTTATTTAATTTATCTCCCGCCCCCCCCCCCCCCAATGTTTTTGTGCTGTCTGCTCTCTGTATCCATTTACTGTGCATTCTTCTGTGTCTGCTTACCTTCTCTTTGGGTGGCACCATGATCCAATACTAGGACCTTCCAGAGTGGAAGCGAGGTGATCATTCTCTTGTGCCACCCCAGCTCCCTGGTCTGTGGTGTCTCTTATTGACTCTTCTCCGTGTCTCTTTTTGTTGCGTCATCTTGCGGAGCAAGCTCTCCACATGGGCCAGCTTGCTGCATGGGTCAGCATGCCATGTGGGTCAGCATGCCACGTGAGTCGGCATTCTGAATAGGCCAGCACTCCATGTGGGCCAGCTTGCCTTCACCAGGAGGCCCTGGGAATCGAACCCTGGCCCTCCTATATGGTAGACAGGAGCCCAAATACTTGAGCCACATCTGCTTCCCTTTACCCACTAGAATTCAGAATGAGTTGCTTCTGGGAAGATGGTGGACTAGAAAGACAAAGGATTCTCTTCTCTCCCAGAAAAATAGCTAGAGGAAAGGCAGAAAAGACCTGGGGAAATAAAATGGGTCTAGGGTTTAGGACGGCAGGGGAGGCTGGACACAACCCAGAAGAGAGAGGGGCAAAGGAAAAGAATCAGGATGGCAAAACTGTGAGTTAAAAGTGGCAGCTGCAACTGCCAGCACTCTCCCCCACCATATAGACATTTTTGAATTCTCAGGCTTGGAACCAGCAGCCACAAAGCAGGCTCCAGGGATCGACAGCCCCAGTAAAGGGGAGAGAGAGGGACACAGTCTAAGGGCTGACTCAGCTTTGGACCCACAAATTTGGTCTTCTGTGTCCCACAAGTCCTTCCAGGCCAGGTGGGGCCGTGCCATTTTACCTTGGGAGCTAGCAGTGACTAAAGAGATCCAGCCTTCTCAATCGCCCTCTCTACTGACCAGGACTGGTTGTTGAGGGTGCAGAGGGGAGGGGAATTATTTCCTACTTGGGAAAAGGTTCTTTGCTGCCAGAAAAAGTTGGAGAACTGCCTCTGAGAAATTTTTAATTATGAGACTCTTAGCCTCCAAGCAAGATCCTCTATCAGGTTAATCCAGTCCATGTTGCAGTGAACACACTCTGACCAGACTACGAACTGAGAGGACTGTCAAAGAGCGCCATCTGCTGGAGGACCAAGGAAGTGTACGTGAGAAAATACAATTAGTAAGAGAGGCATTTTCTGTCCTTTAGAGCATCCCTCCCCAAGGCCCTTGGAAGCAGGTCTGCAACCCATTACTGGTCCAGGGCCAAGATTTAAGCAACTAACAGGGACAATCCTAAAGATCCAGAATAGGTTGAACCAATAATCCAAAAACAGCAGTAACACACTGCCTCTCACCACTAAATCCCTACAAGAGTTAGAAATTAAGCATCTGAGTAAACTAACCAACATAATCAGATGCCTAGACATCAGCAAAAAATTACAAGCCATACTAAGAAAAATGGAATAAATGGCTCAAGCAAAGGATTATATCAAAATCCCAGATGAGACATGGGATTTGAGACAGCTAATCGATGAGATTCATACAAATTTCCAAAATCAAATTAATGAGTTGAAAGATCATATGGCTAGAGATAAAGGATATCAAGAAGATACTGAATAGGAGAAACAGACTTGGCCCAATGGATAGGGTGTCCGCCTACTACATGGGAGGTCCACAGTTCAAACCCCAGGCTTCCTTGACCTGTGTGGAGCTGGCCCACGTGCAATGCTGATGTGTGCAAGGGGTGCCCTGCCACACAGGGGTGTCCCACACGTAGGGGAGCACTGCGCGCAAGGAGTGCACACCCAGTAAGGAGAGCTGCCCAGTGCAAAAAAAAATGCAGCCTGCCCATGACTGGTGCCACACACATGGAGAGCTGACTCACAAAATGACGCAACAAAAAGAAACAGATTCCCATTGCCGCTGATAAGAACAGAAGCAGTCACAGAAGAACACACAGCGAATGGACACAGAGAGCAGACAACTGGGGGGGGGAATAAATAAAATAAATAAATAAATAATAAATAAATAGAAAAACCTAATAACTCTTTGCATAGCAAAAACTTTTTTAAAATTTAAAAAAAAAAGAAGACACTGAATATAATTTCCCCTTTGTGGTTTTTCAGATACCTGCAGCAAGAAGAAATACTGGCCAGGAATTATTTTACATATATATATATTACTCCTCCCTTGTCCCCACCCCAAAGTTAAAAGATTATTCTCAACTTGGAAGTGTTTTATGTACCTTGAGTTACTGCCATGACAATGGGTATAGTGATGAGGCTCCCACTCCATAGAGCTACCTGCAGCTTGCTTCACAAGCACATGATTTACACCCTGCTCTCACAAGTTCTCTTAGGAATTTTTCTAGCCACTAATTTGCATCTCTGGGTTTAAAGAACACCGGGACCTAGTAGATTTTTTGTGCTTTCCTTCTCCAAGAATAATGCTTTTTTTAAAGCCTGCAAGACAATAGTCACTCAACACTTTTACAGTTGCTAAGTCCTTTAATCAAGTTACTTGAAGTTGTCAAAATGTGTATATCACCTTTTATAATACATCGGTGAAAAGGTCTTCTCTTCACTATTTCTCTTTTCTTTTATATTTCACAGTTGAACACAAAGTCCAGATATCAAGTTAGTTGAGACTGTGTTACAAATTAACATTTTTTCTTACTCAGCTTCATGTTTAGGAACCTTGCTGGGAAGAACCTGCTTCAGCAGCACTTACCCCACTTTCTATCTCCTTCCCACTCATTTTACATCTCTTTCAATCGTCTTATTGTTTTGCTGGCAGTTCATACTCTGAGGCTTGAAACCAGATCATGGGTTCAGTATTCTGGGGGTACAGGGCCATGCAGGGCAGTTGGAAATGTTGGAAGTGTCACTGGTATCTGTTTCACTTTTTGTTGTCACAATTTACTGTATTTTCATTCTTTCTGTTACAGTTTTGCTAATTTATCAGAAGGTCTAAAAGTTTCATATAACTATCTTATTTGTTTATGATGTTTTTGTCATTGCCTTTATACATTTGAGATTATAAATTATGTAAATGTTAAAATGAGCATCTCAAAGAAGTCTGTTAAATAGTGACCAAAAAAATCAGTCGGATATATTTTCCAAAAGTGGACTCCCAGTTTTATGAATCAGAGATGTAAAGTAGAAATTCTGTAACTGATCATATAGGAAAGAAAGAATCTAATAATTGAACAAATTCTATTTGACATTCTGTAGCATAGATAGTCTATGATACTGGCATTCTTAGAAATGCTGCTATCTCTATTTAACTAACATTTTGTTCAGTTTTCCCTCCAGTGGAAGTGGAGAGGATTTTTTCAGCTGTTAAATGCTAAAAATCAATATAATTTATTTATGTAAAAAAAATCACTCAGTCAATATATTTTTTAATATTTTGAGTACTAATTTTCTTTTTATCAGGTAGGAAAAAATGTATTTGTCCTAAATCCTTAAATACAAATACTATAAAACTTCAAAAAAAAAAAAAATAGAAGATACTGAGTGAGTACAAAGAAGCATTTGAGGGAAGCAGACGTGGCTCAAGTGATAGGGCTTCTGCCTACCATATAGGAAGACCTGGATTCAATCCCTGGGGCTTCCTGGTGAAAAAGAATAGAAAGCATGCCTGTGTGGAGAACCAGTGCCCACGTGGTAAGGTGAATCCCCACACAGTGAGTCGAGTGCCTGCGCAGTGAGCCAAGTGCCCATGTGGTGAGCCGAGTGCCCATGTGAGTGCCCGAGTTGTGAACTGAGTACCCACACAGTGAGCCAAGTGCCCATGCAGTGAGCCAGTGCTCATGCAAGCGAGTGACACAGCAAGAAGATGATACAACAAAACAGAGACGAAGGGGAGAGTCAAGGTAAAGCACAGCAGAAATGAGGAACTGAGGTGACGCAGCTGACAGGGAACCTCTCTCCAAATCAGATTCCCCAGGATTGAATCCCTGTGAATCCTCGAGGAGAAAAAATGAGAAGACAGAAATAGATACAGAAGATCACATAATGAATGGACACAGAAACAGATACAGAAGATCACACAGCAAATGCACAGACAACAAAAATAAGAGGGCAGGGGGAAGGGAACGGGGAAAATAAATAAATAAATATAGAAAATGAATAGAGAGTTCATGGGAATGAAAGACAAAATAGATAAGATCAAGAGCACATTAGTGCCTTCCCCCCAGCGTGGGACATGACACCCGGGGATGAGCCTCCCTGGCACCGAGGGACCACTATCAACTACCATCTGATGATGCAACTGGAAAATGACCTTATACGGAAGGTTCAATGTGGATCAGCAGAATATCCCTGTCTACACAAAATAACATGACTTTAAAATGCTGTTTGACCTAATGTAAGGGGGAAATGGAAAGGAGAAATGAGTTTATATGGCTACGAGTCTCTAAAAAAGAGTCTGGAGGCTGTCAGAAGGATTGCCCTTATGCACAACTGAGCAGAGTCTGAGAGACAGATAAAGCAGGTACAACCCCCAGGTATTGGTTCCTTTGAGGGCTAAAGAGACCCATGGGAGTTATGGTCATGGCAGAGGGGTTAACTACCAGGTCAGATGGCCCCTCTTTGGAACTGGTGTTTATGTGTGATGAATCTGGACTCAGATGGGATCTCTCTTCATAAGACTTTCATGCTAATGTGCTGGAGTTGCAGTTAGTGTTGGGGTTTAAGATATATTTAGGGGATTTGAATCTCTGGACTGACAATGTGATAGCCAGGTCCTGAGCCTCAACAGACTCCAGCACCTACAATCTGATTTATTGGACTCACCACACTCAGCTAAGATGGAGTTGAAGAAGGACAACCACCACACCATGGAGCCTAGAGTGATTACAACTGAAAGTGGGAGGATTGCATCCAGCATCCAGGTGGAATCTGAGCCTCCTCTTGACATAGAGGTGCAATGGACACAACCAATCCAATGTCCACATAGAAAAGGTGGCATTGGATTGGGAAAAGTGGACATGGTGGCTGATGGGTATGGGGAAAGGCAGGAAGAGATGAGAGGTGGAGGCGTCTTTGGGACATGGAGCTGCCCTGGATGGTGCTTCAGGGGCAATCACTGGACATTGTAAATCCTCACAGGGCCCACTGGATGGAATGGGGGAGAGTATGGGCCATGATGTGGACCATTGACCATGAGGTGCAGAGGTGCCCAAAGATGTACTTACCAAATGCAATGGATGTGTCATGATGATGGGAATGAGTGTTGCTGGGGGGGGAGAGGTGGGGTGGGGGTGGTGGGATTGAATGGGACCTCATATATATATATTTTTAATGTAATATTATTACAAAGTCAATAAAATTTTTAAAAATGTTTTAAAAAAAAAGAGCACATTAGTATACAAGAGCAGACTCAAATGAAAGAAGAATGAGTGATACAGAAAACAGAACAGCTGAAATTGAAGACAGAAATGAATGGAACAAAATGAACAGGGGCTTAGGGAGTTGAATAACACAAATGCAAAAACAACTATGTGCCACGGGAGTTCCAGAAGAAGAGAAGGGAAAGGGGGAAGAAAGAGTATATGAGGAAATAATGTCTGAAACTTTGGCAACTCTCATGAAAGAAATGAATTTACAAGTCCAATAAATGCAGCAGACCCAATCAGAATAAATGCAAATAGACCTACTCTAAGACACATACTATTCAAAATGTCAGATGTCGAAGATACTCCATGCAAACAGTAACCAAAAAAAAAAGGGGGGGGGCAGGGCTACTTAATACTAATATCAGACAAAATATACTTTAAATGCAAAAATGTCATGAGAGATACAGAAGGCCATTATATATTAATAAAAGGGGAAATGCACCAGGAAGAAATAACAGTCATAAATATCTATGCACCTAACCACGGTGCCCCAAAATTCATGAAGAAAACTGTGGAAAAACTGAAGGGAAAAATAGATATCTTTATAATAATAGTTGGAGACTTCAACACACCACTCACATCATTAGATAGAACAACTAGACAGAAGATCAACAAGGGAACAGAGAACTTAAACCATATGATAAACAAGCTAGACCTAACAGATATATACAGAACATTGAACGCAAACTCAGTGGATTATGCATTCTTCTCAAGTGCTCATGGATCTTTCACCAGGATATCCATGTTAGGTCACAAGGCAGGTCTCAATAAATATAAAAGAATGAAATTAGGCAAAGCACCTCTTCAGAAAATAATGGAATGAAACTGGAAATCAATGATAGATAGGAAAGAGGTAAAAATCACAAATGAGTGGAGGCTAAACAACACACTTCTAAATAATCAGTGGGTCAAAGAAGAAATTGTAAGTGAAATTAGTCAATATATTTTGATGAATGAAAATGAGAACACAACTTATCAAAACTTATGGGATACAGTGACAGCAGAGTCTGAGACAGAAATTTAGAGCTCTAAACACTCATATTTAAAAGAGAAGAAAGAACTAAAATAGAAGATCTAACTGAACAACTGGAGAAAGTAGAGAAAGAACAGCAAACCATCCCTAAAGCAAGCAGAAGGAAAGAAATAATAAAGATTAGAGCAGAAAAAAATGAAATTGAGAACAACAACAACAACATAGAGGAAGTTAACAAAAAACAAAAGCTGGTTATTTGAGAAGATCAAAAAATTGACAAACCCTTAGCTAGACTAACAAAGAAAAAAAAGAGAGAAGATGCAAATAAATACAATCAGAAATGAAAGGGGGGAAGTTATGACTGACCCCACAGAAATAAAAAGGATTATAAGAGGCTCTTAAGAGAAATTGTATGCCACCAACCTAGACAACCTAGATGAAAGGGACAAATTCCCAGAAATGCACAAACAACCTGATGCTACAAGAAATATGAGAACTAAACAACCAATTCCATTTAAAAAGATGGAATCAGTCATCAAAAATATCCCAAAGAAGTAAAGTCCAGGAGCAGATGGATTCGCAGGTGAATTCTACCAACCAAGCATTTCAAGAAGAATTAACCCCAATCCTGTTTAAACTCTTCCAGAAAATTGAAGAGGAAGGAAAAATTACCCAATACATTTTATGAAGCCAATATCACCCTAGTACCAAAGCCAGATAAAGCTACCACAAAAAAAAGAAAATTACAGACCAATCTCTCTAATGAACATAGATGAAAAATTCTAAGCAAAATACTTGCAAATAGAATCCAACAGCATATCAAAAGACTTATACATCATGAGCAAGGGGGCTTTATTCCTGGTATGCAAGTGTGGTTCAACATAAAAAATCAATTAATGTAATACTCCACCTTAACAAATTGAATGAAAAATTCACATGATCATCTCAAGTAAGGCAGAAAAGTCAATTGACAAAATCCAGCATCCTTTCTTGATAAAAATAGAAATAGAAGAAAATTCCTCAGTGTGATAAAGGGCATATATGAAAAACTCACAGCCAATATCATATTCAGTGGGAAAGGTTGAAAGCTTTCACTCTAAGATTGGGAACAAGACAAGGATGCCCACTGTCACCATTGTTATTCAACATTGTGCTAGAAGTTCTAGCTAGAGCAATTAGAAGAAGAAAAAAAGAATCCAAATAGGAAAAGAGGAATAAAATGCTCAATTTTTGTGGATGATATGACCCTAATATAGAAAATTCTGAAATGCCTACAACAAAGCTACTTGAGCTAATAAATGAGTTCAGCAAAGTGCTGGAGTATGAGATCAACATGCAAAAATCAGTGATGTTTCTATACACTAATAATGAACAATCTGTGAAGGAAATCAGGGAAAAAATTTCATTTACAACAACAACAAAATGTCTCAAATATCTAGGAATCAATTTAAACAAAGAAGTACAAGACTTATATGCGGAAAACTTCAAAACAATGCTGACAGAAATCAATGAAGACCTAAACAAATGGAAAGACATTCATAATCATGAATTGGAAGACTAAATCTTATGAAGATGTCAAGCCTACCCAAACTGATTTATAGAGTCAATGCAATTCCATTCAAAATCCAATAGCCTACCTTTCAGAAATAGAAAAGGAAATTACCAAATTCATTTGGAAGGGAAAGTACAACCAAATAGCCAAAAGCATTTTAAAAAAGAAGAGTGATGTAGGAAGAGTGTCACTGCCTGACCTTGAAAGATTTTACAACACTACGGTGGTCAAAACAGCATGGTATTCACATAAAGGTAGACATACCAATCAATGGAATAGAATTAGGAGTCTGGAAATAAACTCTTAACTCTATAGCCAACTGGTTTTTGACAAACCTACCAAAGCCATGTTAATAGTATAAAACAGTCTCTTCAACAAATGGTGCTGGGAGAAATGGATATCCATAAACAAAAGAATGAAAGAGGACCCCTACCTCACTCCCTACACAAGATCAAAGACCTACATAGAAAAGCCAGGACCATAAAACCTCTAGAAGTAAATGTAAGGAAACATCTTAAAGACATTGTTGTAGGTGGTGGTTTCTTGGACCTTACACCCAAAGCAAGAGCAACAAAAGAAAAAATAGATAAATGGGACCTCCTCAAAATTAAACACTTTTGCACTTCAAAAGACTGTCAAAAGGGTGAAAAAGCAGCTGACTCAATGGGAAAATATATTTGGCAATCACATATTCGATAAGGGTTTAATATCCATTATATATAAAGCGATGCTGGAAAGTGGATTTGGCTCAACTGATAGAGCATCCGCCCACCATATGGGAGGTGCAGGGTTCAAACCCAGGGCCTCCTGACCCATGTGGTGAGCTGGCCCACTTGCTGTGCTGGTGTGCGCAAGGAGTGCCATGCCACACAGGGGTGTCTCCCACATAGGGGAGCCCCATGTGCAAGGAGTGCTCCCCTCAAGGAGAGCCGCCCCATGTGTAAAAAGCACAGTCTGCCCAGGTGTGGCGCCACGGACACACAGAGCTGATGCAGCAAGAAGACACAACAAAAAGAGTCACAGATTCCTGGTGCTGCTCACAAGATTGCGAGCGGACACATAAGAACACACAGCAAGGAAAGCAGACATGGCTGAACTGATAGAGCATCTGCCTACCATATGGACGGTCCAGGGTTTGATCCCCAGGGCCTCCTGGCCTGTGTGGTAAGCTGACCCACGCGCAGTGCTGATGTGTGCAAGGAGTACCTTGCCACACAGGGGCACCCTCATGAAGGGGTGCTCCACACACAAGGAGTGGACCCCACAAGGAGAGCTGCATCACGTGAAAAAAGCACAGCCACCTAGGAGGGGTGCCACACACACAAAGAGCTGACACAGCAAGATGATGCAACAAAAAAGAGATGCAGTTTCCCAGTGCCGCTGGATAATGCAAGTGGACTCAGAAGAACACACAGCGAATGGACACAGAGAGCAGACAATGGGGGGAAGGGGAGAGAAGTAAATAAAATAAATTGTTAAAAAAAAAAAAAGAACACACAGCAAATGGACACAGCAGACAACGGGGGAGGGGAAGGGGAGAGATGAATAAAAAAATAAATCTTTTTAAAAATTAAAAAATAAAGAGATGCTAACTCAACAATAAAAAGACAAACGACCAGATTAAAAAAGGGCAAAAGACTTGAATAAACATTTGTCCAAAGAAGAAATACAAATGGCAAAAAAACAAAAACAAACAAACAAAAACATGGAAAAAGTTTCAACATCATTAGCTGTTAGGGAAATGCAAATCAAAGCTACAATGAGATACTTCACACCTATTAGAATGACCACTATTAAAAAGAATTTAGAACGAAAATATGTTTTTGCCATTAATGGACACAAAATTCTTACTCAGCATCTAGAGAATTTCAAAAGAATATTTCATGAGAATGAAAGAATGTTTTCACTAAAATGAGTTCAAACATAGAGGAAGTTTTATTAGAATATATTCAAGAAATGGTTAATTTTGAGGACAACCAGTTGAAAACTATGGAAAAAGAGACTTGCAGGCTGTTTGAGAACTTGCACATTTAGATCTTAGAAGTACCAGATCACGGATGGGGCATTACCACTTACCCAAGAAGTGACCAACCCTGTCGGAAGTGCTTCCCTGTAAGAGGCAACTTCACAAACCAGCCCCAGGAAAGTGGTCACGATGATGTCCTGGGAGAAATTGTTTAGGGAACTGGGTTATTCATCTTGAAAAAGCTTAAGGTGGACCATGACAATTTTTATTGCGCATGGGAGAAACAAGCTATGTTGCTACAGGGGTAGTAATGGGACCAGGTTTTAGTGCATCACACTGAAGACAGCTCTGGGCTGCCTTCCAAAGGAGAGAAGGTGACTGGAAAGAGCACTGGTTTTGAAGTCAGAAAAGCTGAGTACTAACCCCAACTCCATGGATTCCATTCCATCTATGCTACTTCAGGCCTTTGCTGAGCGCTGGGGGAGAGAGGTAAAGGGGGAGGGGATGTAGTAGGGTTGGGAGGACTCCCTCAGTTTGGAATATTCTTTTCCTTGAATACTTAGTGCACTTGCACTTGTTCTTGTGGACTCAGCTGCTGAGCAGTGGTTAGCCAGGGAAGCTAATCACTCCCTCCTGCACTAGCACTCCACTTAGCTTTAGGACACACACCCCTTTGTAAACTTCCAGGCCTACGAGAATAATCGATTCAGCTGCTGCTCACAGAGTCTTTGAAGACAGGGGCATACATTTTCACTTTTCTTCTCACGCCACCTGGCTTCTTGTAAATGACAGATGAATGGACAAATTTTCCAGTAGTGACTATCACATGGCAGGTCTGCTCTTGGCTCCAAAGCCCTAAGCATTGGGCAGTACAGTCCCAGCAGTCACTTTTGCTACCGAGGCTGACATACCTCTCCATTCTCTTGTCTGTTTGAACAAACTGACAATACTATTTTTCTGATGTCCAAGGGAATCTGTCTCCTAAATTCTCATTCTTTGGGAAGTGAAGAGGAGCCTGCTGATGGGCAGCATTGAGTGCTGTTGGCAGAGTGTGTGGTGAGGCTTCAGAGGCAAAGGGTGATCCCAGTTTTCTAGTTCAGGCTCCCATTACCCATTCCCCCCAGGGACCATTAACTCTGGGGGCTGGGATTTTTGTACAACTCAGATTCTTGCGCAGGATGGTAATTTATATAGCAGGTCGCATCTAGGTGGTAGCTAAGATTCCTCATTAAGTATTCACCAAGCTATTGAAGCAGATAAAGTTCTTACCTTCTCAGGAAACTCCTGTTGATATATCACCAAAGACACAGTTTTCTTCCTTTTTATTGAGCATTTTTTTATGGGCAGGGTTTTCTTTTTTTAAAAATTGTATTTATTTATGCATTTTAAAGAGTCCTCACGTGAAAAAATATGTATAGTATGTCATTTTGGGGGTAAGAAGAGGAGTTTTTCAAAGCGTCTGGCTCAGTGTAAGCATAATTATATATATGTAATTGCTTATATATGTACAGAATCTCTCTCAAAGGATACATAGGAATATGGCATCACTGGTTACTCCCAGGAGAGGAGCTGGGTGTCAAACAGGCAGGGTGAGAAGGCAACATTTCACTTTTGTCATTTTGTATCTTTTGGCATTGAACCACATAAATTATCTAATTTTCTTACATCCAAAATATAAGCCAATAATAATTTCATGTCTAACACTTTGATGGGTTTGTTTGAGTGGGGTGGCTGCCAGATTAACATGGTAGAGGGAAAATAGAGCTCAAATACTTGGCCTGCAAATGACATCTGTTGCCTGTGAGGGAGGAAGTTCAACTCAGTTGTCTTAACATGGCTTGGGTTTTACATTCATTTTCTATTTTTAAAATTCTTTTTTTCTTCCTGATTCAGTTAACAAGTTTTTATTTAGTGCCTACTCTCTGCCCACTACTGCCCTAGGAATTCTAAGAGATGTAAAAGAAGACTTCATGAAACAATTTTTAAAACTCTTGCCAAGTGTGGAGGTCATTGTGGAATGGGGTGACTAGAAAGGTGTCTTGGAAGCAGAGAGCCTTGAGTGCAGCCTTGGAGAGAGGCTTAGACAAGTGTAAGGGGGCAGGAGACACTTAGGTGGGCATAGAGTGCTTAATTGGGAGGAGAGAAATAGGGGTAGTCAGAGAGGCTGGGGCCAGTTTAGAAAGGCCCTAAAAGTCAGGTAGAAGAGTTTAGCCTTGGGAGCCAGTGGGAGTGATAAACTCAAGGCAGAGTTAATCCTAACATTAGCATGGAAAGAAGAGAGAATGGAGACCACCTGCAAGGAGACCATCGTGGGGCTAGCTTGTTGCATTCATCCAGGTGTAAAACAAGAGTTTGTATTAGAAAGTACCAGGGGGGATGGAAAGGAAAAAGAATTCATGAGATATTTTGAAGGAAGAAACACTGGATTTTAGTGACAGGCTGGAGTTAAGAAGGAAGAAAGGTCACAAATAATTTCCCTACTTGTAGCTTGGGATACCAGGAAAGTCTCTCGTTTTGCAGTTTTCTTACATACAAATCGACCCCGTCATCATGTCCAGCTGAAGTATCAATGACAAAAGTAATCTGTTTTTTCCATTAGAAATGTGATCTCATTTGCCTCTAGCTACATGCCGCAAGCTGAATCCTGCCCAGCGTTGTTGTCCACTATTCTCCCCTAGCATTCATACCTCTATGCTCATGCTCGGGCCTTGTGGCCTGTGTGGATTTGTTTACCAGTCACTAGACCAGAAGTTCTTTGTGGGCAGAGAACCTTATCATATGGGTATTAAGTACTCAGTGTTTTGTTAGTTGTTGCATAAAATGGCATTTAAATGAAATGAAACAAAATCCAGAGGGGAGCGGATGTAGCTCAGCGATTTGAGTACCTGCTTCCCATGTATAAGGTCCCAGGTTCAATCACCAGTTCTTCCCCCCCCCCCAAAAAAAAATCTTTCTGGAAACAACAGCATTAAACAATTCATTGATAATAAAATGTGCATAAATTTAAAGTTTCTCTTCTTCAATCTCTCAAATCACATGCCAGTTAAGATCACTTTATTGTACCTGCGTTATTTAAGGTCACAGTTGTTTCTCAGCTTAAGTGTTTCAAAACAGTAATGACAGTGAGTAGTACACTGAAATAAAAAATATTGCTAGAATGGCCTGGAATTTTGCACAACATTTTGATTATACTAAAAGCCATTGATTATATGCTTTAGATAGATCATATGGTATGTGACTATATCTCAATACAACTGTTTAATAAATAATTGTGCAAGAATAGCCAGAAATAGCAGCTAAGTACAGCAGGGGAAAGCATAGAGAGATAAAGAGGTTAAGAATTTTGTCTGTTTATTATTATTGAAATAATGAAAACGCTCTAATAATCATTTAAGTGATGAATGTACAACCATGCGATTATAACAAATGCCATTGATTGTACACTTTGGATGAATTGTATGCTTTATGAGTATGTATCAATAAAATTGATTTGTTTAAAAAAAAAAAAGACCTGGAATTGAATGACACATCTCACATACATCTTACATTTTACTCAAGTTTTCGGCTAGTGATTACTATTATCTCCATTTTAACGGATAGCAAATAGGTGCAGAATGGCTAAGAAACTTGCCCAAGCTCACCCCGGTGGAAGCATTGGAGCTAGGATTTGAAGGCAGGTAATTCGACCCTGGAGTCTCCATCCCCGTTAGCTCTACTCCGTCTTGCACATGCTGACGGCCGCGCAGGGCGCTCGCGTCTTAAACGGCACTCTCAAAGCTTCTCTTTGGGGGAGCTACCGGTCATTTAAAGCACACCAATTCTTTTCGATTTTTAATTTTTAATTTTAATTTTTTGCTTTTTCACCCATTTCTGCTCCGTGTTTAATTTTATGGGGTATAACCTTAGAAGTATGAAATAAATGTGTATTTGTACGGTCTTCAGAAATGTCCAAAACAATAAAAGCATTTTATAGACCCCCGAATGACAACACGCGAATAAAAACCCCCTTTACCTGGAACCGAAATAATATCCTCCTCCCCTCCTTTTACTAAAAGCGTTGCTTTATTTGGAAACCCTTAAAATAAGCGGTCATATGACTAAAAAGAGAGGCGGCGCGCCCCTCGCCGCCCCGCGCGCAGCTGTCCGCGCCCCGCCGCGCCGCGCCCCGCCGCGCGCATGCCGAGGCGCTGAGGTCACCGGCCGCCGCCGCCGCCCCGGATCCGTCCGCCCGCGGGTCCCGGGGAAGGGACGCCTGGCCCGGCCGCTCCGCTGCTCCGGACGCGTCGCCGTGCCGTCCGTCCGTCCGCCTGCTGCCCGTGCCCCGGCCCGGCCGCTCCGCTGCTCCGGACGCGTCGCCGTGCCGTCCGTCCGTCCGCCTGCTGCCCGTGCCCCCGCCCGGCTTTCTGCGCGGCGACCCCGCCGGCCGGTCCCCCTCCGAGCCCTCCCCTCGCCGCCGCCGCCCGCCTGTGCCAGGGGAATGGTCTGCGGGCCGAGGTTTCGGAGACAGGAAGTGAGGCTTGCGCGCCCCATGAGCGCGGCGCGGCGCGGGCGGGCGTGCGGGCGAGGCTGCGGCGGCCGCGCGGCCCCGGGGATGCGGGAGCGCGAGCAGGTGAGGGCGCGGGGCGCCGCGGGCGGGCGCCCGGCCGGAGCGGTGGGGAGTGCCGCACGCGGGGACCCCGGAGCTGCTCGGGGGATGGCAGATGCGAAACAAAGGGAAAAGTCTTCCTTTAACAGGTTCTCTTTCGGTATCCTTCAGTAATTTTATTTTGAACCCCTCAGCTGATAGTTGCGGCTTTATTCTGGATCAGAGGCTTGAAAAGTCCTAGACACATTTGTGCCTCTCGGAATATGGGAGTGTGAAATTGGCTACAGAACTTTGGCGAGAGGGGGCGTAGGGAAAGACTGTTTTGGTGACGACTTGCTTTGTTTTTGGAGTAAAGAGTGTTTACTCTGGAAATTCCGGCTTGTGATTTCTCCAAATCCTGATTAGATTGGCCGTTCTTGGCAGGCTCGTCCTATTTTCCTTTTTGCTGAGAAAGCCTTACAATAATAGCGTATGTTCGAAAACACATTCAAAACACTTGTGTGCTCTAAGTGACAGTATTAGGATATGACAGTCATTTTATTCTGAAAATAGTTACTGTATCGCTTTGTATTTCATTCCCGACTATCTCTGTACAAATGTTTTGTCCATGATAAACAAACGTTTGAGTTAATACTATAGATTTAGATATTCTAAAAATGTCATATACTTTCTCCCTTTGGTGGTTAAATTTAGAGCAATACCGACAAAATCACTTTTGGGGAGGGCATTAGCAGTAACGGGGGAAAACGCTAAAAGATTGCGAGTTAAAGTGTATTTGAGAAACTTGAATGGGGATGTGAAAAAGAAAAATTAGAAGGAACTCACAAATAGCTCAGACTGCCTTTTGAAAGCTTGTACTGAAGCAGAATTTAATATGTATGTATATGTTTTCTTACAACATAACTGAAAGGTTTTGTAGAGAAACAAAGTATCTCCTAGTTTTTCCCATCGAAAGCTATTTAGGAATTACCTGTTTACATTAGTAGTTAAAATATAACTCTAAACCCAACTGATTATATATTGTTTTACAGACCAAAGGGGGAAAAAATCACCTTAAACTTCTACTCGCCTTGATTTTAATACTACATTCGAACATTCATAGTTTTAGGACATCACATGATAGCAAATATTGCCCATAATTAAACATTAAGATCAATAAATCATTGGTAATTTTGCAAGTACTGCATTAAGTTTAATATTATTTCAACACAGTGGGCTTTATATAAAGAAGCAATAGGCAAGTCATGTTCATGGATATATTCTTGTGTAAAAATGTACCTGATATACATATATATCAACTTTTCCAATTACATTATAACATCTGCCAAAATAAAAAATATAAAGTAGCAAAGACTTTGGTTTCTTTTTATCCCCGATGCTGTAAAACATTTCAAATCTCAGGGACAAGTGAAAGTTTTACTCCAAGTTTGCTTAATGAGAACTGATGATAATAGTTATAGTGTCTACTGCCTTCAAGGCTTAGTTCTATCTTTGTAGTGAAGAGACTATCAGATCTAAGCAACTAATACAAATATTTATCTTTTCACTGCATATGTACAATATCTTGTATTTCCATCTATACCACTTAATCTATCCTGTTTCCAGTTACTATGATTAGTATATAAAATGAAATTCACTATTTCATCTCATGAAAGGGATTTAGTATACATACTATGTTAAAAATACTGTTAAATTTACACAAACACTGCTGACTTGGGTAATTTTTTAGTGAGAAGCTTATTTAAGGCTGTCATTTCTTGATTTTTTTTTTTTCATTTTGCATCAATTACCTTTTTAGTTTATACCTCTAAAACAGCAAAGAGGTTTGAAAACTACTGCAGGTGGGATTTTCTTTTTCCTTCCTTAGTATAGTCTTTTACTAAACTACTAGAAGGTAATCAGCAAATGTTGTTAAGTGTTTTAGGTGGTTCCATTTTTTTCCCTTTCTGAACGTCCTTCTTCCTTGTTTTTAATTTTAATTTTTTTTTTCTGGCTACCTGAGGATAACTAGAGCTCAAAAAGCAACATCAAAAAAACCTCAGAAACAATACCAACCAACCAACCCACCAGTCAGGGAGAAACCGCGGTCGGTTCCGGGCTACAGAAGTCTGTGTGTAATTATAGCATCCTTGTAATCTTCTTAAGGAGAGAGGCTGGAATTCGTCTTGGATTTCTCACAATGCCTGGCCGTACTGCCGTGCACGCAGGCGAGCAACACTCATTTGCGGACCGGAATGTCATTCCCTCAGGTTCGGCCCAGCCTAGTGTAAGAGCTTAAATCCGCTTCTCTAGTTCTGCCATCCCTCAGCCTTGAGTGCCCGTCACGCCTAGGGTCGAGACAGAGGCGCTAGAAAGGGCAGAGGTCTGGGAGTGAGGGACCCGGGGTCGATTTCCAGCGCAGCTCGTGCCCTGGGAAGCTGAGCAAACCGCTTCTCCTGCCGAGGCCTGGCGTCCGCGAGGTCAGACGAGAGGGCGGGGGCTCGCCTGGCCGATTTCGCCCCACCCCACGCAGCCCCCTCGGAGTGACCGGGCACGGCAGGACCTCCCTAGACGAGTCCTCCTCGGGGGCAGCTTCTGCGCAGAGGAAGAGGGAGTGTGGGCGCCGCCATCGGACTCTGGAAATATCCGGGGTTTTTCTCGTCTTGTTTGGGGGGGGGGGGGGGGGGGGGAAACGAACCTCGCCGATACAGAATTTCCTAGCTTCCGCTCACTCCTAGCTTGCCTTGGTTCGGGAGTTATCATCAACAGGTGTGGTAAAAAAAACCGTTGTGAGTTGCTTATTGTGTTTCGGGAGCCTACGACTGCAAATCCAGAGTCGGGGAGGCCCCGCCCCAACCCCCTGCCGCTACTCATGTTGGAACTGGGCCCTTTAAATGTTCCCTCCTGGAGCAGAGGAGCCAGTCCTTCCTGAGTGCGTCCGTCCGGAAACGAGGCCGCGGGCGGAGAGTTCCGGGCGTCGGAGGCCCGCCCGTTGGCCGAGCAACGCCGCCTCTTCTTGCGCGGGAGGACGCGAGAAGAGCCGAGTCAGAGCTGGAGCTCGAGTTCTCCGCGGCCGCTTGGGCCTCATGGGCTTGCGAAGCCCTATCTGCTCCTTGTTACTCCAGGATGGCGTTTACGGCCTCGCTCGCCGCCCCTTCTGGGCCAGGCTTAGGTGAAGGCCCGCCGCCTCTTTGGGCGCCCCCATCCTGGAGAGCAGCCGGGGCCACGGTCTTCAGAACGGCCACGGACCTGGTGGTAATCAGATGTCGAGCGTTTGTAGGGTCTTTAATGGTTTGCTTGTAAATAAATCGATTTTATGATGTAAGTAGCTATAAACCAGAAAGGGCTCTGTAAATGTTTCTTAAGCACTTTGGCTCACTTCACCTCGATGGAATCTCACAGCTGCCCAATGTCGGGGGAAATTAGTCTCCCGATTAATGGGACTCGGACTTAATCGCAACTTTTTCTCTCACTTGAGGACTAAAGAACCCTGCCATTTGGAGTAAGGGTGGGGGGGGGGGGCGGAGGGTGTGCGGAGGAAGAGCAGAAAGAATTATCTATGAAAAAAAAAACACACAAAAATTTATCCAAAAAAGGAAGCTCACTAATGATAGGCCTCTAATGATCGCTACTAAATTTGGCGTTGTACTAGCTCCGGATATTCCCTCATTTAAGCCAGATGATAGCCACAGGTGGTTATGACTATTTGTAGGACAGAGTGAGGGGTGGAGGCTGACTCAGAGCCCAACTCTCGGCTCTTCCCGCCTGCTCCCGGATCCTGTTCAATGTTGTCTTTTTCCGAGGAAAGAGAAAGCTTACCCTTTAGACATAGCTTCATTGATTTTTATATTAAAAAGCGAATTCCAGAGATGCCAGATTGACCCTGTAACCCGCGTTCCTCTTTCCTTAGCGCTGGCGTGGATGCTTCCTTCACCTGGCCTTTGGAAACGCAATTGTTTTTTAATGGCTGCGGCTGCTGCTGGGTGAGCAGCTGAAGACTGGACAGCACTCATCCCATCAGGAAAGGATCACTTCCCCTGGCCGTCACCACCGTTGGATTGGTGGGCTTGCTTTTCCCTCTTCACCCCTCTACTCTTGAAGGGAGAAGAAGATGCCACTGCCATTTGGATTGAAACTGAAACGCACCCGGCGCTACACAGTGTCCAGTAAGAGCTGCCTGGTTGCACGGATCCAGCTGCTCAACAACGAGTTTGTGGAATTCACTCTGTCGGTGGAGAGCACTGGGCAGGAGAGCCTGGAGGCTGTGGCCCAAAGACTAGAGCTGCGGGAGGTAAGTAGCAAATGGGTGGCAGGCCCCTGGCCTGGCTTCACACCATCCTTCCCAACCCCTTTCACACATGCTCGCTGTGTGTGCTAGCCTGCCAGGTACTCAGAACATGCCCCTGGCTATGTGATCTGAGTTAAGCCTGCAAGCTACCTTCCCCATGAGGAAGGAATAGATACAGAGCAAGAGGGGCTGTCCTTGGGGTGCCCCACAGAGAATTAATAGGGCCTGAGTTTTTAAAAATGCAAATATGTTGCCCCAAAATATTATCTGTAGTCAGCATATGAATGTGTTTTGGATTTTCCAAGTTCAGTTTTTCTTCTACAACCCCAAATGGGTGATCTTGATCTAGTGCAGTTTACTGACTCCATTTATTCATCCAATTGACATTCTTTGAATATTTACCATAGGCTGGGCCAAGGTTCTAGAGACATACTGCCTGAGTTTGTGACCTTGGAAGAGTTATGTGACTTTGGAAGAGTTATCTGACTTCTTTGAGCCCCAGTTCCTTCATTGGAACAATGTGGGTGAGAGTGGTGTGATTTAATGTGCAGGTAAAGCCAGAAGCTTGGATCTATTATAGTAATCACAGGGAGCTTTGCCCTGGAAAGCCTCAAAATCTAGTCAGTAGGAAAGTTGTATGGTCCTCATACAACTCAAGTATCCAAATAGTATCTTAAATTTAAAATGCTAAGTAAGACCTGAGAAGAAAGAGCTGCAATTAAACCTAGGAATCTCCCTATTTAGCTTCCTGGTTCTTGGGTAAGAGAAATATGGAAAAACTGGCTATTCCACTTAAATGCTTGTTATATTCTTAACTGGAAATCTCACTGATGTTGGACTTTGTAAGAAGTCAGGAATAGACAAACTTTGCCCCTGTTGACCATCTAACATATGAGTCTTCATTATCGAAGACCTACAAATGCCAGGTACATACTAGTGGCTTACCCTGGTGTTGATATTAACAAGAAAACGGGGATGATATATGCTATTTTAGGGGACTTAGGGGGGTTAAACGTGATAAGGAGGGGCAGCAAATGGAAAGCTTCCCAGGGCAAGAGATATCTGTCTGAGATGGGACATGAAGGATTTGGGAAGGGAGGTATTATCAGACAGACTGGAAAAAACTTCCAACAAGGAAGCACAGGCAGTGGCTTAGAGGCCAAAAATGTGTAGGCAGCTGATCTGCCTGGAGCCCAAAGTGGGGAGAGAGAAGGCTGAAAGAAGGACCCACATGAGGTGAGGCTTTTGTTAAAGGTTTTGAACTTATCTTGAAGATGGTGAGGGAGTTAGTGAAGGATTTAGAAATGGGGGATGTGATATGATTGTTTTGCAGAGAAAAAAACAGAAGAATGATTGAAGAATAGTTCCAGTGCAAATGGTAGCCACCTGCATTTGGATGAGGATAGAGAGAAGTTGGTAGGATCTGGAAATATTCAGGACCTACCTATCAAATATTGGGAGAAGGACTAGCAAGAAATCCAGGTTGATATACAGGTATCCAGTAGATGGTGTGTACTGTAATTGAGAGAGGAAAGATAAGAGGAAAAGCAGGTTTGAGGCATGCAAGGAGAGACCTGTTCAATTTTGGAAGTAGTGCATTTTTGAGATGCCACTTGAAGATGTTGAGCAGGTAGATGGATATATGGGTCTGAAGCTCAGGTGAGAGATTCATGCTGGAGAGAAGAGATCAGCAGAGGCCAGTAATCAAAGCAGAGAGAGAGAATGAAGCTGTCCAAGGGAGAAAAAAGGACCTAGCAGACCCCTCAGGTTTGAGTAGAGGAGGAAGAACCTCGGAAAGAAACAGAACTGGAGATGGAACCTCCCAAGGGGAAAGTAATCCATGAGGGTGACCTCAGTGACTGGTTCTGCTTACTTGGTTTATTTGATCTTTTCTGCTTCCTTTACCTTTTCTCCCCTATTTTGTTTTCTTTTTCCTTTACATTTTTTTCTTGTGCTTCAAGAACATTAGCTTCTTGAAGAACTGTGGTCTATTTATTTTTGTACCCAGAGTACCAGGCATGGAATATGCTCATTAAATACAGGTTGATCCATAGGTATTGCTTTGCTTCTCTGTTAGTCAAGAAGTCCAGAGAAATTGCCATCCTGGTTGGAGGTTATCAGTCTCAGGGAATATGGAACAGCATAAAGCTGTGGGTATACTGAGACTGCTTTTTAACATTAGAGTGGTGCATTGAGAGGGAGCAGGCACCATTTGTAGATTTCTTGCCTGAAGTCTGTTCCACCATTTCCAGCATTTAGCAGCAGTCACAGAAAGTCAGTTTGTATAGCAAACTTTTCCTGTGATAGCTCCAGAAGCCCTGCTCTGTAGCATGTAAATAGATGGCTTAAGCCCCAGGCCTAATTTTACCAAAATAATCTGAGTGGAGCAACACCTGGTCTTTGTGTACAAATAGCATGTGTGTGATTCATACCAAGAGGTATTGGTATGCTGGTATCTTACATGTTACCTACCAAGCAAACTCAGAATTATGGCAACATTTAGATTTGGCTAATGAACTTTGCTTCTGCCCAAATTTAGATTGGGGGTGGGGAGAAGTCTTTACACTGCTTGCTTAAATTTTTTTTTTTTTTACATGTTTTACAAACTTTATTTATGGACATTGAAATTTGTATTTAATATCATTTTCATACACAAAATTTTTTCTTCTTGAATTTTTTTCAACCATTTAAAAATGTAAAACATTCTTAGCTCATAGGCCTTACAACAACAACCCTGTTTTAAATGTATCTCTAGGTCATATCTGCTTGCTTAATTTAATACCATTTCACTTCTAGTATAACAATTATCAGGGTTACAAAATAATACCATTATAATGCTATACCCAGGAACTTCAACTATCTTGGTAGTATTTTCTTAAGCTAGGTGTGTGGTATACAGATGCTTGCTTTTTGTCTTCAAAAAGTCTGATATATTTAATAATACATTGAGAAATTAAAAACAGAAAGGTTAATATACTTATATCCAATGTAGTTAACTTAGATTAACTTGTTTCTAAAGTCACCATGTTTGTTGAACTAAGGAGAGTAGCATTTGAAGAAGCTTTTGAAATTCTCCGCATAACATTCATTTTGAGTTTCACAACACTTTTTTCCAGAGAGTCTGTGAAAGTCATTACAGCCTTTAAGGGGAATTAGAAAATGTTCTCTCCAATTCAGCAAGTATATGTTATAGAGGTTTGAAGGAGATGGTGAGATAAGAGGGTGTCAGCTGGAGACAGCCAGCCCAGGGCAGGATCACCTTGATGGATTCAGCACAATCTAGTATCCCCATGTCAGGCTGGCTGGCTTAAAAGCCCAGTATCTCTGGGAGGATGACTTGTGTTACCCATTCAATAAGAATGATGCATAAAACCAGGATGCAAGGTTAGTAATTTATGATGATACATGGAACTGTTAAGGGCCCCAAGGATGTGTACCCCCTGGCCAGACCATTCTCTTTCCTGTAGGCAGGCCACATGGGAGCAAAACCAAACCAAAAGTTGCTTGGTGAACATAGAATCACAGAAGGTGAGTTGCTCTGAAAACTTTGTTTTCATAAGGGGGCTAATTCTACTCCAGGACCAGGCTAGTTCCCTTGGGTACAGGCACCCTTTCCTCTGGGCAGTGTTTAGGGGGACAGCACGTCTGTTTGTCACTTGACTATTTTAACAGAGTAGTTAAGGCATTGGCTAGTAGAGTCAGAAGAACCTGGATTTGAATCCCAAATCCTCCACTTATCGAATGTGTGACCTTGGGCAAATTACTTAATTTCCCAAATCCACCAGTTTCTCCTTTGTAAATTG
The DNA here is from genome assembly GCF_030445035.2 of Dasypus novemcinctus. Lineage (NCBI taxonomy): Eukaryota > Metazoa > Chordata > Mammalia > Cingulata > Dasypodidae > Dasypus > Dasypus novemcinctus. The sequence continues at coordinate 19,034,216 of NC_080675.1, forward strand.
GGGCTGGTAATAGTATCTACTTTATTTTGGCTGTGAGGATTGAATGCGTATAAAACAACAGAAGGCCTGGTATTTAGGAAAGGCAATAAATGTTGGTCTTCATTACTGTTATTATTATTATTTGTGACTCCAATTGTTTTGGTGACTGATCAACTTCTCTACATTAATTTTTAAAACATTTATAGATGTTTCTTTAATTTACTAAAAGAATACAAGCATGTTTATAAAATAGTGTCATAGGACAAATGAATATAGAGATCAATGGTAATCGTACTTCTTACATATTATTAAACTCTAAAAATGTTAGTATATCAACATAATTTCCCAGTCATATTTGAACTTCTGTTTCTATGCTAGCTGAAGTTAATTCATACAGTGTCACTGTCCCATTGTCTTCAAAAAACAAAAACTTCAGTAGGTTTTTACTTCTTTTATTAGCTTGTTTCTTTCCTCTGGCCCCCACCTCAAACACTAGATTTAAAAAATAAAAATAATTTGGTGACATTTTACATTAAGGTTTATGGTGATTTTTTTCTTTAGAGTATGTCTTTTTCAATCTTATATTTTATAATATGATCACATTTTTAAGCTGTCTTGAATCTTAGATTCATTCTAAACTATTATTTCTAATATACTCTGCCTTCCTTTGTTTTAAGGTCTTTATTCAATTTTAATTTATGTTTGATTGGAGTTCCTAAAGTTTTTTTTTTTTAATCTTCAGTTAGAATACAGGGAAGTTCTGAAACCTTGGGAGCCTTTTGAAGATAGTTTTCTGTGTCTTTGCTATGATCCATTGTGTTAGTTTTATAACATATATATTTAATTGTGCTAAAATATATATTATAAAGTTTGTCATTTTAACCATTTTTAAATGTTCAGTTCAGTGGCATTAATTACTTTCACAATGTTGTACAACCATCACCACTATTTCCAAAACTTTTTATCACCCCAAACAGAAACTGTACACATTAAGGTATAGCTCCCATGCTCCCCTCCCCAACCCGTTAACCTCTAAATTAGTTTGTCTCTGAATTTGCCTGTTCTAGCTATTTTGTATAAGTGGAATTATACAATATATATCCTTTTGTGTCTGGCTTATTTCACTTAGTGGAATGTTTTCAGGATTCATCCATTTAGTAGCATTTATCATAACTTCATTCCTTTTTATGGCTGAATAATACCCCCTTATAGGTATATACTGTATTTTGTTTATCCATTAATGTATTCATGGACACTTGGGTTTCTTCTATCTTTTGACTGTTATGGATAATATGCTGCTATGAACATTGATGCACAAATATCTGCGTATGTTTTCAATTTTGGGTATATACCTAAATTCATATGTCATGTGGTAATTTTACGTTTGACTTTTTCAGGAACCATGTAACTGTTCTACGGCATATACACCATTCTGAATTTCCACCAGCAATTAATGAGGGTTACGTTTTTATCTGCACCCTCACCAACATTTGTTATTTTCTATTTCTTTGATTCCAACCCTGCTAGTAGGTGTGAAGTGGTATCTCACTGTGGTTTTGATTTGGATTTCCCTAATGACTAATGATACTGACCATCTCTTCATATCCTTACTGGCCATTTGTATATTTTATAGGTTAAATCTTAAAGGATAATTCTGTTTCAGCTATTTCTGAGTTTTGTGAAGGAGGGAATGCTCACTGTTATCTCTAATAAGGCCTAGATATATAAGTAATTTTTTTTCGCTTTTGAATATATATTGTCACCTTGGTATATTGAGTACTTTACATTTAATCTCATTTACTCTCTTCTTAACAAATCAGTTTTATTGATACATATTAATAAAACATACAAAGTGTACAATCAGTGGTGTTTGGTATAATCATATAATTGTACATTGATCATTTCAGTCATTATTGGAGCATTTTCATTATTCCAATAATAATGAAAAACAAAAACACTTGTCTTTAGCCTCTCTATGCTTTCCCTGCCATACTAAATATACTTTTTGAGTGAAAGAAATACTAAAATTACTTTCGAAGCATTTGTTGAGTAAAGTGGAGAGTCTAGCAACATTTAAAAGTTTTTTCCTGTGGCCTCCTTTTTTTTTTTTTTCAATTATTGGCTTTGAATGTTTGTCTACCCTGTTGTGGTTTATCATGGATCTTCATAAAATGTTTTCAGTTGTATTTGTAGTATATCACACAGTGTGTCAGATTTTTGTTCTTTGGAATGTAAATTCCACCATAGCAGAACTATCTGTTTTGTTCACTGCTGTGTAGCCAGTTCCTGGAATAGTCCCTTGGACCTAGTTGGCTCGTAGGGTATTGCTGCTGAATCAATGGCTACTTGAGAAATTAAGGTGCTTGGTTTGAATTTAGATTGTGGATGCACATCAGTTCAGTTCAGTGTTAATTTGAAAGATGACTTTAGGTTTTGGTAGCACATAGTTGGACATTTATAAAGCATCGTACACAGGTATAAATCTACGCACTTTTTAAAAAGACTTATTTCTTCATCACTTTGCAGCAGCTTCTGAAACACTTCCAAAAGGATGGAGTTTTCGTGACTCCCTGAGATAAGATTGCTGTATCAAGGCAGTGTCAGCTTTCTTGCTAAACTTTGAACAGATTCTTCTCATAATGCCTTCTGGCAGGCTGGGAAATTTTTTGGCTAAGGTATTTGTTGGGATAGAGAGGATCAAACACATAATGCAAAACATTACTCTCAAGTACAACTTTAGAAAGTGTTCTTGGCCACCAGATCCTTGTATTTTAAATTAGTATCTTAGGTATTCCAAACATCCACTGACCCTATCTTGACTGTTATCTGAGTAGACCTTAAGAATTTCATGCGCATTTCCTTCTGTACTAGCTGTTTTCACTTGGACTTTAAAAATAGCTGAAATATGTGGAAGGAAAAAGTATACCACCTGTGAACTTTATCTCACTAGTTATTCATTCAGGCCATCTATGTTATAAAACAGATAAGATCTTTCTCATTGGTTGGAGATGTAGACAAGGATTGGTAAATATTTTCAGTTAGCCCTATTGGATCATTTGAGGCAAATTGAAATGTTGATTTGGCCTCTCTACCCAGATGAAGAATGTTCTCCAAAGTCCAAAATTGGATATAAATGTTCAAAGATTTAAATGTTCTTGATTTAAAAATTTTCTATTACTTTTCTCATTTGACTTAAATAATTAGGAATTGTCTGTACAGTTAAATATAGGAATAATGTGGATATATTATGCATTTTAATGTGTATATGTGTAATACATATCACACAGGTTATTATAGAATTTGTAAATTTGTCTATTTGAAGAAATGAAGTATTCAACCTAATTTAATGTCCAGTAAATTTAAGGCTAATAGTCTGAGTTGTTTTTCTTCCAGGGTTAGATTTTTCATTTAAGAGATCCAGAGATATCCTTTAATCTCATTCACCATTAATCTTCTGCAATAATGTAGACTTGTGACCATAAGTAATTGAGCATGGAGTTATTCATATTGGGAGGAAGTCAGTGAGTTGAGTTACAAAATGTCAGACATGGAGAAAATGACAGCTTTTTGGGGACTCTTTCTCAGTTCCATCATTGTCCTTGGTGTTTGGTTTCAGATTCCATTCCTTAGACTTATATAAGAAGCTTTGATGACTTCTTCCTATCTGTCATTTGGGTGGGTGCACATTGTTGTGCTGGGAGCTTAACATGCATTATTTCATTTAATCCTCATAGTGAGTTAGGCATTTTCTTTTCCATTTTAAAATTAGGAAACTGGAGTTCTGAAAGGTTGGGTGATTGGCTTACAGTCAAATAGCTATTAAGCAGAAGAGCCAGAATTTGAGTTTGAACCAGTTAGACTTTTGCGTGAACTTTGACTTTTAATTAAGCTCATAGGGTCAATGGACCCCTTTGCGAATCTGATGAAAGCACAGAATTTTGCATACACTATCCAGAGGTGCACAGGCCCCCTGTATCCATCCATGGGCCCAGGCTGTGGGGTCAAGGGCCTCTTAAGATTCTGCTGTCTTTCCCCTCTTAGCCTGAGGATCTTTCCTGCTTGGTCTTTCTTTCCCCAAAGTGAAGGTGCTGGGAGGATGGGATAAGTGTGAACAATTCATGACCTTCATATTTTAAAGAAAATAATTTGCTTCTGAAAGATGCTCCTCTCCCTTCCTTAGAAATACCCTTTTTAAATGGCCCTCCTCTTCAGAGCTCAGAAAAGGCCATCTGGTGTATTCATTTTCTTGGTGGAATAACTTACTGTTAGGGAAAAAGCTCATCTCAGGGAGGAAAGAGGGGAAGTTGTGAGTGTGAATTCCTTCATTGTAGCCTTTGGTGATGGATCCATGTCTGTCTTTCCCACTAGGCAATATTTTTGTGTCTGCTTATGTTGTAGTCATATAACATTTCTGCAATGAATGAATGGATGACTCAATTCCAATATAAACCAAATTTCTCAGCTAATTACTTAATTATTCTAGTCAGAAACACACCCTATTCAAACCTGGTATTTCTTACCGATTAATAAGGACTTTGCTCATAAAACTTTCTTAAATATCCTATTTAGCAAATGTTTTCCGATTGGGTTCTCCAAGCAGTGTGATTATAAACAAATGTCACTTGCATTTCCTTTATCTTTTTATGAACTGATAGGCTGAACAAAGGTGATTTAAATTTTTCAGCTGCTGATTTCACTGGAAGAAGCTATGCTATGTCATAAATCATATATAGGAATTTGTAGCATGTAGTAGAAATAACTTTTCTATCAAGGGCAGGTGTTACTTTCTAGAGTAGAGTACCCAAATGAGATCACTAAAAGGTATGCAGTGCTTAAATTTATTTATAAGTAGCTTGGAAATAAGTGTGTTATTTTGAATAAGGTTTAACTGAACCAGCTAAGAAAATATACAAGTAATCTCATGCTAGCTGGCAGAAGCTTGTTTTCTTTGTGAACATAAAAACAAATTGTCTTGGCTCAGTCATGTTATAATTATTTTGACAGTTCAGATTTTGATTAGAGAAATCATTGAGATGAAACCACCTCTACGTCAAGTGAATTTTCAACAGTTTGTACTTTGCACCACTTAAATTAATTGTAGTAAGCAAAACATGGTTTTGGAGGCAACAAGGTAGAGTTTGGTGCCAGATGAACTTGGGTTAACATCCCTGCACAGTACTTGTGTGACCCAAGGGAACTAGCATCTTCTCTTGGGTGGGTTTCTTTCATAAGTAATAGGGTTACTCATGATAGTAAGAATGATGATCATTTATTGGGTTCTGATCATAGGCTAAGCACTGTACAAAATGCTTTACATGTATTTCTTTTAATCCTGAGTATAATTAACTTCCTGCCTCTTCCAATCATCTCAGTGATGGGATGGACCATAGACGGATGTTATGCAGACTGGGAAGAGGCACAGCACACTTATTATCTGGCGACTCCATTTTTCAGTGAATTTTCCTTCAGGCTATTTCCATTTTCTTTTTCATCATGAAAATTTGTTTGCTAATTGGAGTATTGTACTGAGAATGTACTGGAAAAAAAATGAGAGATGTCATTCTTAAGTTAGCCTGTAGGTTCCATTCACAGCTATATGCTGAGAATTAAGTGTATTAGGATAGTCACCATACCACTGCTTTACTTCATCCCAGAGTTTGGTGTGAATTATCTAGAAAATACCCTGCACTTTCCTTCAGCTGTAGTTTGCATTAACAGGTAAGATTCATGTTGCGCATGTTTGATTTGACTGTATTATTATTGCTTGCAGTATATTTTGAAATCAAATTTATATATGAATAGTGACGTAAGGAAAAGAACACTAAAATTACATTTTACATTGATAATAGAAGAAAATCATGTTCAATATTGTGGCAGTTTGATAGTATTTATGAATTCCAAAAAGGAGATATTGATTATGTTTGTAAACTGGTTTGTTCCTCTGGGCTTGATACCCCTTTCACTGTAGTAAATTTAGAGGTTTCACTTTTACTTTATTAAAATTAAGATTAGGATTTTTATTTGATCATGTCATTAGGGCATGCAGGATTGAGTCCCTGCCCCCTTCATGAGGATGAAACAGACTGTCACATGGAAGTAGATACACAGAGAAGCAGATACACAGGAGAAGAACACAGAGGAGTAGAGATGGCTCCATAGACATGGCAGAGGCCCCGGAAAGAGAGATGTGCCCTACAGCCTATACAAATATAAAGTATGGTGTTAGCTCTCTTTATTTGTAGGGTGTCTGTTATTCACTAATAAAGAACAGGTTTCACTGTTACTGCTGCGCAGGCTGGGACAGCTAGTTAGTGATAGTCTCCAACTAGAACTCAGGTCTTCTGACTCCTGGTTCAGCATTTTTTCCTCAACAACACACTTTTTCCACTGAGCCATGGTCATTTTTCTGAAAGAAAATAAGCCGAATGTTGGTATTTTCTATTAATTTGCTATAAGCAAACAAATAACAACAACAAAAGGAAAAATAAAAACAAGGAAGGAAAAGAGTTACCAAAGACAGAACCCTGTTAGTGGAGGAAATATTTATTTAAATGTAGCATTTCTCCTATTAAAGATGTGATATGAAATTGTATACTGTTTATGGGGACTTGAAAACTATGATAAGTGCTAGTGATGGACAAACCCTTATTATGCATGAGACACTCTTCTAAGTGCTTTAACTGTTTTTGCTTATTTTGATCCTCACAACAATCCTATGAGGGAGGCACTGTAATCATTGCCTCCATCTTACAGATGGGTAAGCTGAGACAAAAAGTGTTAAGGAACTTGCTCCTGGTTGCATGGCAGTTGTGAAATCTTGGGCATGTGACAGGCAGCCTGCCAAGGAGCTGGTGGCCTGAAGGACAGCTTTACATAGAGCAGCCTCCCAAATCTGATGGGAATTGCTTTAAGTACTTTGGAGATATGTCTTGCATTTATTTTTATCATTGCAATTTATTATTTTGCTTGAAATTGTGATTTTGAAGTCACATTAGGCAAAGAAAGATAAGCATGAAAAGAAATAGGAATCAAATTAGAGAGCAAGACACCTGTTGGGAATTGCTGTCATGCTTGGGGCAGAGCTGTTTGATAGGAAGCCTTTCATGAGCTTGCTCCTTGGCAGTGGTGGAGGTATCAGGCGGATGAAATATACACTAGGAGAGTTCCCTGCGAAGGGATTTTCCAAAGCAGTATCTGGTTGCACTGCCTTTTAGGGGGCTTCTAGAGTCAGAATCAGTAGCTGAGCCAGAAACAATGTAGAGCTAGTAAGTCCGTTGAAGTGCTGGCCGCCATCATTGGTGGGCGTAGATCACTGCAATTAAACTGCAGAGTGTACAGGTATATTTAGTGGTTGCTGTGGCAGCTAACACCACAGAAATATTTCCATTCTATGATCTGTGAATTACGGGCATGGGGACAGGGCCACTATGCATTGTCATTCCTTTTTTTTTTTTAATCTATAATGAATTTATTGTCTTACGAAAATCATTGTCTAGAAATAAGGGAATATAAGAAAAGATATTTGCAGTCAGGTGTCTGGTGGTCAACAGCCAGTACAATTCATAAAGGGGGAAAAATCAAAGATTTCAAACCCACATGACAAATTCTTCCTAACAGATGTTACAGCTTTTAACTCAAAATGTCTGTGTTTTCAAGCACATTGCAGAGGATTGAGGATTTATAATTAACACTGATGCACTGTCACTGAATGTTTATAATACCACTTTGACTAGAGAGGTACATGATATGAAGGCAGTCAAAACTTAATACATTAAATTGTTATAGAGGCAAATAATACATTTAACATTGTCTTAGTACTGTAGGTCTAAGGCACTTTCTGTAATGTCAGTTTGCTCAACTATCAACCCAAAAGAGAATGCTAAATGTTCACTCTAACACTGTCCAAAGGGAAGGGAAAAGAAAGAATGAAAAAGGATGCACATCCACTGGCATGTCAACATTCAGGCAGATGGCATCTGTTCTCGAGGTTCTGAAAACCCCATTTAAATTCCTCTTCTGCATGTCATAATCTGTTGTTTAACCTTTGTGTCCATTTTTTTTTTCATTGAGACATTCATCATTGTGTTCTTTGAATATAGGAAAATTGGATATAGGATAATGACTATAGGGTAACTCCTATTGCCCTGATAGCATGGACATATTCATGGCCAGTTCATCCCCTTCTACTTTGAAATATAATGAAAATATCTTGTGCATTTTACAATAGCGTGTCTTAGAATAAAATGTAACTGGTATTACGGTATGTAAGCAGTTAAGAAGCATGACTTGGATAATTCTGACTTATGCACCTTTACTTAATTAGGTATCCAAGGTCCATTGGTGTATATGAAGAATATAGTTAAAGAGAAAGTCCATTAACACTGGAAATGTGGCCCTGGTTAACTGGATCTTTATATTATTAAGAAAAAAGGGGAAATGCTTTTCTATAATAAAAGAAGGACACAGATTTACTAATTTCTGGAGCATTTGTGTATATGGAAGAAAAATTTGCTTTAACTAGAAAATTGCCTTGTAAATACGTAGAGGGAAAAATTTCTTTCATATATTATGAAACCAGATTTATAAACTTTGATTAATGAAGAAAACAATGATAGCTTTTAATAACAGAAGTATAGAAGTTCCTTCATGTGCATCTCTTTAGGATTTCAACAACAAAAGTAATTTCCTTGATTTTATAACCCTAACATCTTTCTTGGTAAAACTAATTTAAAAACATTGCAGGGTTTGTTTTTTAAAACTGTGTTAAGTGTTAAGATATTGGAAGATATATCTGATAATATTCCTCCAGCCAAAGAAATGAACTTTGAATAGATTAATTGTTAAAATGTATTAAAGCCCACATTTGCTTAGATTTCTAAAATCCTTTAATTCCCTTTATCTGTATATGTCCACTCCCCCACCTGCCCTCTACTTCATATGTTTCTGTGTAGCAGTGAAGAACTATAATTGTGACCTGACAAAAATGAATGTCAGAAAAAGAAGCAACTATTCCTAAAAATACTCATGTCAGTTCTTTTCCTCCTTGTACTGTGCAATTGGTACTTCTAAAAATATGATTCACACTACTCAGTATCTATGATGAAACTAAGATAGGAAAGAATACTAAGACTTGAGTTCAGGAAAACATTAAAAAATGTTTTCCCTGTGAATTGAAGCCTAAACACTGGAATATAGGCTGGCTGAATTAGATTGAGGTTGTCTTTGTACTATCTTCTCAACAAAAAAAGAAAGCTTGCCATTTATCATTTGCCCTAAAACATAAGTATTAATATACTTGTAGATTAAGCTAATAGACAAGGCCAAAAAGACCCACATTTAGAAGATTTGAATATAGAGAAAAGTCTGACTGGCTAATTCATATATTGGAATGGGAAGTATAAGAAACAGTCCTGTGGTATGATAAACTGATTAAAATGAGTGGAGAAAGGAGACCTTGGTTTACATTCAGTAACTCTGGTCCTAAACAAAATGACTTTTTATGTGGCAGTTCAAAACAGGGTACAAATAACCTTTGCTGTGCCAATGCTCTGTACAGTGGTGTTTCAGCTATCTCCGTTATTCTTCCATAGTAGAATGGGTATACTGAAATTTCCCATTTAATCCTAAAAAACTCTTTTAAAAACTGGGTGATATCCCCCGCCCCCGCAAGATGGCTCCCTCATCTGTTTGCTTGCTGTTTTTGCGCATTGTCTGCTTGTTGTTTTTATGCAGTGTCTACTTGTTGTCTTTAGGAGGCACTGGAAACCAAACCTGGGACCTCCCATGTGGGAGGCAGGTGCCCAACTGCTTGAGCCACATCTATACCTAGGGTGATATTGTTTTAATTAATCCTAATAATTGACTATCTGTCTCCACAGCACTTATCTGTATCTGGCGTACCATATATATACTTATTTGTCTTTTTCCCCCTGCTAGAATGTAAGCTATGTGAGGGTAGGACAGTGTTTGACACACTAGTAGTTGCTCAATCAATATTCTGAGTGGGTTGACGAATCTTTCTGATATTAGTCCATTTTTCTTAAAGTGCAGTATATTATCCTTTTTGAAGAATTATCTTACTGTATTTCAGGGTCATTGTTTTCTTTAGCATCTTATTGTCCAGGACAAAAAATAAAAAAAGATATGAGTAGTTCATCTTTGTAGATAGTGATCCTAATCCATGCCTTGACATTCTTCTTTCAATAAATCCCTAAAATTGGCTCTTTTCCTGAGAGAAGTGAATGGTACAACAATAAATAATCTGGCCCTTAGGAGTTCAGTTTGATAAAAGTTTCTTTATAATTAGAAGACCAAGATAGGCGTTTGGTTATTTTCTTGGGTCCTCATTTATATGTAATAGACGATAGTGATATTGTGTATTATCATCTTGGCTGTGTAGACTAAGGACAGAAGAAAGTAGTTTAAAATTAAACAGAAAAGCAAGATATACTGCCTGTTTTGCAAAAATGTGACCCCATGCTATCTCTCCATGGGAAAGAGTGAAGAAGTGAGATATTCATTATTTATGGCAGCTCTGTGAAGAGGTGAGCTCCAGACTTTGAATTAGGTGAATACTTTTAACTACCCCTGTTAAATGATCTCTGCCTGGGCTAAGCTTTATCTAGTGCTATCTCCTTTCATCACTTTCCTCTGTCTCCTTTCATCTCCTGACTACTCCCTAGTCTAAGAAAGGCATCAGGAGAAAATGATATTTGCAATTTTATATGGGATTAACTTTTATCAAACTCAGTGCATCAGTGACTTTGAAAAAACCCACCAGCCAACTTGTGTGTTCCTCTGCTTGGCTTTAAAAATAGCACAACTGAAAATCTTGAATTAATTAAATGAGAAATAACTTGGGGATTAGGATAGGGTTTACATTCTGACAGGATTTGGACCTGCTTATAACTGGTGTCTCCTGAGAGGACTGTGAATTGTGACACTGGCCCTTTTACCTAAGCTCAAAAATTTGTAAATTATCTTTTCCTCTAAACAAAAAGCTTGATTATAAAATCACCTTGTTACCAAAGTAAACATCATTTAAGGGAAGTCGGGAAACGGACTTTGGCCCAGTGGTTAGGGCGTCCGTCTACCATATGGGAGGTCCACGGTTCAAACCCCGGGCCTCCTCGACCCGTGTGGAGCTGGCCAGGCGCAGTGCTGATGCGCGCAAGGAGTGCCGTGCCACGCAAGGGTGTCCCCCGCGTGGGGGAGCCCCCACGCGCAAGGAGTGCGCCCGTGAGGAAAGCCGCCCAGCGTGAAAAGAAAGTGCAGCCTGCCCAGGAATGGCGCCGCCCACACTTCCTGTGCCGCTGACGACAACAGAAGCGGACAAAAGAAACAAGAGCAGACAAAGAAACAAGACGCAACAAATAGACACCAAGAACAGACAACCAGGGGAGGGGGGGAAATTGAATAAATAAATAAATCTTTAAAAAAAAAAAAAAAAAAAAAAGGGAAGTCAACCATGTGTCTGAAAAGAAGCTAAGTTCTGTGTAACTTTTGTTTTCATTGTAGTTTACCCAGCAGACACAGGCATCTGTACGATTTTAGGGTAGTAACTATGAAACTTTTAAACAACTAGGAAGACGTCATTGGGGGAGTGAATGTGGCTCAAGCTATTGGGCATCTGCCTCCCATATGAGAGTTTCTGGTTCGGTTCCTAGTGTTTCCTAACGAAGACAAGTTGCAATGAGCCGTGAGTGGAAGTGACTCAAGTGGTAGAGCACTTGCCTGCCACATGGGAGGTCCCGGGTTTGGTTCCTGGTGCCTCCTGAGGAAGATGAGCAGACACAACTTGCAGACAGACAAGGGAGCCATCTTGGGAGGTGGGTGGAGGAATAAAAAATATAAAATAATTTTAAAAAACTTATTAAGAAATCATGAATGACATTGAAGTTATTCTTATGTGTTTGTTCAGAACAAAATAGAAAGGGAGAAAGTAAACCTATCTGACAATGAAGGATTTTCACAAAAATCTATTGTAGTGTAATTGAGAATCGATCTAGGGAATGCTAGTAGAATCAGGAATTTGAGGCTACTGTAAGATTGAGTTTCCTGTGGGTCAAGTTGGTGAAGGTTTTTTTTTAGTTCAGCTTTTTTGGTTACTAGTGAGATTAGACAGCTGTGGAAAAGGAAAGCTATGTGGAGGTACAGTTTCTTATCAGGAAGTTTTGAGAAGGGTGAAAAGGAGAGATGGGAAGTATGCATGGAAAAGCAAATAATTGAAGGGCTATCTAGAGAAGTGGCTCAACTGATAGAGCATCCGCCTACCATATGGGAGGCCCAGAGTTCGGTCCCAGGGCCTCCTGACCCGTGTGGTGACATGGCCCATGCACAGTGCTGTCATGTGCAAGGAGTGCCATGCCACCCAGGGGTGTCCCTTGCATAGGCGAGCACCACATGCAAGGAGTGTGACCTGCAAGGAGAGCAGCTCCGCGTGAAGAAAGCACGGCCTGCCCAGGAGTAGTGCCGCACATATGGAGAGCTGACACAGCAAGATGATGGGACAAAAAAAGCGACACAGGGACGTGGTTGTGGCTAACTGATAGAGCATCTGCCTACCATATGGAGGGTCCAGGGTTCAATACCCAGGGCCTCCTGACCCGTGTGGTGAGCTGTCCCATGTGCAGTGCTGCCATGCACAAGGAGTGCCGTGCCACACGGGTGTTCCCCGCCTAGGGGTACCCCACGTGCAAGGAGTGTGCCCCTCAAGGAGAGCCGCTCCATGTGAAAAAAGCACAGCCCACCCAGGAGTGGCACTTCACACAAGGAGAGCTGACGCAGCAAGATGATGCAACAAAAAAAGTGACACAGTTTCCGGGTGCCCCCTGACAAGAATGCAAGCGGACATAGAAGAACACACAGCGAATGGACACAGAGAACAGACAAGGGGGGAAAGGGGAGAGAAATAAATAAAATAAATGTTAAAAAAAAAAAGCGATACAGTTTCCTGGTGCCACATATCAGGAATGCGGGTGGACACAGAAGAACACACAGCGAATGGACACAGAGAACAGACAAGGGGGTGGAAGGGGAGAGAAGTAAAAAAAAAGGCCTGGCTAGGGAAAACTTTTATTTTGAGCTCCCATGTGGGAAGCTGGTGCTCAACCACCGAGCCACTTCAGTGCCCCTAAGTTCGTTTTATCATTTGTTTTGCTTGTTGTTTGTTTTTAGGAGGCACCAGGGACCTAACCTGGGACTTCCCCTGTAGGAAGCAGGCACTCAACTGATTGAGCCACATCTGCCTGCCTAGGGAAAACTTTTATTACAATGAAACCAAGCCCATAAATAATACCAGAGCAGGCATAACCCAGAAGATTTGGACTCAGGGAAGAGAAGACAATGCTAGTCTGGGAAGATACCCTAGACCAAGTAAAGGGTGATAGCAGTTGAAATTTAAGGCATACAGGGGCCTGTCTATATAAAAGTCTCTGTATTTCTTAAACAAATATACAAACAAAAAGGTTCTGCTATATCCTGACTTTAGGTAAAGAAGGAATTAGTTTGACTATTATTTGCATTTTTATTTTCAAGGAAGAAGCATGCCTGACTCAAGTTTTTTTCCATTTTCTGTTATGCCCGAAAAGATCTTAACTCTTAAATTTATGTACTCATAAATACAGTGAGTGCTTTTCTGTTTTATCAGCACAATTATAACCTACAAAGTACCGCCACTTTTTGCGGAGGCGGAGTAGGTGCTATTTTCCTTATTAGGTAACTGAGACTCAGTGAAGAAGTGACTTATCCAAGAGCTAGTGAGTAGTTGAGCCTGAACTCGGATGTCAGGCCTTTCACCTGCCAGTCTAGTGCTCTTGCGCTACCCTATGCCAGTGGCAGCTATTGGAATTGCAGGTACAGGGCCCTAGAGGAAATAATTGACTTTTATGTTACTAGGCAAACCTCAAAAACATAAACAACAGCAGATACCAAACAGCAAAAATGGAAATGTCCTTCACATTTGGCTTTGAAAAATATACTTGAATTTATGAGTAAAGTAGTGAAACCACAATGAAATTGATCAGAGTTCTCTAAAGCTGTATATAAACTAAGTGATTTTCCTGATCATCTTTGGGACATGAAGCTATCCTCACAACTGACTTTGCCTAATAACCAAGGCTCACTTCTTTGCCCAAAAAATTGTTCTGAATGCCTATATTTTAACAGATATATATTTATATTTAGAGAAGCTGTGAACTTACAAAACAATCATGCTTAATGTGCAGAATTCCCATATAGCACCCCTCCACCAATACCTTACATTGTTGTGGAACATTTCCCACAATTATGAGAGAACATTATTGCACTATTACCACTAACTATGGTCTATAGTGTACATTTGGTATATTTTTTCTTACCCCCCCCCCCCATTATTAACACAGTACCTTATTTGATATTGGTACAAGAATATTACAGTATTGCTGTTAACTATAGTTGAGCACCTGCTTCCCACATGGATCAGTTACGGTGCCTACTAAGAACAAACAAGCAAGCATACAAACAAATAAACTCAGGGGAGCTGATGTGGATCAGTGGTTGAGCACCAGCTTACTACATACAAGGTTTTGGTTCAATCCCTGGCCCCGGTAACTTAAAAAAAAAAAAAAAAAAAAGCCTCCTAAGAAAGATAAAGTTCTCATTGTTCAGAAACGTATTTTGCCTATTTTCCATTCTTTAATTATGTTCAGAAAGTTGAGGTTGCCAGGTAATTGTCAACTTTACAAAGTCTGGACCTAGTTATAGATATTTGAAAGTAGAAAATTTAATTAACTCATGACTAAACTCATCTATTTTCTGTCTCAGTTTTTTTCTTAGATTTTTTTTTTTTTAAACATTTATTTCTTTCCCCTTCCCCGCCTCCCTCCCCAGTCGTCTGCTCCCTGTGTCTATTCACTGTGTGTTCTTCTGTGTCCGCTTGTGTTCTTGTCAGCAGCACCCGGAATTTGTGTCTTGTTTTATTGCATCATCTTGCTGCAGTAGCTCTCTGTGTGTGCAGCACCATTCCTGGTCAGGCTGCACTTTTTTTGTGTTGGACTGCTCTCCTTATGGGGCGCACTCCTTGCACGTGGGGCTGCCCTATGTGGGGGACACCCCTGTGTGGCACGGCGTTGTGCATCAGCACTGCATGTGGGCCCTGGGTTTGAACCTTGGACTTCTCATGTGGTAGGTGGACTCTCTATCCATCGGGCCAAATTCACTTCTCTAGACTTTTTTCTAATGAACTTAATTTGATGTATTTAACAATTTAAAAATAAAGTTTTATAATTCTGTACTTGATTTTAATTATGACTATTTCTGATGTTTTCTTTTGGTTTTTTGAGTGGGTCTTAAATACTTTGGAAAGTTAATTATCCAGGTTTGAAGATTGTTAGCCAAGACAAACCAAAGAAATGGACTTAACAGAAACTTCTTTGCCTGATAAAAATTTAATCCCAACATTTTGTTACTCAAACCCCACTTATCCACTTTTAGAAACAAATGAATTATAATTATACAATCTCATGGCATCAGAAATGGTTGCTTGATTATGTTTGCTTAGAAATTCTAAGTGTTAAATCCAAGGATTATAATGTTATGAGATTCTAGTTACATACATGTATATAAACATGTCTGGCAGCACATTTTGGATATTCCTACATAAAAGTATTTGATAACAAATTTGATTTTGGCTAGCCTTAATCACTTAAGGTAGAGCTTGAACAGAAGGGCAGTGCATATATGTTTACTACTACATAAAATGGGTCAATGTTCAAATGTGCAACATCTTAGACTCTTCTTTCTTTAAAATAGCTAATCAACAAATGGCTTGCTGAATTCACCATTCTTTTCAGCTGTTGTACAATTAGATAAATTCTTTCCTACTTCTTTCTAAGGTATATGATGTATGAAAAACTAATTATAAAATTTCGCAAATGTATTTATCTCTCTCAATTTGGTTTTCTATCCCTATGTGGCATGAGTAATACATGTATTGCTAAAGTAAATAAATTATACACATTTTAAAAGTTAATTTCTATGAGAATGTGCCATTAAAAATAATGCTAGGAGATTATTCAAGTGTTTTGTTGCATTTAATCGTGATCAGTTCACAAAAGATATAACTATAAGTTATACAGGAAACCTGTAGTATTAGAATTCTGTTTAAATTGTTATATTTAATGCTCAAGTCCAGCTGTATTTAGAGGAAAAAGTAATGTATACAAAGGGTATTTTTAAGACCTTTTAATTGTGGTTAAAAATGACATCCTTTTATAACCAATGACCTTGGACTTAATGTGGGGCTTTCTGCATTTTTGACAAAAATGTTAATGTTCATAGAAGTAAATGCAGGGAAGTGGACTTGGCCCAATGGATAGGATGTCCGCCCACCACTTGGGAGGTACGGGGTTCAAACCCCAGGCCTCCTTGACCCGTGTGGAGCTGGCCTATGCACAGTGCTGAGGCGCGCAAGTAGTGCCGTGCCACGCAGGGGTGTCCCCCATGTAGGGGAGCCTCATGCGCAAGGAGTGTGCCCGGTAAGGAGAGCCACCCAGCGCGAAAGAAATGCAGCCTGCCCAAGAATGGTGCTGCACACGCGGAGAGCTGACATAGCAAGATGACGCGACAAAAAGAAACACGGATTCCTGGTGTCACAGATAAGAATAGAAGAGGTCACAGAAGAACACACAACCAATGGACACAGAGAGCAGACAGCTGGGGGAGGGGGAGGAAGGGGAGAGAAATAAATAAAAAATAAATCTTAAAAAAAAAAAATGCAGAGTAGTAGTATGTTTAGTCCAGAAATTTGTGTTTTAAAATGGAACACAAAACATACAACTAACAGAAATGTATGTATTGAGAGCAACCCAAATAAAATGTAAGCAATTAGAAAAGTTTTTCAGAGGGGTTAATAATCGATTTTGATGGTGTTTGACAAATAGGTGAGACTAAAATTTTAAAAATATATAGTGGTTTTCTAGTTGCAAAATGCATTCACATAGTTTCCCTTCCCTAACCCGCATTCAGTCTTTGTGATGAAATTGTGAGAGAGGTATTAACTTATTCTACAACTGAGAAAGTTGCACTGGGCTAATTGAGTTGCCCAATTCACGTAACTGGTAAGTGGCAGTGCTGGAAATCAAACCCAGGGCTTCAGACTTTAAGCATTGTGTTCTTTTTTTAAACTAGATTTTTCTTTTCTGGAAGTTACAGTTTAAGAGAAGGGAAAGGAATAGTATCTCTTTTCCATAAACGTGATATGTATTCTGTCCTTGCAGATAAAATGTAATTTGTTTTATAAATGTAATCATAGCTTCAAAAAATATGTAACAGTAGGACTCAGACTTTCTGCTACTTTAAATTGTTTTGATTTTCAAAAATTGATTTCTTGTAGCTTTTCTCAAGGATAGATTTGTTATGTGACTTTCTCCTGCTTAAAGAGGAAGGGACAGGGTAGCAGATGTAGCTCAAGTGGTTGAGTGCCTGCTTCCCATGTACAAGGTCCTGGGTTCAATTTCCAGTACCTCCTTAAAAAAAAAAAAGGGACAGTCTAGTGAAGTATAATGGTTCTCAGACTTTAATGAAAATAATTTTCCAAGAGGTTTAATAGCTCGTGAGTAGGGCCAGAAATCTCTCCAGGTAATTCTGATGGAGGTGGTCCAGAGACAATACATAGAAAAGCACTGACTGTGATGATCAACACTGAAATGTCTACTTGATAGGGTAGTGGTGAAGATTTAATCCACAATATACTTAAAGTACTTGGAACAGAACTTGGTACATGGTAAATGTTCAAAATATTCCATTCATATGTGATAGCCTGGGTAGCAATTAAGAAGCAAAGTGTTCTTTCTTTCAGCAAAGTGTTTACTGAATTCCTATGTTATTCTAGGAGCTTTGTGGATATAAAGGGAAAATGGACGTTTTCCCCATGCTTGAGTTTATTTGATTGATAGACTCATTTTAAAGCTGAAGTTCCTTCGTAAAATATTTTAACAATAAGGATGCAGATAAAAAAGTATAAGATAAAGGCATGTTTGAATAATTACCCTTTTTCCTTCAAATTAAAAATTCATTTTTTATTTGAGCGAGGATTACAGGTCAAATAACTAGCTTGAATATTATGTCTCAGTTTCATTGGTGATAGTCTAGAGCTGTACTATCCAATATAAGAGCAGTTAGCCACATGTGGCTATTTAAACTTAAGTCAATTGAAATTAAAAAGCTTTAAAAATTTATTTCCTCAGTTGCACTAGCAACTTTTCAAGTGCTCAGTAATAACATGTGGCAGTGGCTCTGTATGCACAGTGCAGATATAGAATGTTTCCATCATAGGAAGTTCTATTTGACAGTGTTGTTCTAGAATCTAAACTACAAACAGTGATTTTTCAATTGTTGATTTTGAGATAAATATTAGCAGTGGCCCAAGGCTGTCATTTCAACTACTGGAATATTAAGTACATTAATACACTTTCAGGTTGATTAGGTCCAGTGCAAATATTGTTTTACCTTAGTGGTTTCACTACACAGCAAGTAAGATATAAATGCTAATATTTGAGCTTCTGAGTAATACACTTTAGTTTGCTGCTTTAGCTTTTCTCCTGTGTGTGTCTGTATGTTGAGTTCACCTCAATACCATTACAGTTGTTTTAAATTTGTATCTAGTAAACTTTAGGGGGCAAAGAAGAATTGAGATTGCATCTGGTGCTACTAGAATTTATAATGCTTATGTGAAATAATTCATTTATAGAAGCCAAATTTGAGAGTAATGAAAAGTTGGATTAATACTGTTTAGTCAGAATTCTACTTGGTAGAAGCCCAGTTACGCTTATTTTAAAAATATTATCATAAATTTAGTTTTGATTTTGCTAATTTATATGTAAACATAATAGTTTTCAATATGTTGGATTTTTTGTTGAAACCTGTATGAGGAAAAGTTGAATAACACCCACTACATTCTGATGTTAAGGTCAATGTATATAACAATATGAATGCATTTTTGTGTAGAGTTCAAGAAGTAGGTGCCTCTGAGTCCTGATCATGAATATCTAGATATAGACAGGTTTTGCTTCTTTAAATTTATTTTTCACGTTTTCCTATTGTCCTTTTCTGAGAACAGTCAATAGGAGACTGCTACCACTTGGTTCCAGGTCATGGATTTGCTCAATTAAAGTAGTCAAAATCCTTTTGTACGTTACTGCCTCCTTCAGTGACCTTCCCTCTTTCCAGATCACTTACTTCAGCCTCTGGTACTACAACAAGCAGAATCAGCGCCGGTGGGTGGATTTGGAGAAACCTCTAAAGAAGCAGCTGGATAAATATGCGTTGGAGCCTACTGTCTATTTTGGAGTGGTGTTTTATGTGCCTTCGGTTTCACAGCTGCAGCAGGAGATTACCAGGTGAGAAAGAACATGCCGCTTGTTTTTAGAAAATAATCTAGCGAGATTAAAAAAGTGAAACTGTTGAAGTCAGAAGATAAGACTAAAACTTTGCCCTCGTGCTCCAATCTTTAGCCACAATACTACATGGAGGTTCTGGTATGTGGTTATGTCAGAGTGTTTTACTGTGTGCTGCATTAGTTACGGGTTTACTGGGCTCATAGGAATGACTAAAGGGAAAAACTATGTTTTTACCCTGGCTACGAACTCTCCTTGCAGTGATGTCGCCTGTAAAAAAAAAAAAATTTGTTTTTGGTTTTTTTTTGAGATACTGGGGCCAGGGATTGAGCCTTGGACCTTGTATGTGGGAAGCCAGCACTCAATCACATCAGCTCCCCTGAATTGCTTTTTTTGTTTGTTTGCTTGTTGTTTGTTTGTTTGTTTTTGGAGGCATCAGGAACCAAACCTGGGTCCTCCCATGTGGAAAGCAGATGTTCAACTTCTTTAGCTGCATCCGCTCCTCTGTAAAAATTTTTTAACAAATTAATTTTATTGATAGATATTAATAAAGCATACACTTAATCCAAAGTGTATAGTCAGTGGTATTTGGTATTATACTAAATAGTTGTGCATTCATTACCTCAGTCATAACAGTAGAACATTTTCATTATTTCAATATGTAATGTTTTCATTTTCTTGTTTCTGATGCTTTGTAACAATGAAATGAGAGATTAAAAGGAAAAATCAGTCACAAATTCTGTGTTCATTCCTTAAAGAAATTTGTGAAAGTGTTCTTATAGTTCTCTGTCTCCAGTAGCTATATTTTTTAGACTATTGGGGGTAGGAGTCTAGGGGTGGGGAGATAGGCATTTAAGATAAGATTTTGACCAATAAGTGGTGTTCTTAAGCAGGATAAAATTCGAAAGGGAAGATATTAAGAAGCAGGAGCTAGGTGTTCTTTTTTTTCTCAAAGGCAAACAAAACAAAAACAATGGATTACTGTTTAGATTCTTGAGCCTGCTTTTCAAAGTTCTCCATCATCTACCACTATCTTATTTTTTGAACCTGATTTAACATTACTTTTGAGACTGGCTGGACTATTTCCAGGCTGAACATGCCTCATGCCTTTCCATCTTTGTGTCCTAGATCTTTCCCTCATATTTATGCACAGTAATCCTATTCATCTTCTGAATTGTACTTCAGAAGACATCTCCTTCATGAAGCCTTCTGTGACATAACCTCCTTCCCTCCATGCTGGAATGAAATTTGCCTTCTCTGGATTATCCTAGAATTTGTTTATACTTGTATTAGGATGGCAATTGCCATGGCCTTTCATTATGGTTATTTGTGTACATGTCTCATCTCTTTTCTAGATTTTTAAATCCATGTTTTCTTTAGCTTTACTTTTCCCACAATACCTAACAGAATGTCCTGCATATAGTAGTCACCTGGGACTGCTCCTTGTTTGTGAAATGGTGTTTTTTAAATACTGAGTTTGTTAGTTAATTATTGGAAGAACCAGGATCATGTGGTAGGAATAAACATGTACTGACTGTAAAATAGGTCTAAGATATGAATATTGAAGAGAGATGTGGAAGCCAAGAGAAAAAAAAATGAGCTGATCTTTTTGACTCATTTATCTAAACATTTATTGAAGATATTATCTCATCTGAGCTAGGAACTATTTCAGTTAGTGTGGGAGATGAATACCTGAGTGAATATGCTTTAATCCTACCCTGGAGGAGTTGCTCATGGTGTAGTGGAACTGGCAGTCCATGTAAATAAATAATTTTAGTATATTATGATAAATGCTTTAATTGAAGAACTGAATTCCATGGGTAGGGGTTGGGAAACATGAACAGGGAAGCTGGCTTTTCAAATGACTTTAGAAGAAATTTTCTAGATAGAAGGAACAACAGCTTGGGCAAAGCATTAGGAAAAGTGAAAGCAGCTGATATTTTCAGGGAAGTTCAGATATTACCGAGAAAAAGAGAAAGGAAGTTTGAAAAGTAGACGTGGCCCAGTACAAGTCATGGTACAATGGGAAAGACATTTTCACATTTCAGTGGAATGTAAAGTTCAAATGTAGTTTAGCGAAGATTACCCTTAAACAATCTTAGAAGGTAGATTTGGCAAGACTATAGACAGGAGACTAGTTGGGAGTGTTTATGCTATAATCTAGGCATTAGCCTAGTAATGTGGACCTAAACAAAGACATTTGTAGTACTAAAGGTTGAGAGAGAGTGGACTTGTTAGATTCAATCAGTAGGTTTCCTTATTGATTAGGTGTTGGAGAACCTGACAGAGATTTTATTAATATTAGTTAGGATTAAGTATGGCTATATATAACAAGAGAAAACCCTAAATATCATTTTATTTCTCCTATAAAAGAAGTCATGCCATGCAGAGGCAGCAGGAAGGATAAAAGTCTTCTATTGTAAGTCTTCTTCTTTTACGGGGCTTTTCTGGAAGTCCCACTGCCTCTTAAAGCTATTACTTCAACCTTATTGGCTTGAATGAAGTCACATGACTACATGTAGCTCTAAAGGAAGCTTCCTGGTAGGCAAACACATAGGTCTAGAGCTCAAAAGCTAGGTCTGGACTGGAGGTGATGTGGGACTTAACACCACTTTGGAGGTTATGCAATATTTGAAGGCTATAATTAAAACCTTGGGAGTTGAGGCTCTCTTTTAGAGCAGTACGAAGACTTGGAAGAAGGGCAAAAACCTGAGGCACACCAACATTAAAATATATATATACACACAACCATATTTTTATATATAATTGTTTTGTAACTATAATTTAAATAGTCTGAAGCAAGAATAGACAAATGTACCTTTTTTGTCCTTTCGTTGAAGTCTTGGATTACATAAAACTAAGCAATAAAACAACAGACTCAGAAGTATCTTTTACACTTTTTTCAGTCATTTTCATGCAGTAGCATTTACATTGAAACAATTACTATGTAGATCCCCACTTACATTTATGTAGAAAATCCAATGAAATCCTACTGAAAGCTGCTAGAACTAAACTATGTTTATCAAGATTACTGGATATAAGAGCAATCTAAAAAAATCAATTGGGGAGTGAATGTAGCTAAAGTGATTGAGCACCTCTTCCCACATGAGAGGTCCTGGGTTTGGTCTCCAGTGCCTCCTAAAAAAAACCAAGACAAGCAAGCAAGCAAATGGAAAAACCAACTCAGGGGAGTGAACGTGGCTCAGTGGTTGGGTGCCAGATTCCCTCGGATGAGGTCCTGGGTTCAGTCCCCAGCCCTGGTACCTTAAAAAAAAAAAAAAAAAAAAAAAAAAAAAAATATATATATATATATATATATATATATATATATAGTATTTCTATATACTAGCAACAAATAGTTGGAAATTAAAATTAAGTGCCATTTGTATTAGCACAAAAATATAGAATTCTTAGGGATAACTCTTACAAAAGATGTAAAAAAACCTGAATATTGAAAAGTATTTTCCTTAGAAAATTTGAGACATAAAATGATGGAGATATCTTACCTTGTTCATAATTCAGAAGACTCAATATTGTCGTCACTTATCCTGAAATTGGCAGAACATTGTTGAAAGAAATTAAAGAAGTTATAAAAGATGAAGATATCTTACCTTGTTCATGGTTCAGAAGAGGGCACAATGTTAAGTTGTTACTTATCTCCAAACTGATAAATTCAAAGCAATCCCAGCAGGTTTTTTTTTTTTAATAGAAATTGATAAAATTAGTCTAAAATTCCTACGGAAATACGAAGATAATAGAATAACTAAAACAACTTTGAAAAAGAGCAAAATTGGAAGGCTAACACTACATGATTTTATGACTTATTATAAACTACAGCAGTCAAAGTAGTTTGGTATTAGTATAAAGATATACAAATAGATCTGTGGAATAGAATATGTTCCAGAAATAGACCCAACATATATAGACATCTAATTTTTGAGAAGGGTGCGAAAACAATTCAATGGAAAAATGATAATTTTTCAACAAATAGTGCTGGAACAATTGTATATCTCCATGCAGAAACATGAATTTTGATCCACATTTCATACAATGTATAAAAAATAACTAAAAATAGATAATAGATCTAATTGTCAAAACCTAAAACTATAAAGCACTAGAAGAAAATAGAGAAGAAAATCTTTGTGATTCTGGGTTAGGCAGAGATTTCTTGGCTATGACACCAAAACATGATGCATAAAAGAACATATTGATAAGTTGGACCTCATCAAAATTAAGAGCTCTGCTCTTCAAGAGGCACTGTGGGAAAAAAATGAAAAGACAAACTACAGAACAGAAAAAAATTCTTTGCAAAGGATAAAGAACTTTTATCAAGAATCTATAAAAAGCAAATCAAAACTATAAGAGATACCTACATACCTGTATAAAATTGCCAAAATGATAAAGACTGACTATAAATAAGTCTTGGTAAGGATATATAGAGGTTGGAGTTCTCATACAATGCTGGTGGGAATGTGAAATGCTACAACTACTTTGGAAGACAGTCTGGCAGTTTGGAATAGAGTATGGATTAGAGTGGACTTACTGATACTCTTTTCTGGAACTATTGTGATTAGTAATGGAAGAAAATGTAACACTGATGTGGAATAAGTGGCCATGGTAGCTGCTGAGGGTAAGGAGAGGGAAGAAAAGATATGATGTGGGGGCATTTTCAGGACTTGGAGTTGTCCTGTGTGGTACTGCAGGGACAGTTGCTGGACATTGTATGTCCTGCCATGGCCCACTGGGTGTACTGGGAGAAAGTGTGAACTGCAATGTAAACCATTATCCATGTGGTGCAGCAGTGCTCAAAAATGTATTCACAAATGCAGTGAGTGTCCCATGATGATGAAAGATGCTGTTGATATGGGAGGAGTGGGGTGAGTGGGGGTGGGGGGTATATGGGGACCTCATATTTTTTGAATCTAACATTAAAATAAATAAAGACCCCCCCCCAAAAAAAAAGTTAAGCATGTACCTACCAAAATTAGTAAATCCCCTTTCTAAAAGTCAACCCATTTCTGGTATATTGTTTGGCTGCACTGTACAAGGACCTGTACACAAATATTTGTAGTGCTTTATTTGTAATAACCAAAAACTGAAAAGAAATGAAAAGTCTATCAATTGGTGAATAGAACAACTGTGGTATATACATACAATGGAATACTGCATAACAATAAAAAGAGTGGACTGTTGATACACTCAACGCTAAAGAATCTCAAATAATTAGGGGGACCAGTCAGACAAAAAGATAGCATAAAGTATGATCTCAGGAAAACTCTTGAAAATGCAGAGTAATCCATAGGGTCAAAAGCAGATCACTGGTTCCCTATGGAGGGTGTGGAAGAGTAGGAGGGAGAAATTATAGAGGGCATGAACAGACTTTTGGGAGTGATTGGTATGGTCCTGATTTTGTGGTAACGGTTCATGGGTGTATTCATCTATCAAAATTGTATACCTTAAATATAAACAGGATATTGCTTATCAGTTATACATTAGTAAAGGTGTTACAAAAAAAAAAACATTCAAAGATCTTTTAAGAAAACAAAAGGGTAAAACAATCTGAATAACATATCTTTGGAAAACGACATCAGAACTTTAAGACCACAAAACGATGGAAAATTTCAACTTAAAATTGCAAAATGAGCTAAAGAAAATAATAGATGCCATAAAAGAATGATTTAAATTCAATGTAGGAAAGCTTGGAAATAATTTGATTATATAACAGATGAACATGACAGTAAAGCTGATAGAGATCAATTTTAAAATGATAGCAGTTATAAAAGTGAAACAAAGATCAAACGTGTAATAGAGTACTTAAAGGAGAAAGTCAAGACATTGGTAAACAGCAAATACTAAAAACTATCATAAGAAACTTTTCTTGTAAGAAAGTACTCAGTACTTTGGCTATTAATTATTCGGCCAAGAGCATAATGTAAGTACTTGGCTATTAATTATTCAGCCAAGAACCTAATGTAAGGCAAAAAATCATTCTTGCAGAAGGATTAGATAATTTGGTAAGGGTATGTTGCTTTCCAGTGATTTTACTTGATTCAAGGAAAGAACCTAGGATATTTATGGTAGAGTCTGTGGATGATAGCATGTTCTGTAGATAGATTTCCCTAAGTGTAGCCTCCCTCAAATTGGTTTTTAGAAGTCACCTGGCAGAAGTTTCAAGTTTTCTCTTTGGCAGCATTTCACAGCAACCAACATTCTCTTGGTCGATAGAGGGAGATCAGTGGGTTCTGCTATTGAAAGTGGAAAAGTCAAGTCTGATTTTTTTTCTTCCTGAATGGCTGGTGTTTTGATCAGTTTTTTTGGTAACAAAGAGACCTGACAAGCTAGCTCACATGATAGAGGATTTGACCCAACAGATAGGGCATCTGCCTACCACATGGGAGGCCCGCGGTTCAAATCCCGGGCCTCCGTCACCCGTGTGGAGCTGGCCTACGCGCAGTGCTGATGCGTGCAAGGAGTGCCCTGCCATGCAGGGGTGTCTCCTGCATAGGGGAGCCCCACGCTTAAGGAGTGTGTCCCGGAAGGAGAGCCGCCCAGCGCGAAAGAAAGTGCAGCCTGCCCCCTGAGTGATGCTGCACACATGGAAAGCTGATGCAGCAAGATGATGCAACAAAACGCGACACAGATTCCGGGTGCTGCTGACAAGAATACAAGCAGACAGAGAGCAGACAACTAGGAGGGGGGGCGGGGAAGGGGAGAGAAATAAAGAAAAAATAAATCTTAAAAAAAAAAAGGATTTGTGAGGGCACATGCAGAATGACTCAAGGGGTGGGCTGTCAGGGGAATTCAAATATGAACTGTTTTTGCTTCAAAGATATCAAACCTGGAAGAGATTCTGGATTCAAGACAACTCTATAGAAAGTCCTGACAGAGAGTCTTTGGATCTTCCTTCAGCACTACCCCCTGTTAGAACAAAGTTTGACACACAGTAGTCACTACATTGAGTGAATAAATAAAAGCCAGCAATGCGTCTTCACTGTGGGCCTTCATCAAAACAGACAAGTGATACAGATGAATATTTAAGCTGACTGGCTTAAAGTACACGATTGGTGATGATAATTACAAGGTGGCAGCAGCTGTGGTGTAGGGAGATAGGTAGGAGAGGGGAGTAGCGCTTGGGACCCAGAAAGAATGCTGGGGGAGGGGGATCGTGTTCCCTTGGATGACCAGGTATTCATCAAGGTATTGGACCTGTGGTTGGAGCAACTGAATGAAGGTAGTCAGCCTAATGAGAACCAAGCACGGATCCTGTGCGAAAAGGCTAGGAAATTTAAACAAAAGAATCAAATGTTTAAGAGGTTCCTTGTCCTCTTATGGTCTGTGGAGATATTCATTTCAATTCCATGAGTTTTTTTTTTTTTTTTAAGATTTCTTTATTTCTCTCCCCTTCTTCCCTCTCCCCCACGTTGTATGCTCTCTCTCTGTTCACACGCTGTGTGTTCTTCTGTGTCCGCTTGTATTCTCATTAGGTGGCACTGGGAATCTGTGTCTCTTTTTGTTGCATCATCTTGCTATGCCAGCTCTCCATGTGTGTGGCACCACTCCTAGTGGGCTGTGATTTCGCGCAGGGCAGCTCTCCTTTGTGCGGGGGCCACTCCTTGCGCGGTGGGCACCCTTACAAGGGGGCATCCCTGCATGGGCCAGCACTCCTTGTGCCCAGCAGCACTGCCCGTGGGCCAGTTCACCACACGAGCCAGGAGGCCCTGGGTGTCGAACGCTTGAACCGCCTATATGGTAGGCGGATGCTCTATCTGTTGAGCCACATCTGCTTCCCCAATTCCATGATCTTATGGAATTTTTTAGAATTGGTGGGAAATCACAACCAGACACAAACTATTCATGAGTGACTTATGTTAAAAGAGTTATTTAAGGGAGACTGTGACACTTGTGCCATTTAAGGTGCATTTTCCAAAACGCATTATAATATTGAGAAGAAACAATGAAAGCTGATAAAATACCCAAGTATATGGCTTTTTAAAATGAATATCTATGAAAGTATGGAAATGCCCATGTTTGGAAATATTTCACACATCTATTTATCTTCCACTTACAGTTTTAGGAGACAGACAGTTATTTGGTCTTCATGGTGGTCTCTTTCCATCCATAGATACACTGGGTCATTTAAGGGCCCTGGATTGTTTATAGGAAGTGCTACGTGAAGGCCCATTATGTGATTTGTTATGGTCAGATCCAGATGATGGTGGTGCATGAGGTGTTTTTCCATGTGGTGCTGGCTGTACGTTTGGACGAGACACCTCTGAAATGTTTAACTATGCCAGTGGTCTCGCTGGCTTCTCCTGCTCACCAGCTTGTAATGGAGGGATACGATTGGTGTCATGATAGGAAAGTGCTTACTATTGTCAGGGCACACAATTGTTACCGTTGTGGGAACCAGGCTGCTGTGATTGAATGTGATGACACTTTAATATTCCTTCAGTTTGACCCAGCACCTCATCGTGGAGAGCCTCATAGTAGCTGGTGCACCCCAAACTAATTTCTGTGAATTGCGCCAGAGAAAATCTACCTTTGTATCTGGAAATATACCTAGTTTAAAAAATAAAACAAAACTATATATATATGTATATAAACAAAAAAGTAACAGTAGTTTGTGTTTCTGTAACAAATTTGCATCTAGCTTGGCATTAAACCACATCATGGACCAAAATGTACCATACTAAAGATTAGCATTTAGCACAATTTCAAACTGAAATTAAGTACCACATTGTGTTCTAGATCAGTCACTCTTAACTACAGTTTGCCTGCTGTATTTGTAGTAACCATTTTCCTCTGGACTAGTCAAACAGAAAAGGCAACTTATTCCTTTCTTTCCTTTTGCACTGATTTGAAAATATTAATCCTAGCATTTAACTGGCATGGATGAATAGAGTTGGAGTCTTTTTTTTTTTTTTTAAATCATTTGGAGTCTTATTTTTAAGGAAAATTCATACAAGCCAACTTCCACCTAATCCATTATTACCCTTTATCTTACTGAAATGTGTAATTAACTGAGCAAAATATTATTCTTGGGAATGTCACCATAACATTTAAAGAGATTTCCCTTCATTTGTTTAATGTGCAGTTTGTGAAATCTGGCTAAAACCTACATAAGAGTAACCTCCAGAATGACCTCCTGAATCTCTTTAAACTTTCTATTTTAAACAAACAAACAAAAAACAATTACCGTTTATTGAGTGCCAGCTGTGTTCTTGGTGTTGCGTTAAGAGCTTTACATATATTTTAAAAATAGGTTCAGTTCTGTGAAGGAGTGATATTATTCTTATTTTACTGGTGATAAAGTTTAAAACCACAGCTTATGATTTGTCCAGATTCTTACAAAATACTAAATTGAAGAGCTGGATTTTAGCCTAGGTCTTTTTTATTATAAAACTCGGGCTATTAACTAGTACCATATGTTATGCCTATATTAAAAGATGAGGGAAAGAATAGAAGTAAGCCTACATTACAGAATATTGAGAAAGCATTTTAGCAGTTATTCCTTTTGAGATTTTATAAAGAATATTTTAGTGTAAATCTGCTCTGAAATATCAGGAACCATTTTCCTCTGGCCGGGGCTAAGAACTACCAAACAAGATAAGCCAAGGCTTATTTTACCAAACTACTGGATTTTAAGTAAAAACTGGCTGTTCATGCTCTGTTTCTCCAACTGAAAAGAACAGAATATAGGACTATTTTACAGGGCATGAGACAGATGACCAGTTTTCTTCTAGATTGTTTTAGCGTTGAAATAACTGCAGTTAGGGATAAGTGATTCAACAAATAAAATTTTGTTTGTGTATATATGTGTTTGTGTGTGTCTGTGTATGTATATGTATAGATATAGGCAGGCCATTATTCAAAACCTTCTGGAATTATGGTTTCATTTGAACAGTTTTTAAACTGTTACTGTACCAGCTTATGATAAAATGCATTGCATCTCAATTGGAGGTAATAGTGATACTGACTGTAAAAATTGACATTTTAAAAATAGGTATCAGTATTATCTGCAGCTGAAGAAAGATATCTTGGAAGGAAACATTCCTTGTACATTGGAGCAAGCAATTCAGCTAGCGGGCTTAGCTGTTCAAGGTAAATAAAGGGAATCAATAAAGTAATAATTCTATAAGATTAAAATGTGTGTTACAACAGAAAACAGCAAGGAATTTTTCAAAACTTGACTTTTTGTATACATTTTTTCAGTGCCTTCGTATTAGTGAAATATTATTCTGTTATCTAAGGGACTTCCTTGTTAGAAAAAAATGAATTTGGATTACTTTAATAGAATGTGAGACTTCTAGAAGGTTAACCATATTATCATATGTCAACAGAACAAACAGTCCAATAAAAGGAATATACATTTAAAGAATTTAATATATTATGCATTCTTCTAGTTTAAGGTCTTAATGTGCTAATAGCTAATATCTTAGGGTAAAGATCTGCTAATCAGTGAATGAGGTTCATTTATACTTTACACCTCATTTGTTTGGGTTCTTAAACAGTCGTCCTGGGTTATAGAGTATCAGCAATTGAAAAGAGAAAGGTCTTGCTTTTTACAACTATTTTTAAATTAAGTTTTTTCATTTCTCACTTGCCTATTCTTCATGTATTTACATGTATGTATATATTTTGGGAAGACTTCTGCTGGGGCACTATTTCAAATAATAACTAGCATTTAACTTTGGGAGTTGAAGGTTAATCAGAAGAATAATTAATAAGATTGTCAAGATATTAGCAGGCATGGAGACATATGTTATTTTTGACAAAAAATTTGCCTGATACACGTGGAGCCACATTCCTTTTCAAGGTACTTTGAATCTTCTTAAGTATCATCTTTGACTTTAAGAGTTAGTTTCTCATAAGCTTTTTGCTGAACCATCAATTTTTTCAACAATTTTAAATTTCGAAACTAATGCATCTTGCTGTAGCATATTCACATGATCTAATTCCATCCCCCAGAGGTAATCACTACTGTCAGCAGTTTTGTTTCTTCCTGACATTTTTCTGTGCATAAGTAAGCAAACATGATGACAGGGTAGGTTTCATTGTTATTTATTATTAAAATGAGATCATATAGTACATAGTTTTTCATTTATTTTTTCACTTTATTCGTAGGCATTTTTCAAAGTCAAAAAACTATGTGGGTCTACCTAATTAATGTTTTTAAAAAGATATTTTTAAAATTCACAGATGATAGCTGTTCAGACAGATTTGCTAAATCATGACCATACCATCTATATACTGCATATTGAATTTGTGCACGTACTGCTATGAAAGTTAACTATAATTGACATGTGAATGTTTGTCATTTTGTACAGCTGATTTTGGTGACTTTGATCAGTATGAATCCCAAGACTTTCTGCAGAAATTTGCCTTGTTTCCTGTGGTAAGACTTCCTTTTACAGTTGGCCTTTTAATAAACATTTTATCTCTATACTCTTCATAATCTCTGAAATGAAGTCTGTATTGTATCCTTACTAAACAGGAATAGTGTTGAAGAAAATCAATCCCCAACTCAAGTGTGAATGCTTTCCTGTTTGTAGCCTGGTTGGTTCTTATAAGCCCACAGAAACCAAAGGGTCTGTAGTTGCTGGTTGTAGTCAGAGAATTAGTTTTTGCATTTGGATATGAATCTAAAGACAAGGATTCAGTCCACCTTCTGAGGAACCACGCATGTGTTTTGCTTCTAACTGAAGCTTGAAACTTCACAAAGTTCTTTTGAATTGAATTTGGTTCTCATCAGCAATTAAAAAAAACTTAGATGCCAAAAAAAGACACTTCCTTCTACTTTTTAAGTCACTGTTGTTGGAATTGACATGTAGACTGCATCAGAACAGCTAAGGAAGGTGGAAAGTTCTCCTTCTGAGCATCCGTATAGTGGACAGAGAATGCACAGATGATGTAACTGTGCTGGGCTCAGAACTGGCTGGTTGATGTTCCAACCTGAAAAAAATGCAGTGGAAACTTTCTCTAGGATGACTCGAGAAGATAGGACAATTTTTTTTTTTTTTTTGGCTCCTGGCAGAAGCCACTAAATTCCTTTTAAAAATTATGATTATATACTTAAGCAAAGCATCCACATACTAATAAAATTGATAATTTTGCCTGATTGTGACAGGATTTGGTAGCCATCAGCAGCAATAATTTTTCTGGGAAATGTGGGCAATTTTACATACTTGATGCTTTGTGTTTTGTTCAGGGGTGGTTACAAGATGAAAAAGTATTGGAAGAAGCAACACAAAAAGTGGCTTTACTACATCAGAAATACAGGTAAATACTAAGAAATGGAAATGGCGTAGAACTAATGCCTGTTTGAATTTGAAATATGCGTTGATGCAGTTGAATTCAGAACTTCAGGCTGCTGCTACTGCTATTACTACTACAACTGTTATAGGTCGCTAACATTTACTTAGCACTCACTGTGGGCCAGATGCTGTTTAAGCACTAGCCCCTATTAATTCATTCAATTATCCATGTTTTACTAATAATGAAACTGAAGTGGTTAGAAGTAGCCTGTTTGAAGGGTGCTCATTATTTATATATTTAAGCCATGTGAAAGGTGTGTGTGGGTTACCTAACCCTGCATAGGTTAATGCAATTTTAGGGACATTTGTCTTCTTTTATGAGGCAGCATGTGCAGGGTTATTTCCCCCTGCACACCTATAGAGGCTGCATCTCTGGCCTTACATCTGTGGGGAAGTTGTACTAAGAGCTGTGGTACTGATTGTCCTGATCTTCTGTGTACCTTGGGGTGCTGCTAGATAGTGACTTACTTTGATGGTGAATCTGTTTGCATTGCCTGTAAGAAAAATCCTCTCCTAGAGAAAGGTAGGTCTTATTCTAAACCAAATAGCCACACAGTTCCAGGTGTCATTAAATTCTTATAATCACTCCTTAAGGTAAATAGTACCATCTCAGTCTTAACAGGTGGGGGAACCAAGTTCAAAAAGCCTAAATAACTTGCCTTACATTACATAACCAGTACATGGTAGAGATGGGATTTGAAACTGATTATAGCCTATTTTTTATCTTCTACCATTAAAAAGAACCTTCTGCTGCTAGTCTCTCCAAACTCAGAGCCTTATAATCCCACACAAAAGATTAATCTTCCTAAAATATCTTTTTCCTCTTATCTCTACCTGTCCTTCTCCCCTCCCAGTTGTTCGTGAATCCACTAACCTGGGACTACAGGCCTCCAACACTTTGGTGAAATCCTGTCTTTCCAGCTTTACCTTCTGCTATCCTGAATAAGTCCTTTTTTCCAGCAGAATTGATTTCTCAGGCACATATTACTCTTCTTTTCTTACCATCATTCATTCTTTTGTGCATTTCTTTAAAAGATAATTCAGTACTATTGCTCTATATGAGGCAGAATGCAGGATTCTGTGGGTACAAAGGTAAGCAGAATAAATCCCTGCCTTCAAAGAATGCATCTGCTGCCTTGAAATTAAGGGATAGGCAGGATACCCCATCACAATAATAATTAAAGTGCCGTCTGTATTGTAGATTTCTGCACATTATAACATGAATGCAGTGGGATAGGTGTGCACAGAGTGCAGTGGATCTGGCTTAGACTCAGCAGGCTCACAGAAGGTGACCAAGATGGGGTGATACATAGGCTGAGTCTTAAAGGGTATTAGGGGTCAGCCAGGTGCACAAGGGTTTGACAGGTATACCAAGAAGAGTGATTAGCATGTTCAAAGGCATACAGGCGTGAGGGAACATGGGGTATTCAGAGTAATGCACATGAGTTTGGGATGGCTGCAGCTTTGAGTACCTTGGGGGGATGAGGTTGGAGAGCAAGTCTCCATGCAGCTAGCACACTTCCTTTACCCTCACTGCCTTCCTGAACCCCCCACCCCCTTTGTACTTTTTCAGTTAACTGAGCTAAAAGGGCTTCCCATCCTCTAATCTCCTTGAGCCCTTATTCCCTGCACTTATATTTGGCATTTAACATACGATGCTTAGTAATGCCTGATCTTTTAGATAAGAAGCAGTTACTTGGTGGGTTAGAAAAATCCTAGCTTTTACTTGAACTTTTAGAGGCTTGTTTTATTCCTACCTTCCTCCTACCCTGCCTAAAGTACAAGAGCTAGGATCTTACGTAACTAACCCTCGGCATTCTGTACATTCTGTACAGTGCTTTCCTTGTAGTCAGTTTTCATTAAATATTGATAGAGTGATATGTTCAATTACAGATGCCTAGAAACTTGAAATGTTTATGTTTTATGCCGAATTGATATATAGTTTTTTAGAAAAGCAGGGTTTTCTTTTTTTTCTTCTTTTTTTCATTTTTAGTTTTGCAAACAATCTCACTAAAACATATTTTGGGTTGCAGAGGGCTCTCAGCTCCTGATGCTGAAATGCTGTACATGCAGGAAATAGAGAGAATGGATGGGTATGGAGAAGAGAGCTACCCTGCCAAGGTAGGTGTGGTATGAAGGCTGGGCTTTCTGAAATCAGCCTCAGCAATTCTGAAAGAATAATAGAGAAGCCTAAGGAGTCCTTGTTGTGCAAAGACTGAAGACAGGCAAAAGGCTGGCAACTTAAAAGCTGAGGTCCTGACAACCAAAATTTTATAATAAAACACATTCCTTTTTTGCAGTTTGTGCTTTGAAATACTCTTGAAATAGTTCTTAAGGGGCCCAACTCTTCCAACTTCCATACATATTTACAAGATGACACATTTAGATATTTTCCTTCTGAATAGTTACTGTGAAGATCTTCTGAACATTTTATATCTGGGAAGTAAAGTTAGGGAATTTGGTGTAGTTGTAGTTCTTATGCATCTGTTTATTGAATCTTTCTTTTACTGCTTTCTCCTTTTAGGACAGCCAAGGAAGTGACATATCCATTGGAGCATGTCTTGATGGTATCTTTGTGAAACACAAGAATGGGAGGCCTCCTGTGATATTTAGGTATTCTTACATCTTTCTTTAGACATGCATTTTTTATGTCTTTCATTGGTGATTAAAAAAAAAAATGAGATCCCTTGAGGGTTTGCTATATCTATCTATCTATCTATCTATCTATCTATCTATCTATCTATCTATCTATCTATCTATCTATCTACTTATCTGTCTCTCCATCCCTCCCTCCCTCCCTCCTCTCTCCCTCCCTCCCTCCCTCCTCCTGCCCTGCTGTTTTTGTTATCTGTGTTGTCTTTTCTTCTCATTTTCTCATTTTCTCTCCTCTATGATCCTGGAGACTCCTGATGTGGAGAGAGGTCCCCTGTCAATTGTGCCACCTCAGTTCCTGGTTTCTACTGTGCTTCATCTTGACTCTTCCCTTGTCTCTCTTTTGTTGCATCCTCATCTTGCTACGTGACTCACTTGTGTGGGCACTGGCTTACCACGCGGACACTGGCTCACCACATGGGCACTCATGCTTACTGGCTCACCACACGGGCACTGGCTTGCCATGGGGGCATGCTTTCTCTTCTTTTTTTTTCACCAGGAGGCCCCAGGGATCAAACCCAGTTCCTCCCATATGGTAGGCAGAAGCTCTATCACTTGAACCACATCTGCTTCCCGGTGATTTCTTTTTTTAAAATTATTTTTATTTATTTCTCTTCCCTTCCTCCTCTCCCCCCCCATTGTCTGCTCTCTCTGTGCATTTGCTGTGTGTTCTGTGTCTGCTTGCATTCTTGTCAGCAGCACTGGAAATCTGTGTGTCTTTTTGTTGTGTCATCTTGCTGCATCAGCTCTCCATGTGTGGCGCCATTCCTGGGCAGGCTGTGCTTTTTTTCCTGTGGGGCAGCTCTCCTTATGGGGTACACTTCTTGTGTGTGGGGGACACTTCTGCATGACAGGGCACTCCTTGCATGCATCAGCACTGCGCATGGGCCAGCTCACCACACAGGTCAGAAGGCCCTGGGTTTGAACCCTGAATCTCCTATGTGGTAAGCAGATGCTCTATCAATTGAGCCAAATCCTCTTCTCCCTGGTAATCTCTTTTTAGTACCTATCATAGTTAAATTGGTAATAAGTCTCTCTCAAGGTCACATTAGAAAATGGAAATCTTTTCTATAATATTCTACTGAGTTTTTTTTTTTTTGGTTGCTTTCTTTTTTCTTTTTTTTATTGGAGAAATTCTGGGTTTACAGAAAAACCATGCATAAAATACAGAGTTCCCATGTACCACTATATTAACTCTACTGAGTTTTTTTTTTTTGGTTGCTTTCTTTTTTCTTTTTTTTATTGGAGAAATTCTGGGTTTACAGAAAAACCATGCATAAAATACAGAGTTCCCATGTACCACTATATTAACCTTGTATTAGTGCGGTAACATTTGTTACAATTCATGAAAGAACATGAATAATAATTGTATTATTAACTATAGTCCATTGTTTACAATAGAGTTCACTGTGTTGTACAGTCCTATGTGTATTTTTTAATTTAAGTAACATATATGCAAGCTAAAATTTCTCCTTTTGTCCACATTCACATATATAATTTAGTGTAATTAATTACATTCACAATATTGTGCTATCATCACCACCATCCAATACCAAAACTTTACAATCAACCCAAATAGAAACTCTACAATTAAAGCATTAACTTCCCATTCTTAACAACCCCCCCCAGCACCAGGTACTTTATATGCTAGATTATGACTCTTTGAATTTCCTTATTCTAATTATTTCTTATCTCTGAGATCGTACAATATTTGTCTTTTTGTTCTGGCTTACTTGACTCAACTTGATGTCTTCAAGATTCATCCATGTTGTTGTATGTATCAGAATTTCATTCCTTTTTATGACTGAATAATATTTCTTTGTATGTATATGCCACATGTTATTCATTTGTTCCTTGCTGTTCACTTGGGTTGCATTCATCTTTTAGCAGTTGTGACTAATGCTGCCATGAACATTGGTGTGTTTTAAGGTCTTTTGGATATATACCTGGAAGTGGGATTGTTGGGTCATATGTTAATTCTATACATAACTTTTGAGGAACTGCCAAACTGTCTTCCATTACAGCTGCACCATTTTACATTCCTACCAGCAATGAATCAGCGTTCCTATTTCTTTACATCTTCTCTGAAACTTGTAATTTTGTATCCTTTTAATAGTAGCCATTTTGGTGTGTGTGAAATGGTATCTCATGGTTTTGATTTGCATTTCCCACATAGCTAATGATGTTGAGTGTCTTTTCATGTGCTTTCTGGCCATTTGTGTGTGTGTATATATATGCACATATATATACATATATATGTATATATATCGGAGAGATGTCTGTTCAAGTCATTTGCCTTTTTTTTTTATTTTTTAAAGGAGGTACTGGGGATTGATTCTGGAATCTTGTACATGGGAAGCAGGTGCTCAACCACTGAGCTATATCCACTCCCCTTTTGCCCATTTTTAAATTGGGTTGGGTTGTTTGTCTTTTTAATGTTGAGTTGTAGGATTTCCTTCCTTCCTTCCTCCTTCCCTCCCTCTCCCCTTCCCCCCCACCCCGCCCCAGCTGTCTGTTCTCTGTGTCCATTTGCTGCGTGTTCTTCTTTTGTCCGCTTCTGTTGTTGTCAGCGGCATGGGAATCTGTGTCTCTTTTTGTTGCTTAATCTTGCTGCATCAGCTCTCCGTGTGTGTGGCACCATTCCTGGGCAGGCTGAACTTCCTTTTGCGCTGGGTGGTTCTCCTTACAGGGCGCACTCCTTGTGTGTGGGGCTCCCCTACATGGGGGCACCCCTGCGTGGCATGGCACTCCTTGCGTATATCAGCACTGCACGTGGGCCAGCTCCACACAGGTCAAGGAGGCCCGGGGTTTGAACTGCAGACCTCCCATGTGGTAGACGGACGCCCTATCCACTGGGCCAAGTCCGCTTCCCCTGTGTTTCTATTTGTTGTGTCATCTTGTTGTTTCAGCTTCTTCGTGTGTGCGGCACCATTCTTGGGCAGTCTGCACTTTCTTTTGCACTGGGCGGCTCTCCTTACAGGGCACACTCCTTGCTCGTGGGGCTCCCCTATGCGGTAGATACCTGGGTGTGGCACGGCACTCCTTGTGCACATCAGCACTGCACATGGGCCAGCTCCACACGGGTCAGGGAGGCCCGGGGTTTGAACTGCAGACCTCCCATGTGGTCGACGGATGCCCTATCCACTGGGCCAAGTCTGCTTCCCAGTAATATGTTTTAAAGTCAGAAAGTGAGAATCCTATAACTTCATTCTTCTTTTTAAAGATAGTTTTTGGCTATTTTGGGTCCCTTACCCTTTCAAATAAATTTGATTGGGTTGAGAATGGAGCTGATGCTTAATGTATGTAGAATTTTAAAATAAGGTTTATTGTAAAAGTGTGGGAATGATTAAAGTTGATGGTAACATTACAGTATGAAACACAACTGATTTATAAATCCGATTGTGGCTGAAAGGGGTAGTATGTGGAAGTAAATGTCAATTGAAAGGAAACTAGAGAATAATCTAGAGACTGTATAGCCTAGTAATTTTGGTGGTGGTTAACAGTATAAATATAAGAATGCTCTTCTAAAGTGTTAAGAATATGTTGATACAGTTGTTTCAACTAATGTAACTTATGGGCAATAGTTAATAGTAATGTAATATATTTGCAGCAGTGGCAAAGAAGATATTAGATCAGTTCTAAGGGTCAAAAATAGGGTGGTATAAGGGGGTATGGGATTTTTCCTTTTGGAGTAATGAAAATGTTTTAAACTGAGTTTCACCACAACTCTGAGATGAAAATAAGAGCCACTGAGTATACACTTTGGATTGATTGTACAAGGCATGGGGCTGTGTAACACAGTGAAATCTGTGGTGGAAGATGGACTGTGGTTAACAGCAAATACAAGAATGTTCTCTTGTGAAGTACAGCAAATATTTAATACTAATACAAGGTGTCAATAATAGTGTGGGTTGGGGGAAAATACACCAAATGTAAGAAATGGACTATAGGGGGGTGGGGGGTACATGGGGACCTCATACTTTTTGAATGTAATATTTAAAAAAATGAATTAAAAAAAATAAAACAGGCAAAAAAAAAAAAAGGAAATGGACTATAGTTAGTAGTAATACTTTGATGATGCTCTTCATAATTTGTATGAACACAACAATAAAAGTATTCTTGGTGGGGTGATGTATGGGAATCCTAGATGATGTTATGCTTGTTTGTTTTATAGATTTTACTATAAAAGTATATACTTTTACTCTACGTTTTTGTTTATGTTCATGTATGAATGATATACTTCAATAAAAAATTCTAAATGCAGAAATAAATCAATTGGCCATAAATGTGGGAGTCTATTTCTGAACTCTCAATTTGATTCTGTTAGTCTGTATATCTATCTTTGTGCCAGTACCATGCTGTTTTGACCATTGTAGCTGGGTAATAAATTTTCATGTCAGGAAGCATGAGTCCTTCAACTTAGTTCTTTTTCAAGATATTTTTGGCTATTTGGGGCCCCTTAGACTTAAATTTGATAATTGGCTTTTCCACTTCTGCAGAGAAGGCTGTTGGAATTTTAATTTTTTTTTTTTTTTTAGTAAGTACTGGGGATTGAACCCAGGACCTCATATATACGAAACAGTCACTCAACCACTGAGCTACACTCATTCCCTAATACGTTTTTTCAGTTATTTTATAAGGGGGTACGGAGGATTGAACCCAGGACCTCAACCACTGAGCTACACCTGCTTCACTGGCTATTGGCACTTTGATTGGGATTGCATTGAATCTGTAAATCAGTTTGGATAGAATTGACATCCTCACAATACTTAGTCTGCCAATCCATAAGTATGGAATGTCCTTCCATTTATTTAGATCTTCTTTGATTTTTCTTAGTAAAGTTCTGTAGTTTTCTGTGTGTAACTCCTTTACATCCTTGGTTAAATTTATTTCTAGATAATGAATTCTGCTAGTTGCTATTGTAAATGGAATTTTTTTTCTTGATTTTTCTCTTCAGCTTGCTCATTACTAGTTTATAGAAACTCTACTGATTTTTGCATGTTGAATTTGTACCCAGGTACTTTGCTAGATTTGTTTGTTCTAGTAGATTTCTTGTAGGTTTTTTTTTTGGGGGGGGGGGTACTGTTTCTATATATAGAATCATATTGTCTGCAAATAGTGGAAGTTTTACTTCTTCCTTTTCAATTTGGATGCCTTTTATTTCTCTTTCTTGTCTATTTGCTCTGGCTAGAACTTCCAATACAATGTTGAATAACAGTAGTGACAGCATCCTTGTCTTGTTTCAGATCTTAGAGGGAACGCTTTCAGTCTTTCACCATTGAATATGATGTTAGCAGTGGGTTTTTTCATATATGCCATTTATCATGTTGAGGAAGTTTGCTTCTATTCCTATTTTTCTAAGTGTTTTTATCAAGGGAGGAAGCTGGCTTTCGTCAAATATCTTTTCTGCATCAAGAGAGATGATGATGTGATTTTCCCCCTTCCTCTGATAATGTGTATTACATTAATTGATTTTCTTATCTTGAACCACTCTTGCATACCTGGGATAAATCCCACTTGATCATGGTGTATAGTTCTTTCTCTTTTTTAAAAAATGATTTATTTATTATCCACCACCCTCCTGTTGTTTTGCGCTCGCTGTCTGCTCTCTGTGTCTGTTATTCCTGTGTTCGTCTTCTTTTTTTAGGAAGCACCAGAAACTGAACCTGGGACCTCCCATGTGGGAGGGAGTCACCCAATGGCTTGAGCCACCTCCGCTCCTGTATCATTCTTTCAATGTGCTATTGGACTCAAATTTCTAGTATTTTGTTGAGGATTTTCACATCTACATTCATAAGAGATATTGGTCTGTAATTTATTTTCTTATAGTATCTTTATCTGACTTTGGTATTAGGGTGATTTGCCCTTGTAGAATGAGTTAGGTATTGTTCCCTTTTATTCAGTTTTTTTGGAAAAGTTTGAGCAGGTTTAGTATTAATTTTTCTTGGAAAAGTTGGTAGAATCCCTTCTGGTCCTGGACTTTTCATTGTGGTTGGTTTTTGATGACTGATTCAATCTCTTTACTTGTAATTTATCTTTTGAGGTCTTCTATTTCTTCTTGAGTCTGTGTAGGTTGTTCTTATATTTCTAGGTATTTTTCTATTTCATTTGTTGGCTTACATTTGTTCATAGTATCATCATATGATCCTTTTTATTTCTGTGGGATCAATAGTAATGACCCACTTCTCATTTCTAATTTTATTAATTTGCATCCTCTCTTTTTTTCCCTTTGTCAGTGTAGCTAAAGGTTTGTTAGTTTTATTGATCTTTTTAAAGAACCAAAGTTTAGTTTTATTCTCTCAATTTTTTTTTCCCTCAATTTCATTTATTTCTGCTCTAGTCTTTATCTCTTTCCGTTTGTTTGCTTTGGGGTTAGTTTGTTGTACTTTTTCTTATTCCTCCAGGTATGCAGTTAGGTCTTTAAATTTTTCCTTCTATTTTAACATAAGACTCTAAATTTTCCTCTGAGGGAAGCAGATTTGGCCCAATGGTTAGGGCATCCGCCTACCACATGGGAGATCCGAGTTTCAAACCCAGGGCCTCCTGACCTGTGTGATGAGCTGGCCCACGTGCAGTGCTGATAAGCTCAAGGAGCGCTGTGCCACGCGGGGTGTCCCTGTGTAGGGGAGCCCCATGCACAAGGAGTGTGCTCCAGAATGAGAGCCGCCCAGCATGAAAAAAGTGCAGCCTACCCAGGAATGGCGCCACACACATGGAGAGCTGACAGCAGCAAGATGACACACACACAAACATAAAATTCCCTCTCATTCATGTCAAGATATTGACTGATTTCCCTTGTAATTTCTTCTTTGAGCCATTGATTTTTAAGAGTGCATTAAAAAAAAATAACAGTTTTATAAATAACAAAACACACAAAAAATTAAAAGTTTGGAATAATAAAATTAAAAATATAAGACTAAAAATTTTTTGACTTTATGTTTTTCATCAATGTAAGATCTGTTATCTTGTATGTACAGTGGCCTTTCTTCTGTTTATTCCCCCAGTGTCTTAAAAAATATGAAACGCTTCACAAATTTGCGTATCATCCTTGCGCATGGGCCATGCTAATCTTCTCCATATCATTCTAATTTTAGTACATGTGCTGCCAAAGTGAGCACTAG
Source organism: Dasypus novemcinctus (assembly GCF_030445035.2). Taxonomy (NCBI): domain Eukaryota; kingdom Metazoa; phylum Chordata; class Mammalia; order Cingulata; family Dasypodidae; genus Dasypus; species Dasypus novemcinctus. Next base: position 19,075,655 of record NC_080675.1, read on the forward strand.
AGTGCATTAACTTCCATAAATTTGTGAATTTTCCAGTTCTCTCTCTGTTATTGATTTCCACATTCATTTCATTATTGTCAGAGAAGCTGCTTTGTATAATTTCAATCTTTTAAAATTTATTGAAACTTGTTTTGCGTACCAGCATGTGGTCTATCCTGGATAATGATCCATGTGCACTTGAGAAGAATGTATATCCAGCTCTTTTTGGTGCAGTGTTCTGTATGTCTGTTGGGTCTAGTTCATTTATCATGTTATTCAAGGTTTTTTTTCCTTATGGATCTTCTGTGTTTTATCTTTCCATGACATGGTGTTTTGAAGTCTCAACTACTAACTCCAACTACTATTGTAGAAGTGTCTGTTTCTTTCTTCACTTTTCTTTTTTTAAGGAGGTACTGTGGATTGAACCTGGGACCTTGTAAATGGGAAGTAGGTGCTCAATTACTGAGCTACATCTGCTCCTTCCCTCTTCACTTTTGCCAGTGTTTGTCTCATGTATTTTGGTGCACTGTGGTTAGGTGCATGAATATTTAAGATTGTTTCTTTCCTCCATGGATTGACCCTTTTATTAATATATATTTTCTCTTTGTTTCTTTTAACAGCTTTTGAGTATTTGATTCAAAATTAGAATAGCTACCCTAGCTCTCTTTTGGTTATTATTTGCATGCATTTTCTTTTTCCGTTCTTTCACTATTTGTGTCTTTGGTCTAAGATAAGTCTCTTGTAAATAGTTTGATTGTGCCTTTTTTTTTTTTTTTTTTTAATCCATTCTGCCAATATCTTCCTTTTGATTGAGGAGTTTGAGGAGTTTAATCTATTTACCTTCTTTGTTGTTAGTGTAAAGGCAGTACCTACTTAAGCCATTTTGTCCTTCGGTTTTTATATGACATATCTTTTGTATCTCTTTATTTCTTTATTGTGTCCTCCTTTTCTTTATAGTTGATCTTGTATAATGCATCTGCCTGATACCTTTCTCAATTCAGTTTGTGCATATTTTTAAAATACTGTTCTCTATGGTTATCCTCGGGTTTGTATTAAAGGACCCATATATGTAACGAACTATTTTGAAAAGATACCAACTTCACTTATTTAATAGCATGTATGTTTTCTGTTCCCATATCCCTCTGCTTCCCCTCTTTATGTTGTTTTATCCCACATTACCTTTTTATGTTTGGCATTTCATTACCAGGAAATAAGGCTATTTCTTATTCAGTTGTATTCTAAATCTTATCAAGGAGTAGAGTTATATATTGAGGGTACAGTATTATTGGGATTTGCATTTACCCATTTCATTACCTTTACTAAAGATCTTCATTTCTTCACACTTCTCTAACCATACTCTCCTGTCCTTTCCTTTCTACCTGAAGAACTCCCTTTAGTATTCCTATAGTGCCAGTCTTTGGTGACAGACTTTCTCAGTTTTAGTTTGTCTGTGAATGTTTTAAACACTCCCTTATTTTGAAGGACAGTTTTGCTGGATAAAGAAATTTTGACTGGCAGTTTTTCTCTTTTAATACCTTAAATATATCCTACATCTATATCTATATTTATATCTCTATCTATATCTATCATATACCAGGCTTTCTTGCCTGGTTTCTGATGGGAAACTGGCACTTAGTCACATTGAGTGTCCCTTCTATGTGACAAATCACTTTTCTCTTGCTGCTTTCAGAATTCTCTTTTTATCTTTTAGTATTTGACATTCTGTATGTATCTCAGAGTAGATCTATTAGAGTTTATCCTGTTTGAGTACATTGTGCTTCTTGGACCTGCATATATATATAAATCTTTCATAAGAGTTGGGAGATTTTTGACCAGTATTTCCTTAGATATTCTTTATGCCCCTTTTCTCTTCTCCTTATGAGGTTCCCATGGTATGTATTTTGGTCCACTTTGTGCTGTCACTCATTGTCCCTTAGACACTGCTCATTTTTTTCTATTTTTTCTCTGCCTGTTCTTCTGAATGTATTATTTCTGTTCTTCTGTCTTCTGGTTCATGTATTCTTTCTTCTGCTTGTTCAAATTTATTGTTGTATGCCTCTAGCATATTTTTAATCTCCATCATTTTGCCATTCATCCCTATAATTTCTGTTGCTTTTCAATCTTTTAAATTCTTTTTGCTCATGCATTGTCTTAATATCTTTTGACCTTATCTACCATTAGTTTATTTCTGTACATAGTTTCCTTCCTCTCCTGAATTAGTTCAGATTTGTTTGACCTTCTTTGATTAGTTGTTCCAAAGTATGTGTCCTCTGAGGTTTTACTTTATTACCTTGACTGTGACATATCCTCCTGTTTCTTAATATCATTTGTAATTTTTTGCTGATGTCTGTGTATCTGATTATATTGATGTGCTAACTCTGAAGGTCAGTTTATTTATTGTAAATTGGCTCTGTGTCTAGGCTCTTCTTTGACACTTGGTCCAATTTAAACTGGACCTTTAGGATAGCCCATATTTAACTCTTCAGATTTTCTCAGGTCTTCTGCACCTGATTCTTTCTTTGGGCTCTGGGCATGTGGTTCAACTTTTAAGATTGCCCCCCCCCTTTTTTTTTTTTAAGGAGGTACTGGAGATTGAACCCAGAACCTCATACATGGGAGCTATAATTGCTCCCTTTAAAATTGCCCTTTTATGTGCCTTTATTTCACTTCTAGGAGAAAACTTTCTTTCCTCTTTTTGTACTCTGGGAATCCTCATGTGTTTGGTTTGTTTTTGTGTAGAATTGTCTCCCAAACTCCTATCATTTGTTTAACTTCTCTCCCCCACTCAGTGTCCCCTTTTCAGAACTTTTCACTTCTGGAACCCATCCTGTCTTACAGCAGTTCAATTTTCCACTCCAACTCTACCCCTTTTTATTTCCATGAGGCTTTTCTGCCTCCAGTTACTTCACCATTAGGGTATCCTGTTGAGGGGAACCACATTGGGTCAATGTCCAGAAAGGACTGTTTTTTATTTGTTTAGATGATCCAGGATTCAGAGACTGAGTTGAGTGTGTACAACTGTTACCAGTTCTGTCCTGGAATTGGGATTTTCCCTTTATTAGTTGTTTCTGAGGGGAGACTTTCCCAGGGGATGTCTTGTGTCACCCTATTTTCTTTTTCTTTTTTTTTTTTTTTTGGATACAGGCGCTGGGAATTGAACTGGGAAGCCAGCACTAAACCACTGAGCCATATTGCCCCTGAGCTGGTTTTTACATTTGTTTTGCTTGTTTGTTTTTTTGTTTGTTTTTAGGAGGCACCAGAGACCAAGCCCAGGACCTTCCGTGTGGGAAGCAAGTGCTCAACCGCTTGAGCCACATCAGCTCCCTTGTGTCACCCTATTGAAAAATTTATTGCTCTTCTTTTTTATAAGCCACTTTCTTCCAAACCAAATGTGCAGAAAATAGTGCTTGTAATGATATTCTATTTATGATATGCTTGAAAAATATGTGACCCCTTTTTTTTCTTTTTTTTGCTATATGGAGGACGTCATTTGCTTTGTGTCTGTTTTTTGTTGGAGCTCAGATTTCCAGGGTTCTTTTTTTGTGGAAAATCTAGGCCTTCCTTCTGATGCTAGTTATATACTAAGATTCCTAAAATACAATATCTAAGCAAATTTCAATTAGTTCTTTAGTAGTGATTTTTTCTTTTTTCTTTTTTTCTTTCTTTCCTTGTTTTTTTGTGCTCGCTGTCTGCTCTCTGTGTCCTTTCACTACGTGTTCTTCTGTGTCTGCTCATCTTCTCTTTAGACAGCACTGGGAACTGATTCTGGGACTTTCCGGAGTGTGAGAGAGGCATTCAGTCTCTTGCGTCACCTCAGCTCCCTGGTCTGCTTCATCTCTTATTGCCTCTCCTCTGTGTCTATTTTTGTTGCATCATCTTGCTGTGCCAGTTCTCAGCGTGGGCCAGCTTGCCTTCACCAGGAAGCCCCAGGAATTGAACCCTGGACCTTCTCTATGTTAGATAGGAGCTCAATCACTTGAACCACATCTGCTTCCCAGTATTGATTTTTTTAATTAAAAACGTGATACTATTCATTTATGAAAATCTGGAAATATATATAATGAGAAAGGATATATAGCAAGGTGCTAATAGTGACTAACTCTAGATGATGAAATTATAGGTAATTTAAATTTCCTACTTAATATTATTCTGTTTCAATTTATATCTTTCAGATAGTAAATTGGACCATTTTGCTCAATCTCTGCCTTTTAAAAAAAAAGTTAATTGCCTTTTTTTAAAAGATACATAGATCACAAAAAATACTACATTAAAAAATATAAGAGGTTCCCATATACCCCACCTCCCTCCCCACCCCATCCCACTCCTCCCACATCAACAACCTCTTTCATCATTGTGGCACCTTCATTGCATTTGGGGAATAGAATCCCTGCCTTTTAATTGGTAAAATTCATAGTATTAAAAATCCAAAGTGTTGTTTCATGGGAATATTTACAGCTTTACTCTGAGATTCTCTCTACTTCAATTCTTTTAATAAAACTAAAAGTTTATATTGTTTTTATAAACTAGTAAAGCAGATTATGTCATAAACTTTTCTTTGTTCTCTTGAGTGTACCATTTATTGGGTGTTTATCCTGAGTCAGGCACTATGCTGAGTGCTTTCTATGCATGTTTCTCCTGTAGTCCTCATAACAAATCTGATGAGTTGGTATTACTACCATTTTGTATATGAGGAAATTGAGGCTTAGAAGAGTTAAGTGATTTATTCAAGATCACCCAGTTATTATATTAAATGGTGTGACCAGGACTAAAACTCAGATTCTTGATACCAAACCTTGTCTTCCCTGATAAATAGCTTCTTTTATTCCCACTCCCTTTTTTCTCTCTGTTCGAGATTTTTATCATTTTGTTCTTGAAATACTTCTCCCTTTTAAGATCTTTTTCTCTAAGCTGGCATCTCTTCCTTCATTTCCTTTCTTTTCAGGCCTTTGAGAGTATATATGGCTTGGGGAATAAAATCCTACTCTTGGACTATACCAGCTTGCTCCCCTTTGCCAATTGTTTTCAGGTCCCCCAGCTACTTATTTAGTCTTCCCAACGTGTTGAGTGAGTGGACAAGGAAGGAAAATGGTTCTGCACTGAAACTGAAAGGCAGAATTCTGACAGTGCTCAAAAAGTCACATGAAAACTTGGAGCGCATCCAAATGGGCTTCTTTCACTGTTAAATAGGAATCTTAAAAATTGCTTTATTTAATATGATGCTAATAGTTTTTAGGTTTTATAATTAAACATTGAATTATGGCTACATTAATTTTTAACCAATAAATGCAATATTATGTGGAATCATAAATTAGTATAAAATTTTCCTCCTAGCCCATTTTTCTAATAAAATTATGTATTGATATAAAATTGAATATTAATATGTAATATCTAAATATGGTAAAATATTAGAAAGTATCTCATAGGATTTTGAATCCTGCTGAACATACCCAGATTAGTTCTGTTGGCTTCCTAGCATTTGAACTTTATCTTTACCCTCAAGATTTTCTGAGCACTCCTCCCACCCACTTTTATGTCTCATTTTATTGTGTACATTTGCAACATTTAGGGTACTTGTTTGTTTTTATGTTCTCTCTTTCACCCCCACCCTCCAACTTTGCCCTTTTGAGGGACATACTATGCCTTACTGATCTTAATATCCCTAGAACCTAACACAATGTCTGACATTATTAAAATGAGTTTCCTGCAAAATGTTAATTGAATAAATTGAGGTCTTGGCAACTAGTTAAGATAGGAATCTCTGACTGAACTAATGAGGCAAAAGAAGAGAAATATATTTTTCCTCTTTAAAATAATTTCCCCCTCATTTAATATACATGTGTCTTAGTCAGCCAAAGGGGTGCTGATGCAAAGTACCAGAAATCTGTTGGCTTTTATAAAGAGTATTTATTTGGAGTAAAAGCTTACGGTCACAAGGCCCTAAAGTGTCCAACTCAAGGTTACTTCCTTACCAAACTCTGTTGCCACGTGTTTATGCCAGATGGCGGGTCACATCTGTGAAGGTTCAGCCTTCCTTCTTCCTCTTAAGGCTTTGTAGGTCCAGCTTCTTCCGATCTCAGCTGTAGGCTGGCAAAGAGCTCATCTCTCTTCCCTGGGCTCAGTTCTTTCTGGGCTCAGCTGCTCTGGTCTCTTCACAAGACCAGCTGTAAACTATCCGGTGAATGACTCATCTTGCTCTGGGACTCCAGCATCAAAACTAAGTTCTTTCCTCTGCCTTGTCATTTTCTTTGTTCTCCTGTGTATCTACTTCTGTGTGTCTCCTTGACTGATTGCCCATTTATATAGGCCACAAAGAGGGGGCAGAGACTGTTTATACTCTACTGACATGGCAGAATCTAAGCCCTAATCTTAACAATTCAATCAAAGACATCTCAGCTGAATCCAATACAGTCAAAGGGCATCAAGCTCAGAGGAACAGACCCATTTACAAACATAATCAAGTATCTTTTTTGGAATTCATAAATAATATCAAACTGCCACAACATGCTGTTGTTTTTTGAACAAGCTGTTGTCATTTCAGTTAGAGCATGAATGCTAGCTGATTAAAACAACTATTTCCTTTTGGCAAAGATGAACAAATATTAACTTATGAGAGAAAAACAATGTATTTTCTATGCTAGTATAAACCTGAACATTCATGTTGTTGTTCTGTTTTTCTTTAGGTGGCATGATATTGCTAACATGACCCATAACAAGTCCTTTTTTGCATTAGAGCTGGCAAATAAAGAAGAGACCATCCAGTTTCAAACTGTGAGTAAACATTAGGAATCTGTATGAAGAGTGTGTGTGTGTGTGTGTGAGGGGCATTATATGCTTTATAATTTTATAAAATATTGTAAATATTTACATTTTATAGCATTGTTATGCATAATAGCACTTGGCAAAAATAGGTGCTCCATAAATATTGTTGAATGAATCAAAGAGTCCTTGGATAAATGCTATCTGATCATTATGACCTTTAAATTAAACTTAAGGGACTAAATGGGCAAAAGTAAGCACTGATATCTAGTTTCCATTGATAAATGAATAGCTCTGTAGAAATATTTTAACACTTACTTGCTCTTGGTCTCTTGACAAAGGCGATATTGGGTCATCAAATCAAATGTTTTGTTTAAAAATGTTTAAGTATTTGTCAAGAATTAAAGTTGATGCTTTCATCCTTTCAAAATTTTTGTGTCATTTTGAAATTGCTGAATGTAAGAGTCATATTATTAGAACACATATGTTCTTTCATCTTGATAATTTAAATCCTAATTCTGACAGTCATATAAGGCAAAGTATTAAGACTTAGAAAACAAAAGAAACACTGTATGTTGACTTTGACATAATATGTCACCCATTTGTGCCTTGTCCTTAGACAAATTCTGCATTAAAAGTATCAAATTGTATATGTACTTTCATATTACTTTATGCATATTTTGTTTGCTAGGAAGACATGGAAACAGCAAAATATGTGTGGAGACTCTGCGTTGCCCGACACAAATTTTACAGACTAAACCAGAATAGCCTGTAAGTATGTCATGCTCATAGAAATTGTAAAAAATAATGAACCTAGAAATTTTCATTTTGAGCATTATTGTATCAGCCAGAAAAGCAAATTTTATCAAAAGGATAATATATTATTTTTATGTCACTGTTATAATAACCTCTTTGCTTTTGTTGCATGTTAAAATGACATTTCTTAATAGTTTTTTTTCTTCTTTTAGCTTTGGACCAACTTCTAATAACTACGGATATGCCTCTAAGATTTCTTGCAACTAGTTACTAGGATCATTCTAATTTTTAAAGGATATTCCCCTTTTAGCTTTCATTTTTATCAATGCCCTGGTGAGTGTTTTGAGTAATTAAAGATTATTCAGCTTTTAAGCTATTTGAAGAATGTCTTCCTTCCTTCTTATGTGCATTTTTATTAGCTCACGTGGGTTGTTCACTCTAGTGGAGCATTCTCATCAGCATACAAACATGCTGTAATAATTCCCGTCTTAAAACACTTTTCCTTCACTCCATATTCCCCTCTAGCTATGTAGCAAAATTCTTCAAAAGAGTTGCACATACTTGTTTGCTCTCCTTCCTTCCACCCTGGTTCCCTAACTCACCACACTACCGACACTGCTTGTCAGTCCCCTGTGATCTTCATCCAGGGGCAGTCAGGACTTTTTTTCCCCCTCACTGTGCAATACTTGACCACTGACTACCCTGTTCCTGAACCCTGTTCTTCCTTGACTACCAGAACACCATTGTCTCCTGGCTTCACTCATGCATTGTTGTTTCTTCCCAAGCACCTTTTACTGGTTTCATTCCTGATCTCTTCTGTATCTTCACTCATTTTCTAGGCTCAAAATAGCACCTATATGCTGAAGATGCATCACATTTTATTTCTTGCCCCATCTTCTCCCTGAGCTCTTGACTTTTATATCCTACTGCCTGCTTGACACATCTCCATTTGGTACCCAAGAGGCATCTCAGATTTGATATTTCTAAGACAGTATTCTTGATTTCCTTCTCCTTTTCCTGCCCCCAAATCTGCTTCTTCCATACCGTTCCCTTTTTGGAAAATGACAACATCATATTTACCCAGTCGCTCAGACCCAACACCTAGAAGTCATACTTCATTCCTGTTTCTCTTTCACCTTACACCCAACTCATCAGCAAGCTCTGTCAGTCCTTAAAATATATCTGAAATCTGACCATTTTTCACTTTCGCCCTTTGCTCACAGCTTAGTGCCGGCTGCCATCATCTCTCACCTGGAATATTGCAGGAGTCTTCTTACTCTCCTTGCTTCTCTGCCTGCCCTTCCTGAAGCTTATTTTCTATTAGGCATCCAGAATGATCTTATTTAACGTGGGTGAGATCCTATCATTCTTCTTAAAGCCCTCCATTGGCGTTCCATCGTACTTATGCTGAAAGTTTAAAGCCATCCCTGGTCTGCTCCTTGCTTGGATCAAACCTCATTTCCATTGTCCTCCTCCAGGATCACTCTTTTCCAGTTGCACTCATGTCCTTGCTTGTCCTTGAATGTGTTCCACCCTCAGGGATGCTGTAGTCACCCTTTCTCTGCCTGAAGTGCTTTTGTCCTGTGTCTTCACATGTCCTGCTCTCTCACTGCAGTCCACTGCCTTATCATGTGTGTCCCTCTTCAGAGAGGTGGCCCTGACCCCAGGTAACCCCCTCCCTCACTACCACCTGCCTCTCTATCATCTTACCCTGTTTATTTTAAATTTAGATTTAAAATTTTACCTATTTATTGATACATATTAATAAAACATAAATCAATCCAAAGCATACATTCAGTGGTATTCGGTATAATCACATAGTTCTACACTCATCACTTCAATCATTTTTGGAGCATTTTCATTATTCCAATAATAATAATAATAATAATAAAACAATCTCATTGCCTCTCAGTCTCTCTATGCTTCCCCTGCCATACATAGCTGCTATTTTGTTTCCATCTCTCTAGTTTATTTGTATTTATGTTTTGTAAGAACAGTTTTGTATGTGCAGTATCACCCATATTCATATTTCACATGAGGTTTCACTGTGCTGTACAATCCCATATTACATTTTTTAGTTTTCTTCTAGTAATACACATGACCTTAGACTTACCCTTTCAACCACTGTGCTACTCATATAATAGCTCTGCTGGTTACAAACACTATGATGTGCTTTCGCCGTTTCTATTCATTTCCAAAGATTTACAAACAACCATTTTACCAATTCTGCACAGTTTAACCTTCAACTTTCCATTCTCTACCCTTATTCTATTTTCTGGTGACCTATATTCTAATTGTTAACTCCATGATTTTAGACGATGTATTTACATAATAGTGCAATCATGCAGTGCTTGTTTTTTGTGTCTGGCTTGCTTCAAACAACATAATGTCCTCCAGGTTTATCCATGTTGTCATATGCTTCATGAATTCATTTCTTCTTACCGCTGTATAATATATTCCATTGTGTATATACACCAGAATTTGTTTATCCATTCATCAGTTGATGGATATCTGGGTTGTTTCCAACTTTTGGCAATCATGAATAATGCCACTATCAACATTGGTGTGCAGGAATCTGTTTGTGTCACTGCTCTCAGTTCTTTTGGGTTTATACCTAGTAATGATATTGCTGGGTCACATGGCAAATAAATCTATATTCAATTTCTTTAGGAACCATCAAACAGTCCTCCACAGTGGCTGTACCATTCTACATTCCTACCAACAGTGAATAAGCATTTATATCTCTTCACATCCTATGTAATAGTTAGTTTTTTATGAGAGCGGCCAGTCTAATAGGTATGAAATGATATCTCGTTGAAGTTTTGATTTCATTTCCCTAATCACTAGTGATGTTGAACGTTTTTTCATCCATTTCTTTGCCATTTGTATTTCTTCTTTGGACAATTGTCTATGAAAGTCTTTTGCCCATTTTTTAATTGGGTTGTTTGTCTTTTTATTGTTAACTAGTATGATCTTTATATATCATGGGTATTTTTTTCCCTTCCCCTCCCCACTGTTTTTGCTGTCTGTGTCCATTCACTGTGTGATCTTCTGTATCTGTTTCTCTTTTTGTCTTCTCTTCTCCTTTTTCTCCCCTAGGGTTCACTGGGATTCAACCCTGGGGACCTCTGATGTAGAGAGAGGTTCCCTGTCAATTGTGCCACCTCAGTTCCTGGTTTTTGCTGCACTTCACCTTGACTCTCCCCCTTGTCTCTCTTTTGTTGCATCATCATCTTGCTGCGTGATTCACTTGCCTGGGCACTGGCTCGCCATGCGGACACTCAGCTCACCACATGGGAACTGGCTTAACTACGTGGGCACTCAACGTAGGCGCTCAGCTTACCACGCGGGTACTCAGCTCACCATGCGGCACTCGGCTTGCCACATGGGCACTCATACAGGCACTGGCTCGCCACGCGGGCACTGGCTCACCTCATGGGCACTCATGTAGGCACTCGGCTAACCATGCAGGCACTTGGCTTGCTATGTGGGCACTTGCATGGGCACCTGGCTCACCATGTGGGCACTCGGTTCACTGCACTGGCACCCATGTGGGCATCTGGCTCACCGCACAGGTACTCGGCTCACCATGTGGTACCTTGGTTAATTGCGGGGGCACTTGACTCAGCATGCAGGCACTGGCTTGCCACGCAGGCATGCATTCTCATCTTCTTTTTCACCAGGAGGCCCCAGGGGTCAAACCTGGGTCCTCCCATATGGTAGGCAGAGGCCTTATCACTTGAGCCACATCTGCTTTCCCCATATTGTAGATATTATACCCTTATTGAAGGTGTGATTTCCAAGTGTTTTCCCCCCTGGAGTTGGCTGCCTTTTCACCTTTTTGACAAAGTCCTTTGTGATGCAAAAGTATTTAATTTTGAGAAGGTACCATTCATTTTTTCTTTTGTTGCTTATGCTTTAGGTTTAAGGTTTAAGAAACTACCACCTACCCAAGGATCTTGAAGATGTTTTCTTGTATTTTCTTTGAGGAGTTTTATGGTGGTCGCTTTTATATTTAGGTCCTTGATTCATTTTAAGTTAATATTTGTATAAGGTGTGAGATAGGGGTCTTCTTTCTTTTGGATATGGCTATCCAGTTCTCACAGCACCATTTGTTGAATAGATTGTTCTGGGTTAGCTGGGAAGGCTTGACAGCCTTGTCAAAAATCACTTGTCTGTCTATTTCTGAGTTCTCGATTCAGTTCCATTGGTCAATCTGTTTGTTTATACCACTGTAGCTAAGTAATATGCTTTAAAATCAAGAAGTGAGAGTCCTCCAAGTTCATTCTTTTTAAAGAAAGTTTTGACTATTTTGGGCCCCTTATCCTTCCAAATAAATTTGATAATTGGCTTTTCCATTTCTGCAAAAAAGGCTGTTGGGGTTTTTATTGGGTTATGTTGAATTTGTAAATTGGTTTGGGTAGATTTAACATCCTAACAATATTTAGTCTTCCAGTCCATGAACACAGAAATTATTTATTTAAATCTTCGGTTTCTTTTAGCAATGCTTTTTAGTTTTCTGAATACTGATCCTTTAGGTCCTTGGTTAAGTTTTTTCCTAAATATTTGGTTTTAGTTGCTATTATAAACAGAATTTTTTTCCTGATTTCCTCCTCAGATTGCACTTCAATAATGTATAGAAATGCTGTTGACCTTATATCCTGCCACTTTGCCGAACTCATCTATTAGTTCTAGTAGCTTTAGTGTAGATGTTTCAGGACTTGCTAGATAACAGGATCATATCATCAGTGAATTGTGAAAGTTTTCTATTTGGGTTCCTTTTATTTCTTTATCTACCCTAACTGCTCTAGCTAGAGCTTCTAGCATAATATATATATTTTTAAAGATTTATTTATTTATTTCTCTCCCCTTTCCCCCATCATCTGTTCTCTGTCCATTTGCTGTGTGTTCCTCTGCGTCTGCTTGCATGATCAGGCAGCACTGGGAAACTGCGTTTCTTTTTGTTGCATCATCTTGCTGCATCAGCTTTCCATGCATGTGGCACCACTCCTGGGTGGGCTGCACTTTTTTCATGCAGGGCGGCTCTCCTTGCAGGGTGCACTCTTTGTGCATGGGGCTCCCCTTCTCTGGTGTGCCACTGCGTGGCATGGCACTCCTTATGTGTGGCAGCACTGAGTGTGGGCCAGCTTACCACATGGGTCAAGAGGCCCTGGGGATTGAACCCTCCACCCTCTATATGGTAGGCGAGCGTTCTATCAGTTGAACCACATCCACTTCTCCTAGCGTAATACTGAATAACAGTGGTGACAGTGGGCATCATTGGCTTGTTTGTCATCTCAGTGAGAAAGTTTTCAGTCTTTCACCATTGAGTACAATGCTAACTGTACATTTTTCATATATGTACTTTACCATATTGAGAAAGCTTCATCTATTCCTGTCTGTTGCAGTGTTTTTATCAAGAAAGGATGCTGTATTTTGACAGATACCTTTTCTTTGTCAGTGGAGAGCATTGTTTGAATTTTCTTCTCAATTTATTAGTGTGGTTTATTACACTAATTGATTTTCTTGTGTTCAACCACCCTTGCACACCTGCGATAAAACCCATTTGCTTGTGGTATATACTTCTTTTATGGTGCATTCAGTTTGCAAGTATTTTCTTGAGGATTTTTGCATTTATATTCATTAGGGATATTGGTCTGTAATATTCTTATTTCATAGGATCTTTATCTGGTTTTGGTATTAGGGTGATGTTGGCTTCATAAATGAGTTTGATAGTGTTCTTTCTTGTTCAGATTTTTGGAAGAGCTTGGGCAAGATTGATATTAGATTGTCTTTGAGTGATTGGGAGAACTCACCTGTGTAGTCATCTGGTCCTGGGCTTTTCATCTTTGGGTGGTTTTTGATGACTATTTCAGTCTCTTCTCTTGTGATTGGTTTGTTGAGGCCTTCTCTTTCTTCTAGGGCCCATGTAAGTTGTTTTCTAGGAATTTGTCCATCTCCTATACATTGTCTAGTTTTTTTTGGCAAACAGTTGTTCGTAGTACCCTCTTGTGATCACTCTTATTTCTGTGGGGTCAGTGGTAATGTGTCCCCCCTCTCATTTCTGATTTCATTTGCATCTTTTTCTTTGCCAGTCTATCCAAGGGTTTGTTGGTTTTGTTGATTTTCTCAAAGAACCAACTTTTGGTTTTGTTGATTCTATTTTTTTTTCTGCTTTCGTTTATTTCTGCTTTGATCTGTACTCTTTCTTTCCTTCTACTTGGTTTGGGAATAGTTTGCTGTTCTTTTTCTAGTTCCCTCAGGGGTGCTGTTATATCTTCAATTTTAGCTCTTTTATTTTATAATTAATTTTTAAAGAAGTTTTAGATTACATAAATGTTACATAAAAAATATAAGGGATGCCCATATACCTCCCTCCCCCCCCACACACACTTTCCTACATTAACAACATCCTTCATTAGTGTGGTACATTTGTTGTAATTGATGAACCCATATTGAGGCATTGCTACTAACCATGGGCTACAGTTTACATTATAGTTTACACTTTGTCCCACGATTTTGTAAGTTATAACAAAATATACAATGGCCTATATCCATCACTGCAATGTCATGCAGTGTCCTGAAAATGCCCCGTACTACACCTATTCTTCCCTCTCCTATTTCTCAGAACCACTCAGAATATTATTATTCTCCTATAATAATAATAAGTCTGTAGTAGAATGATAGCATTGAGGGCTATAAATTTTCCCCTCAGCACTGCCTTTGCAGTATCCCATGAGACTTTAAAATTTAAAAAAAACTTTTAAATTTTTTTGGGTGGCACTGAGGATTGAACCCAGGATTTTGTACATGGGAAGCAGGCACTCAACCTCTGAACTATATCCATTCCTCAGTGAGAGTTGCTTTTTTTGTTAGTTTGTTTTCAGGAGGTACTGGGGATCAAACCTGGGACCTCGTGTATGGGAAACGTGCCCTCAACCACTTGAACTACATCCACTCCCCTCCTGTGGAGTTTTTAATTTTAAAAAATTTTTTATTTATTGTGGTATTTTTTTTCTCTATTTTTTTAATGTTACATTAAAAAAATATGAGGTCCCCATATACCCCCATCCCTCTTCCCATAGGGTTTTGATATGTTTTGTTCTCATTTTCAGTCATCTCAACTTGTTGACTTCTCTTAACTTGTTGAATTCTCTTGCAATTTCTTTTTTGACCCACTGATTAAGAGTATATTGTTTAATCTCCAAGTATTTATGGATTTCCCCTTTTTTATATTCATTATTGATTTCCAGCATCATTTCATTATGATCAGAGAATGAGTTTTGTATAATTTCAATCTTTTAAAATTTATTGAGTCTTGATTTGTGACCCAGCATATGGTCTGTCTTGGAGAAGGATCCATGAGCACTTGAAAAGAAAGTGCTCATATCCTGCTGTTCTGAGGTGCAATGTTCTATAGATGTCTGTTAGGTCTAGTTCATTTATCATATTATTCATCTCCTCTGTTTATCCTCTGTCCAGATGCTCTATCCAATGCTGACAGTGGTGTATTGAAGTCTCTAACTATTATTGTAGAGACATCTACTTCTCCCTTCCATTTTGACAGTGTCTGTCAAATGTATCGTGGTACACTCAGATTAGATGCACAAATATTTAGTATAGTTATTTCTTCTTGGTGAATTGCTCCTTTTATTAATGTGTAATGACCTTCTTTATCCCTTACAAAAATTTTGCATTTAAAATCTATTTTGTTTAATGTTAGTATTGCTACTCCAGATCTTTTTTGGTTACTTTTTGCATGGAATATCTTTTTCCAACCTTTCACTTTTAACCTTGTTCTTTCCTGAGGTACATCTCTTGTAGACAGTATGTAGATAGATGGCTTATATATTTTTTATCTATTCTATTAGTCTACATCTTTTGATTGGGGAGTTCAAGCCATTAACAGTCAGTGTTACTATTGTAAAGGCTTTACTTACTTTATCCATTTTGTCCTTTAGCTTTCAGTTCTTATATCTTACTGTTGTCTGTTTTTATACTTTAATTTACTCTTCTTAATAATCTTCATTTCTATACTCTTCTCCAAGTCTCTCACCCTTGTTTTTTCCTTTTAGGCTGCTGCACTCCCTTTAGTACCTCTTGTAATTCCAGTCTTTTGGCAACATATTCTTTCAGTTTTTGATGTGAAGACTTTGAACTTACCCTCAGTTTTGAAGAAGAGTTTTGCCGGATACAGAATTCTTGGCTTGCAGTTTTACTCTTTCAGTCCATTAAAGACATATCACTTTCTTTTCGCCTCCATGGTTTCTGATGAGAGGTTGGCACTTAACCTTATCGAGGTTCCCTTGTATGTGATTCTTTGCTTTTCTCTTGTCACTTTCACAATCCTCTCTTTATCTCTGATATTTGCCATTCTGAATAATAGGTGTCTCGGGGTAGATTGATTCAGATTTATTCTGTTTGGGGTGCATTGTACTTCTTGGATATTGGTTTTTATGACTTTCATAAGGATTGGAAAGTTTTTGGTTATTATTTCATTCTTTCTGCCACTTTTCCATTCTCTTCCCCTTCTGGGACACTGATAGCATATGTTTGTGCATTTCACGTTTGCGGCGGCTTGCTCGGTCGGTAGAGGTGGGGTCTGGCTGCGGACGAGGGGTCGGTCCAGCTTAGGACGAGGGGTCGGTCCCACTTGGGACGAGGGGTCGGTCCCACTTGGGACGAGGGGTCGGTCCCACTTGGGACGAGCGGTCGGTCCGGCAGCAGACGAGGGGTCAGTCTCACAGGGGTTGCGCGGTTCGGCTGACGGGGTTGCCCGGCGAAGCCGGCGATGAAGGGGTCGCCCGGAGAAGCAGGCGACGAACTGGGGACAAGGGAGGCCAGGCCCTTGTCGGGGGCTCTCAGGACTGGAGGGCGCACGGCAGAAGAACTACTGCGGAGACAAGGTAAACACGCAAGTCCACTTTATTGAGGGAGAGGCAACAGTTTTATAGGGGCTGGGGAAGGCTGATTGGTCGAAACCACGCCCTGTTCTGATTGGTTGCCGGAGAAAGGTCAGTGGGCGGTACTGGACGGGGGAGGGGTGGTGGTTAGGGATTGGCTGTCGCTGTTGCTGGGGGAAGTGGCAGGGTTTAGGGATTGGTGGCTGCTGTTGCTGGGGTGGAGGGCAGACTTGAGTTTCCCGCCCACGCCTGGCTGTTGCTGCTGTCGGGGGAGGGGAAAAGGGCAGACTGGAATTTTCCACCCTGCGCCTGCGCAGGGAGAAAGAAGAAGAAGGGTGCCGCCCCACAAGGCATCGTGTGGCGCCATCCGGGAGGAGGGGCGGCCACGGAAGCATGGCTGCCGAGAAGGGGAGACCCGAGGGCACTCTGCGCCCATGCCGAGCTCCCCTCAGGGGTGGCGGTGAGTCCGACCAGCCACCCCATTATGGGGGCAGTGGCTTGGCCTGCCGCAGCTGCTCCCCCGCCAGGCCAGCAAACCACACCTCAGCCCGCGGGGTGACCACACACGTTGTCATTGAATTCTGAAACACTGTTCCAGTTTTTCAGTTCTTTCCTCTTTTTGTTTTCCTGTCTTTTCATGCTAAATGTTCTTTCTTCAGTGTCACTAATTTTGTCTTTGATCAATTCAAATCTGCTCTTAAGTGCTGCTAATATATTTTTATTCTCATCCATTGTCTTTAATTCCCATAATTACTTTTCTTTGCAGACTTTCAAGTTGTTGTTTATGTTCACCTAGTGTTTTCTTAATATCCTTTATCTCTTTAATCACATTTTCTTTTAATTCTTTGAATTGATTTAGGAGAGTTGTGTGATTATCATTGATTAATTGTCTTGAATCCTGTATCTCTTCAGGATATTTGGTTTGTTCCTTTGGCTGGGCCATCTCTTCTGTTTCCTAGTATGGCTTGTAATTTTTTGCTGTTGTCTAGGCATCTGAATATGTTGGTGAATTTACTCTGATGGCCATTTCTCTTTCTTGAATATTTTTTTCACAGTTCTTTGATATTTTGTTCAACTTATTCTAAGTCTTTAAAATTGCCCACTTTAAGTAATCAGAACTGGTCTAGGGACTCACTAATAGGGCAAAGATTTTCTTCCAGGGGTTTGTGTTAAGAGAAACCTAAAAGCAATTTTTCCTCATGCAATTTCCAGATCTTCCAGCAGATGGTGCTTGTCAATGCACCTTTCCACAGAGATGTTTCTTTCAATCTCGGCTTTCTTGTGTTTTGGTCTGGCCAGAGCCGAGATTCAAAGTGGGTCTGCTGACCAAATTCACTAAAGAAAAGCCCCCTGACACCCCTTCCCTTTTCTCTTGTAATAGATGACAAGGAGGAATATGTCTGTTCCCCTTTCAATGGGCTGCAGTGAGCCAGGGGTTTTCTCCCAGCTTAATATCTTGGGGGTTGGGGATGGAAGCCCTTTGCAGCCACCATGGGGGTTTGATAACTCATGTTTATTGGTTCTGATTCTTCATCTCTCAGTTCCTTGCCTCTCCTGGGAGTTGTTGTAGCACCATCCTGGTTTGCCGCCCCCAAAGTAGGTCCCTTGGACAGCATTTGGCCATTGTTTTTGTGAGAGAGTTGAGCCCTGCCTGCCTACTCTGACATTATCTTCCTGTAACTCCTCACCTAATCCTGTTTTATTTTTCTTCATAGCATTTAGCATTGCCTGAAATGGCGTATTCATTTGTTAACTTGTTTGTTGTCTACATCCCCTACATGGAAATGCATGAGGACAGACACTTTGCCTGTCTTGTTCACTGCTCTGTTCTCAGTGCTGAGCAAGTGCCTGGCTGTAGTAGGCCTCCATGAATTGGTTAAATAAATGATGAATGCATCTCCAGAAATGAGTGTTAAGAGCTCCGATTTGGAATGTGTGTGGTGTGTGGGATTCCTTAGGAGGGTTTACCTAATCCAGAACTGCTGTGTTAGGAAGGGCTTTCCTATGGAAATGACATCTAACCTGAGAACTGAAAGATTTCTGTCCATCCTCACAACCTTTCTTTAAACTGTCCTCTCTCACCTGGACCATTGCACCAGCATTGCATATGGTCTTCCTGCCAATCTCACCTATCTCCTGTCAGTCTTCTGGATGGATGAACAAAAGATGTAGTTCTCAGAGTTACAGCACAGGACCAGATCTGAACATTTTCCTTTCCCCCATCCTGTTAGTATAGGAATAAAGGCAGACTCCTGTGACTCTCCACTGGGCTCATCTCCTGCCCCTGGCTCAGCCAACCCTTGGAACCCATCAGTCCATATTATGCCACTGCCTCTAACAGCCCCTGGTCTTTGCTGGATGGCCATCTCCCCTTCTCTAGCAGACTCTTAGTTGTTCTTCAAGATCAAGTTTAAATGCAGCTACCCTGAGCTCTACTGAGAGGTTAGTTTGCTTAGTCCTCAGTACAACTTTTTTCTTTATTAGAGAACTGGTGGATTTACAGAGTAATCAGGCATAAAATATGGGCTTCCTATATACCACTCTATTAACACCTTGCACTGGTGTGGAACATTTGTTATAATTGATAATAGCACATTTTAATAATTGTACTATTAGCCGCAGTCTGTGGTTTAACTTAGGTTCACTGTCTAGTGTAGTTCCATGGATTAAAAAAAAAAAATTTACCCTATTACAATCTAACATTTCCCCTTTTAATCACGTTCAGATATATTTTTCAGTGTTGTTGAAGTTCTATTTTTTTTCCTACCGCTTTTTTTTTTTTTTAAAGATTTATTTATTTATTTCCCCTCCCACACCAGCTGTCTGTTCTCTGTGTCTGTTTGCTTTGT
Source organism: Dasypus novemcinctus (assembly GCF_030445035.2). Taxonomy (NCBI): domain Eukaryota; kingdom Metazoa; phylum Chordata; class Mammalia; order Cingulata; family Dasypodidae; genus Dasypus; species Dasypus novemcinctus. The sequence continues at coordinate 19,094,898 of NC_080675.1, forward strand.
CCTCTTTGTCCGCTTCTGTTGTCGTCAGCAGTATGGGAATCTGTGTGTTTCTTTTTGTTGCATCATCTTGTTGTGTCAGCTCTCCGTGTGTGCAGCGCCATTCCTGGGCAGGCTGCACTCTCTTTCGCGCTGGGCAGCTCTCCCTACTGAGCACACTCCTTGCGTGTGGGGATCCCCCACGCAGGGGACACCCCTGCATGGCTCAGCACTCCCTGCGCGCATCAGCACAACGCACGGGCCAGCTCCACACGGGTCAGGGAGGCCCGGGGTTTGAACCGCGAACCTCCCATATGGTAGATGGACACCCTAACCACTGGGCCAAGTCCGCTGCCCCTACCTCTTTCTTAATGATAACCTAGTCAAGGCTTAGTGTATATTAAGCATTATTCTGCAAGTTTTTTAAATCTCTTTATTTTAATCTCTAATATTGCAATTGGTACAATTTTTATTGCCCCTTTATAGATGAAGATACAGAGACTTGGAGAAGTAAAGCATTACCCCTGATGTACAAGTAGGACATGGGAGCAGTGAGACTCTAGAGCCTGTGTCCTGAATCACTGTGCCAGACTCTTAGAGTATTTTGTGTCTGCTCTTTTAATATGGAGTCAGTTTGTCTGTCTAGTCTGTTGGGCTTCTTTGAGGACAGGTCTTCTGCTCATTCACTTGGTGCCCTGGAATCTGGCAAAGTGCTCTGCGTGTAGGGTCTTAGTAAATGACGGAAGCTTGACTGAGACAGAGACAGGAATTCACAGGGAAGAAGAGCTCTTTTGCTCCTTGTCTGATAAAGGAGGTGACCAGGGAATCTCGATTTATGAGAAGCATCCAGCGGTTTGCACCTCCAGACCCAGTCCCCTTCTCCTCCACTCAGTAGACACTGGGAGAAGCACCCCTGCTTTCTGGCCTTTTCTGCCGTCCTGCCATTTGTGTATGAAAGTTCTCCCCTTCGTGGCTAGATCCCACAGTGCTGCTCATCTAGGGTGGATTACCCTACCGTGCATGACACTATTTCTATGCAGAAATGTTTTCTGAGATTCAAGCAGTAGATATACCATGTGTTGGGACACAGCCTTTTCATAAGTATAAAATCTTTCATAAATTTGAGTGTTGGTAAATTGAGCCATTTATTATTCCTCTTCTGGAAAATAATGGAAGAACAATCATCCCAAATAAATCATAAGATACCCCTTTCCAATAGGCATCCATACTGGTTTAGTAGTTAATGCTTTTTTTTTTTTCCTTAAAGAGTATTTTGGCAAATAACCACCTGGTAATGACTTTAAAATTCAGAGGAAAAATAATACATGGTTGCTCTTTTGTGGTAAATATTCAAGTCTAAGAAATCAAAATTTTATCATTTAAAAATTGCTCTTTATTGCAAGTGTAAATGAACCATATTAATGTGGTCTTATGTTATATATGTTATATGTTATATATATGTATAGCATATGTTTTAGCTGTACAAGGAAAAATAACATTCTTTTAAAATGGAATAATTATTTTAAAGGGTTCTTTTCCAAATTTTGTTTTTAGTCACCACACATATAATAAATTATGGAAGTCCATTTCTATAAACTATTTCTGTATAATGATTTATGATGGATGATATCCATGTCATTCTGTGAGAAATGAATATATTTCAAATGAGTCCCTTTTCTCCACATGAAGTAAATGAATTCTTAGTTCTTAATAAAACTGAAAATAACTTTAGTTTTATGACCATTTCTTTTAAAATTCTCAACCTATTTAGTCGCATTTAATATTATAATAACTCTGAAGTATTAGTAGAACTTGTTCTCATGGTCTGGCTGGGTAAACTTAAGTGTGAGAGGCATGTACTGAGGCCACGTCAAGGCTCGGACCTAGGCAGTAGAAGCCTGGTTCAGGCTGGGACAGACTGGTGGTTCAGGCGATAGATTCTACTTGCATAGAAAGGAAGACATCGTTCCTAGAATGTCTCCTCCCATCCCATCCCAGTCCTGATATATAATATAATAGTGTTTTAGATGGCCTTATGTGATTCCTCCAACCATGATGAGGTATATTTCTATTTTAGTATTTATAGAACTACGTGATCCAGTAGTCTTCTCTTCCCCTCTCCCCTTTTTTATCTTTTAGTATTTTTATTTATTTATTTAATATACTTTTTAATTTTTTAAAAAAATACTTAGATTGCATAAATGTTACATAAAAAATATAGGGGATTCCCATATACCCCGCTCCCTAGCCCTCCCACATTTTCTCACATTAACAACATCCTTCATTAGTGTGGTACATTGTTACAATTGATGAACACATTTGGAGCTTTGCCACTAAGTGTTGATTATAGTTTACATTGAAATTTACATTCTCTCCTGTACAATTTTGTAAGTTATGGCAAGATTCATAATGGCCTGTATCTGTCATTGCAGTGTCATTCAGGACAATTCCCAATTCTCCAAAATGCCCCCATATTATACTTGTTTTTCCCTCTCCCTCCCCTCAAAACCTCCAGTGACTGCTGCCTCCACATCAATGGTAAGAGTTCTTCCATTACTAGGATCACAATAGGTCTATAGTAGAATACCAGTAAGTCTACTCTAGTCCATCGTTCATTCCCCGATCTTGAGGATTGAGATGGTGATGCCCACTCCACCTCTATGTGAGGGGGGGCTTACATCCCATGGGGCAGATGGATGGGATTCTCTTGCCTGCAGTTGCAAATTCTCTCTGTTCCTTGGGATGGTTGCTGTCCATCATCATCTACTTGTTAGTTGTGCTGGGTGAGTTCACTGAACTGGAGAGTAGGTGTTGCAATTCCCCTGAGGCTCAGGGCCTAGCTGGCACATGGACAGCCCAAAGATTTAAGTCTCTTGGACATATACCTATCAACTCTAGTACTAACTATAGATTCAAAAAGAAAGGGCAAAAGAGCCATGTGTAGGGAAACCACCACTGAGTCCCGCTTTGTCCCACTGGGGAGCACAAATTCCAAAGTAGGGCCCACGGGCAGGTTGCTAAGGTCCTGAGCTGTCTGCCCTGCCCGTAGTGTCTGGATGTCTCCAGAGCCCTCAGGAGCCCCACCACTTGAGGAAATACTTACTTTGGCAGTCAGTGAGTCCTGTTGAGACTTGCATAAGTGTAACTTGTGGAATGACTTTAAAGCCTCTTAGCCATATAAACTCATTTGTCTTTACCCTTTCCCCCTTTTGGTCTTTTTCCAGTTGTATTGCTAGTTGGTGCTTGGTAGTAATCCCTTGGTACCAGGGAGGCCCATACCTGGAGTCATGTCCCATGCCGGTGGGAAGGTAATACATTTATAGGCTGAGTTTGGCTTAGAGAGAGGCCACATTTGAGCAACAAGGAGTCTCTCAGGATGTAACACTTAGGCACCCTATAATACTAGGCTAAGTTTAAATTTCAAAAGTAAAGGTTCATAAGTACAGTCATCAATATCAAGGGCCCATCAGTGGACCATTTTCCTTTACTAGTCACCTCCCCTGTACTTGGGGGATTCTTATTGTTCCATTAAAGGATGTGGCTGTGCTCCCCATCATGGGAATTCGATATTCTCCACCCACTGTGAAAATGCTCCATGAACACTTGAACACATTTATATGCCTTATAGGTATGCCCCAGGTGAACCTCCTCCAATGCATCCCCCGTCACTGACCCACCACACCAATGATTCTCTCTTGTCACATTGATAATGCTATTTTTTTTCCTTCTAATGGAATTAACATTCTTCTTTTTAAACAAATCAATTTTATTGTTAACATATTAATAAAGCATATAGTTCATCCAAAGCATATAGACAGTGGTATTTGGTATAGTCACATAGTTGTGCATTCATCACTTCAGTCATTATTAGAGCATTTTCATTATTTCAATAATAATAAAAAAGAAGAAAATTCTTTACCTCTCAATCTCTCTTATGTTTCCCCTGCTGTACATAGCTGCTATTTCTGGCTATTCTTGCACATTAATTATTTATTAAGCAGTTTTATTGAGATATATTTGCATACCATACGATTTATCCAAAGCGTATAATCAATGGCTTTTAATAAACCACAATGTTATGCATTTATCACCAAAAAAATTTTAGAACCATTTCATTACTCCAAAAAGAAAAAACTCTCCACCCCTTAGCCTTCCTTCCCCAGTCCTACATGACCCTAATCTAATTTCATCTTTATAAATTGATTCATATTTACATTTTATATAAATGGAATCATATAATATGTAGAATTTTTTTTTTTGTTTTTTTTTGGTTGCTACTTGTAATTTATTTATTTTTCTTTTTTTTTTGTTTTTATTCATTTTTTAAAAATATTACATTAAAAAAATGAGGTCCCCATATACCCCCCACCTCCCTCACCCCACTCCTCCCCCCATAGCAACATTCTCTTCCATCATCATGAGACATTCATTGCATTTGGTGAATACATCACTGAGCATCGCTGTGCCTCATGGTCAATGGTCCATATCATAGCCCACACTCTCCCACGTTCCATCCAGTGGACCATGGGAGGACAATATGTAGTATTTTGTGTCTGATTTCTTTCACTTAGCATAATGGTTTTTTTTGGTCTGATATTAACATTTTGTAGTATTAACATACATTTGTTCAGCTTCAAAGAAAACCAATCTTATATATGCAATTTCACCCGTATTCATATTTCACAAGCACTTTTACTGTGTTACACAGTTCCACTCATTTTTTATTGTTGATTAGCATAAATATTGGCAGAAGGGAGCCTCCTTTGGAAAAGAGAAATCTAATTTTCATCAACAATGAAAATTCTAATGATAATGAAATATTAAAGCACTTATTTAAAAAAATCAGTTTCAACTAGTGAAGAAGCAGTTGTAGGGAGTGGATGTGGTGCCTCCCACATGGAAGGTCCTGTGTTCGATTCCTGGTAAAAAAAAAACAAAAACAAAAATGAGGAACAAGCAAAGCAAATGAAAAAAATCAGCTCAGGGAGCTGATGTGGCTCAGTGGTTGAGTGCTGACTTCCCACATATGACGGCCTGGGTTCAATCCCCAGCCCTGGTACCTCAGAAAAAAAAAAAAAAATTAGTTACCTGATGTTAAGTTTCAAATAAGCACCAGTTTTCTTTTATCTTAAAAGTTTTTTAAAAACAAGTTAATATTCAAGGCTTGAATATAAGATACCTGTTATATCTTATATAACTAGTTCCAATTTTTAACTGGTTAGAGTGCTAAGAATAATGTTAATTTATGAGGCTTGTCACTTTATGGTAAATTTGCTGATTAAATGGATTAAGTTTTTACTTTGCAATTTTGATTTTCTAGTAATTAGTCCCTAGAACACTGTAACTAAAGGTCTCAAAACACTTTGTAATCAATAATTATGTGTCAAATAAGCTCCATGAGCCAGAACAGATGGTGAAAGATTTTTTAAAAAGTGCTTTGATAACACATCATTAACAAGTCAGGAATCCAAAGTGTTTAAGTTCCTAGATCTTATTTGCAATAAAACTGACCATTCACACACCCCAACCTACCTCCACTGCTACTAATAACAAGAAAAATTCCTGCCTCTGTGGTTCAACTGTCCAGAAATGGACTTCCTATTTCTTGATATTTTTTTTTAAACCTATTTGTTTATTCAGAGATGGATTATGGTATAAAGAGTTAACAATCTCAAATTATTAGATAAATGTCAGCCAACACTCCGTAATATTCTTTGTCATTTTAAAGTTGTACAATATGAAACAAATGGCATTTCTTAACAGGCATCAGAAGGCCGAATTCCTTCCTGGAGATAAATGACTTTCTCTTCAGTAAAGATCCTGATGATTCCATCTTTTGTGGGCTTGGACTTTAAAGGCCATTTCAAGAGTCTTGCTTTTGTCTCTGGTGTTGGGTAGATGGTGGATGAGGAGGCTCTGTGGCTCTCCGTGTTGTTGCTGTAGCGATTCCAAGGGAAAGGATTGCAAGCATTTCCTCTTGGTTATGCTTTCCAAAAACCAAAATGTAATTCAACATAGTTCTTTCATCAGTATTTCTGATTCCTGTGCACTTTAAAAAATGCACGATGAGTGCAATATTTAAAGACATATGATGACTTACAAGCAACTGATCGGTTATAAATTAGTGAACGACATTCTGCTGTTGGAATCCAGGGCATTGCATCCTTTAAAGTTCCTCTCACTACCCCCTGCCCCTGTTCTGTTGCTCGGCCAGGCACAGCTGTTCCTCCACTGAAGTTTCTAATTTCTTAGTTTTACATTTTGCATTTAGGTTTATGATCCATTCGTTGCTTTTTACCTTTGTCAAAATTGAACCATATATTTGTGGCTCTATTTCTGTACTTTTTATTCTGTTCTATTAATCTCTATATATTTTTTGCCAATACCACACTGTCTTGATTAATGTAGCTTTGTGGTAAGTCTTGAAATCAGGAATTGTTAGCCCTCCAACTTTGTTCTTTTTCAAATTGTTTTTGCTATCCTATTTGTTTTGCCTTTTCTGATAAATTTTAGAACAGCTTGTCAGTATCTTCAAAAATTACTGCTAGGGTTTTGATTTGGAGTTATGTTGACTCTACAGATCAGTTTGAAAAAAGAAACTGGCGTCTTAACAATACTGATTCTTCCAATCTGTGCATGTGGTTTCTTTGTTTATTTCATCAGTGTTTTGCTGTTGTCAGTGTACATATCTTACACACATTATAGTAGATTTATATCTGAGTATTTCATGTTTTTTTGGTGCAATTGCAAATGATGTTTTTTAAAATTTGAATTTCCAGTTGCTCACTGATAATTTGTAGGATTACAATGAATTTTTGTATATTGGTCTTGTATCCTGTGATCCTTTGACCTTGCTAAATTCAATTTTTAATTCTGGTAATTTTTAAAAAAAATTCTTTGGAATTTTCAATTATGTAATCTATGAGCAGAGATAGTTTGTTTTTCTTTCTCATCTGGAAGCTTTCTTTTTTTTCTTTTTCTGTCTTTTTTTTTTCCCTTTACTTTATTGCACTGACTGGTACCTCAAGTTCAATGCTGAGTAGAAATAGAGTGACAACCTTGCCTTCTTTCTTACCTTAGAACTAATGTTAGCTGTAGGTTTTTGGTAGATGCCCTTTATCAGATTTGAGGAAGTTCCCTTCTATCCCTTGTTTGCTGAGAGTTTTTCTCATGAATGATTGTTTAATTTTAAAAAAATGTTTTTCTGAATCTACTGAGATGATCATATATATTTTTTCCTTTAATCTATCAATATGATGAATTATAATACATTGACTTTTTTGAATGTTGACCAGCCTGCCATTCCTGGGATAATCGCTACTTAGTAATGATGTTTATCTTTTTCCAAGATCATTAACATTGATTTGCTAAAATTTTAAAGAAATTTTACAGTATTTCATGAGAGATATTAGTCTATAGGTATTTTTATTCCTTATAATATCTTTTTCTGATTTGATATCAGGGTAATTAATGCTAGCACAAAGGATGCTGACCCTCCTCTTCAATTTTCTAAGAGTTTTTATGGAGTTGGTATTATTTCTTCTTTAAATGTTTGATAGAAGTCACCCATGAAGCCAGCAGGGCCTGGCATTTTATTTGTGGGAAGGTTTTAACTACAAATTAAATTTCTTTAATAAATCGGTTCTGATTATCTGTTTTTCCTTGCTTGAGTTGTGGAAGTTTGCAACTCAGCAAAGTGTTCATTTCCTTTAAGGTACTGAATTATTGGCTTAAAATTGTACATGATATTTCCTTATGCTTTTAATATATTTGGGCCTATAGTGATGTCCTCTTTTTCATTCTTCTTTCTTTTTTCCTCATTAGTCAGGCAAGAGTTTTATAAATTTTATTAGTTTTCTCAAAGAGTGAGCTTTTGTTTTCTTTGATTTTTCTCTCCTGTTTCTGTTTTATATTTTATTGCTTTCTGCGCTCATCTTTATTATTTCCTTTCTTATGTTCCTTTTGAGTTTAATTGCTCCACCTTTTTTAGTTTTTTAAGGTGGGAGCAAAGGTAATTGATTTCTTTTTTTTTTTTACACTTTTTAAATTAAAGTTAATAGATCACAAAGAACATTACATTAAAAAACATAAGAGGTTTCCATATACCCCACTCCCCATCTCCCCACCCCATCATTTTTGTAAATTGTATTTTTTTTAAAGATATATACATTACACACAAAAAATGTCACATTAAAAAATATAAGAGGTTCCGGTATACCCCTACGCCCCCCCCCCCACTCCTCCCACACCAACAACCTCCATCACTGTGGCACACTTACTGCACTCAGTGAACACATTTTGGAGCACTGCTGCACCACATAGATAACAGTTTACCCTGTAATTCACACTCTCCCCCAATACATTCAGTAGGTTACGGCAGGATATATAAAGTCTAGCATCTGACCCTGCAATATCATTTAGGACAACTCAAAGTCCCAGAAAGTGCCCCCACATCACATCTCTTCTTCCCTTTCCCTGCCCTCAAATTTCTTTTCTAATATATACATTTGGTGCTGTAAATTTCCCTTTCAGCTGCATTTCACAAATTTTATTTTGTGTTTTTATTTTCATCAAAATATTTTCTAGTTTCTGTGTGCCTTCTTTGTTCCCTGTGTTATTTCAAAATGTATTTTATAGTTTTAAAATATTTAGAGAATTTCCACATTTTAATTTTGTTTCCAAGTTAATTCCATTGTGATAAGGGAACATACTTTGATTTGCATCCTTTAAAATATTTGGAAACTTTTTTATGACTTAAAATATAGTCAGTTTCTCATGGTAAATGTTCCATGTACACTTGAAAAGAATGTTTTCTGCTGTCGGGTCGCATTTTCTATACATGTCATTTAGGTCAAGTTAGTTGATAATGTTCAACTCTTCTGTAGTCTTACTGATTTTCTGTCTATTTTTCTATTACTGACAGAGTTTGGATATTGAATCTCTGAGTTTAATTTTTGAATTTGTCTATTTCTCTTTGAGTTCTATCAGTTTTTGCTTTGTATATTTAGAAGCTTTGTTATTATATGCATAAACATTTAAGATCATGTCTTCTTGGTAGGTTTTCTGCTTTATCATTGTGAATTGACCTTTTTATCCCTAGCCACATTTTAAAAAATCTACTAAGTTTGATATAAATATAGCTATGCCAGCTTTCTTTTGATTAGTGTTAGTGTGGTATATCTTTTTCCATCCTTTTACTTTCAACCTATTTGTATTTATAAAGTGTTTTTGTTTGTTATGTGGGCAGCATATTGTGTATCTTACTTTTTTATCCTATTTGGCTGTCCTTGTCTTTTTTAAGGTCCCATGGCCAGGGATTAAACTTGGGACCTTGCATGTGGGAAGTCGATGTCCAACCACTGGGACACATCAGTTTCCCTGAGTTGGTTTTTTCATTTATTTTATTTGTTGTTTGTTTTTTTTATTTTTTAGGAGGTTCCAGGAACTGAAACTGGGCCCTCCCATGTGGGAGACAGGCTCTCAACTACTTGAGTCACATCCGTTCCCTGTCCTTGTCTTTTAATTGGGGTGTTTAGACCATTTACATTTTTTGGGGAAGATATTCAAGGATGCTAGCATCAATACTTAATCATCTCACTCATCCAGGAAGAAAGGGAGATCAGTCATTGTACTTTGTATTCGACTAAATCGTGTTACAAAAATAGCAGAATAAAAAATAAGACCCCTCTATCCAGCACCAGTTATCTTCAGTTCTTTACCACCAAGCCTACAAATACTATAACCATATCCAAAGAACATAAGGGATCAGAGAAGCCACATCTGATGTATTAGCTGGGATCACCACACTGTTCAGGCTGAGCTATGCGTCTGTGGTTCTTTTCCTTATATTATGGTATTTTCATTTAACCATAAAGATTTTAGTTCTAAATTACATGCACTCAAGGAATGTGTACACATATTTGTAAATGAGTTCTGACTGAAGTTGTGTGTCCATCAGCAGATCGTGGGTTACATAGTAGGTACAAGCTTGCAAAGCTTCATTTTTACTGGTACAACAGCTATGTGTCAGTGTAAATTGCTCCTTTGTCCCTTGTGCATCTCCAAGGTCTGGAAAGAATAATGTCACAGACCATTTTCCTCTTTGTCTGCTGGCATTATCTGACTTCATTCTCCCTCTTCCTTCCCACCCTCCAAACCCCAATTCCCTGCAATAAACCATAGCCTTTAAGATTTTGTTTCTTTGGTTTTGAACACTTGAGGTTTGATTGGTCCAGTTGTAAAAGGTTTGGTGGCTATGGTGGGTGCAGGGGGTGGCTTTTCTTCTACTTTTTCCTGACAGACCCCAGAGGGTCAGTGAGTGTTTCAGGAGATTTACTTGATTCACTGTCCACTTTCTGGACTTTGCCTCCTTTCTGTGGTTTGCTGTGTTGCTGTTCAGAGAAGAACAATTGCATGGATTGAAGAACCTCTGTTCTCTGCCTTGCCAACACCTAGGACCCAATGTCTGTGGCTCAGTCTTCTTCCCACAGCTCACTTCTTGACCATTTACATTTAATATAGTTATTGATATGGTTTGGTTTACGTCTACTCTCTTCCTAATTGTTTTGTATTTTTTCCAACTCTTCTTTATATACCTTTTCTTCTTTTTCTTCTTTCTTCTGAATTAATTTTTATGATTCCATTTTATGGCTTTTGTTGGCTTATTTAGATATACCTTTTTTAAAAAAGGATTTATTATATATACCATCAATTTATCATAATCTTTAAGTACTATACAACGTTATATATAATATAATAACGTATACTTCTGTTTCCTTTTTCTCCCAGCCTTTGTGCTATTGTCATATATTTTGGTTCTACATTTATTATAAACCCCACTATATATTGTTATTATTTTTTCTTTAAGCATTAAATTATAATTTAAAATAATTGAAAAAATAAGAATGTATGTTGTGATTTACCCACATATTTAGTATTTCTAGTGCTGTTTATTCCTTTGTATAAATCCAGATTTATATCTGCTATCATTTTTCTTTAATAAAGGAAAGGTAGTCCTTTAATAATCTCTGTAGTATAGGTCTGTAAGTATTGAATATTTGCAGCTTTTGTATATTTGGAAAAGTCTCTATTTCACCTTTACTTTTATATTTATTTCTCTTCCCCCCGTCCCGGTTGTCTGCTCTCTCTGTCCATTCGCTGTGTGTTCTTCTGTGTCCACTTGTATCAGCAGCACCTGGAATCTGTGTCTCGTTTTGTTGCTTTGTCTTGCTGTGTCAACTCTCTGTGTGTGCGGTGCCATTCCTGGGCAGGCTGCACTTTTTTCATGCTGGGCAGCTCTCCTTATGGGGTGCACGCCTTGTGCATGGGGCTCCCCTACACGGGGGACACCACTGTGTGGCAGGGCACTCCTTGCACACATCAGCACTGTGCATGGGCCAGCTCATCACATGGGTCAGGAGGCTCTGGGTTTGAGCCTTGGACCTCCCATATAGTAGGTGGATGTCCTATCCATTGGGCCAAATCCACTTCCCTCTATTTCACCTTTACTTTTTAATTTTAGGTTGAGAGTTTTTCTTTCTGCACTTTAAAGATGTAGTTCCATTGATCTTCTGGCTTGTATTATTTCCAGTGAAAAGTCACCTGTGTTCTTATCTTTGTTTCTCTGGATATGTTTTCTTTTTCTAGGCTGCTTATAAGATTTTCTCTTTATTGTGGATTTTAAGCAATTTGATGTGCCTTGATACAGTTTTATTCATATATTGTTTTGCTTGGGCCTCATTGAGATTCTTGAATCTTTTGGTTGATAGCTCTGCATCAAATAAGGAAATTGCTTAGTCATTATTTCTTCAATTATTTTTGTGCCTCCTCTGCCCTTGCCCCTTCCTGATACTTCAGTTACACTTACATTAGAGTCTGTGAAGTTGTTCCATGGCTTACTGATGGCCTGTTCATTTTTTCTGTTAGTTTTCTCCCAGTGTTTCATTTTGGATAGTTTGTCTTCATTTCATTTTGGTTTCATTTTCACTCATTTCTTCTGTAGCGTCTAATCTGTTAATCCTATCCAGTATGTTTTTCATATGAAACATTGTATTTCTCATCCCTTTATGTTCATTTTGGGTCATTTTGTGTCTTTCAAGTCTCTCCTTGATATTGCTTATGTTTTCCTCTATTTTATTGAACATGTGGGATATAGTTATAGTAACTGCTTTAATGTCCTTGTCTACCACTACTATTATCTGTGTCATTTTGACTTTGAATTTTCCCTTCATTATGGTTCTATTTTCCACTTTCCTTGAATGCCTGGTAATGTTTTATTAGATTCTAGACATTGTGAGTATTATCTCATTGGTTATTTGGTTTTCTTATATTCCTTTAAATAACTTTGAGCTTTGTCCTGGAATGTGGTTAAATTACTTGGAATTCCATTTTGAGGCTTGTTTTTGCACTTATTTAGGCAGGACCCAAACAGCCTTTAGTCTCTGACTTAATTCTCCCTCCTTTGCCTGCAGGCTAGAAACTATTCAGGCAGTAAGCAGGGACAATCAGGGCTCACCTCATCACCCTCCCCCTTCCCTCCTTTTCAGGGATCACTATTCTGCAATCCTTGATTTTCAGTGTTGGAAAACTGGTGTTTTTTTTCCTAGTTGTTTAGGGTGAGAAGGTAAATCTGATCCATAATACTCTTTTTTTGAAATAAAAATCTCCTCTGATTTACTGCTTTTTAAAATATACACTTAGGGAAGCGAATTTAGCTCAACAGATAGAGCATCTGCCTACCACATGGGAGGTCCAGGGTTCAAACCCGGGGCCTCCTGACCCGTGTGATGAGCTGGCCCCTGTGCAGTGTTGATGCACGCAAGGAGTGCCGTGCCACACAGGGGTGTCCCCTGCGTAGGGGAGCCCCATGCGCAAGGAGTGCACCCTGTAAAGAGAGCCACCCAGCGCGAAAGAAAGTGCAGCCTGCCCAAGAGTGGTGTGCTGCGCGCACCTGAGAGCTGATGCAGCAAAATGATGCAACAAAAAGAGACACAGATTCCTGGTGCCCCTGACAAGCATGCAAGCAGACACAGAAGAACACACAGTGAATGGACACAGAGAACAGACAACTGGGGGGGAGGCGGGGAAGGGGAGAGAAATTAAAAAAATAAAATCGTAAATAAAATATACATTTAAAACCAGAGAGAAGTTTCTTACAAAGAGAGGAAGAATGGTTTTACCAGAAGCCCACTCATCCAAATTTTCTACTTTTTTTTTTGCTTTCCCTAACTTTACTCCTTAGAGGAAACATAGGTTCTTTTTTCTTTTTTTAGGGAGGTTCTGGGGATTGAACCCAGGATCTCATATATGGGAAGCAGGCACTCAACCACTGAACCACACCCACGCTCCAAGATTCTTACGTTATCAAAATTAGGAGCTTATCTCTTCATTATATTTGTCATCTGTGATTAACAGACATTTAATTAAAAGCAGTTTCTGTTGCTTCAGGCTTCTGGGCAGAGAGTTGATGGTCACTCGCCACGACTGTTAGTGGAGACATTCAGTGCTGACCTAGGCCCACAGGAGAGAGACATTGGCACTGAATTCTGCTTCTCCTGGCATGAGTTTGTGGGTGATCTAGTCTTGTCTCCTTTCCCCCTGCTTATGGCCACCGCAGAGGTTTTACCTGGATGGGCCAGGAAAGGACGCTCCTGGCAATTCCTCTGGCAGTCCAGGTGCTTGATGCTCCGTGAGGAGGCTCCAGCCCCAGAGCCTGAGGGGTCAGGGTAGCAGGAATGGACCAAGGGCCCAAGTGTGAACAGAGAATCTCCCTTCTTTTCTCTTAATTTATGCCTGTTTTGCTTTCTCATTTTTGCTTTAAAAGACTTTATCATTTTGTCTTTCTAGACTTTAATTTACATTGTAGAATTAAGATTGTGTAGATATATACAGGCTCTTCTCAAAGGTGTGTCTTCTTTTATAGGCAAACTCAGACTGTCACAGTGAACCCAATTAGGAGGCGGTCTTCTTCAAGGATGTCTCTGGTAAGAAAGGAGGAAAAGTATGATTGCCTTTTTTCTCTTAGTGATGTCATTTTTCTTCATAAAATGTGCTTTTGGTAGTTTTTAGTTTGAACCATAAAATGGGCTATTTGATGAGTTTTAAGCAAAGAAATGTTGATTTTCCATATGACTAACCTATATTTATATTGTTATATTACATGTATTTAAATATCCGGCCCAGTCTAATACTGAATATGCTAATTCTTTTGACTCTTTAAAAATGCTTTGCCTAATAAGATTATAAATATACTGTGGGAGCAGATGTAGCTCAAGTGGTTGAGTACCTGCTTCCATGTATGAGGTCCTGAGTTCAATCCTTGGTACCTCTTTTTTTTTTTCTTTTTAAAAAGAAAAGATTAAATATACCATATAAAAGCTGCTTATATTCAAATATTTATACAAAAATTCAGGAAATTGGTGTCTATTCCTTTTAGCTTTGAGATTTTGGGGAGTAGATTGTTCTGTTGTGCTGTCTAATGTCCTTGGTATCAGTGTGTAGGCTTGAATTGCTATTCAGGGAAACATTGAAAATGGTAACTATGGTAAGGGCTCTTGTGTCTTAATGTTTATTTTCCACATATAATATATTTAACTCCTTTAGAAGGTTTTTAATGGGAAGGAAGAAAGTGATTCTGTTTATTCCATAGGCAACATGCTTTTACCCTCTTTCTAACTTTCCCTTTCTTAGCCTAAACCCCAGCCCTATGTGATGCCTCCCCCGCCCCAGCTGCATTATAATGGACATTATACAGAACCCTACACTTCTTCCCAAGGTAAAGTACTCTATTTCTGAAATGCCTTATAATTTTATTGCTATTAATAAATCTTTGAAGTCTTGGAGATCTTGAAACTGGGATATTTATCTCCAAAGTTGTTGTACCCTACCTCCACTGAGGTTACAAACAAAATTAGTACCATGATTGTAGTCATCCTAGATTTGTAGAAGGAGGATATCATTAGATTCAGTTTCTCAGACATGTAGAAATATGCAGTATCAAATTTTAATAATCAGTGATCCCAATTTTGGCCAATGGGAGCTTCTTCAAGCTGGCTCCTATGTCCTTTAACGCTCCCCCATTCATCTGAGTGCTACTTTGCTTTCTGGCACAAGATATCCCAGGGTCATTTTGTTTTCTTCCTGCCTGAGCCTTTCCATTGTAAAGGTTTAAACGTTTTGTTTCCATAGTTTTCAAGCAGTTACTTTAGGGAACTATATTTAAGACAGTGCTTCCAAAGCCCAGTCTCAGGCACTCATTTTATTCTCTGCTTTTTTGGTATGGCTCTACTAAAGGCCAAGGAGACTTATGCAGTTGAATAACTCCATATCTCAGGAGGCTTTGAGTCTAGTGGTGGGAGATAGGACAAGTACACAAATAACTCGAATGCAAGGAGATCGTGATTGGTTTGAAGAGAGAGAGCAAGCAATTTCTGTGTCTTTGAGTAGAAGAAAGGCTTTCATCATGTTGGGGAGATTGAGAAGAACTTTCTGGGCCTTTAAAGATGGGTGGTTTTCAACAGTTAGAGAGAAGTGGGCCCTTGATTGGGATTTCTGCTCCTGGTTTTTGGGGACAGCAAATGCTTGGTACAGTATTAGAAAGGAGGGTTTTGGGAGAGCAGTGTTGTCCAGCTGGACTCTGCCATGGTGAACTGGTAGGTGACGCTGAGCAAAGGAACCAGAAGGTGGGTGATGGCTGCAGTGTTTGTGCCAGGCCTTGTGTATAAGATAAGTATGTCCATGTAGGGAGGAGGGTGCAGTGGTTTGGAGTGTGGCTTCTGAGAGTGCCTACCGCAGGATGTTTTTGTATCTTCTTCATTAGAGTGCCCTTGTCTGGTATATGGCAATCCTCATCCCTGCTACCTCTGGGACAAGGCTCTTCTCTCTGCATTGTCTGTCTCTCCTGGGCTACTCAGTCTTTGTCCTAAGGCTGTAAACATCCTAACATTTCTTCTTTCCTCTGCAGACTACAGCTTGAGTTATTATTTTTCTTTCCTTTAGCTCTTCACTTCTACTAAGAATAATCTCTGTGCTTTGCTTCTGCTTGTTGATTACCACATTACTCCTTGTGCCTTTGCTGCCCTCTCAGAGGCCCCAGCACCCCAAAGACCATCCTAACCCCCAAATCCAAGCACTCTCCCCTTGAAAATCTCTCTCCCTATAGTCTCTGGCACTGTATTCTGGGTTCTCCCTCCACCTCTGAGACCGTACTGTCTGCACCTTTCCCCTGTGCCTTCAGAGTCATTCACTGCTCCAAAGATCTGTACACAGTCACCTTCCCTCCCTTTGCAAGCTACTAGAGCAATCTCAGCTCTGATTTCAACAATTTTCTGTCCCTTTGTCATTCCTGGGCTCTAGCTCTGCATTTTCAGCTGTGTGATTGGTAAAGTCCTTTGTGGCATATCTGGCATATGGAATGTACTCAGCATCTATGACTTGCTGAAATTAAAATATTCCAAAATTGAATTCATCACTCTGCTCCACAAAGCTGCCCCTTCCTGTGTTCCTTACTTCACTTTATGGCTTAAGTCAGTCATGTCCTGGTTCTGTGGATTCCTAACTGCATGTAATTTTCCTTTTTCCTTCTTTTTCTGACCTTAATATCCAGTTAATTACAAATCCTTTAGCCTCTATGTTCATGTAACATGTCTTGCATATCCATTCACCTGATCCCTCTACTTCTAATCCATTCCAGTCCTTTTTAGTTAAGCTCTTATTGGCTATTGCAGCACATAAACTGGTACCTTCATTCTCCACTCTCCCAGGTAACATACCCAGCTGACAGGCTGATCTCCTGACTGTACAACCCTGGCAGTGTCCTACTTGCCTAGAGCCCAAGACTCTCTACAATATTTCATATCCTGCTTTTCTGATCTTATTTCCCATGGCTCTTCTTTTCTGTCTACTCGGGCTCCAGCCAAGTCAGACTGCCTTCTGAGAGTGGTCTTCTGGCTTTACCCAGGCTGTTGTCACCCAGAAGTCCTTAGCCCATGTGCCATGCCATCCACATGCCACCATTCAGTCAGGGTGGGGTGGTTATGCTGTGTAATAAACAAATCTAAACTCTCGGTGACTTATATAAGAGTAACTTCTCTCATGTTAACTTCCCATTGTGCACGGGCAGGAGGGTTTTGCTTTGTGTCCATCTCTCACAGGGTTCAGGCTGGGGGAGGCTCTTCTGTTTGGACTGTTGTTGGTCAAGGTGGCAGGTGGAAGATGGCCCTGGGAAGCAGATTTGGCTCAACCGATGGAGCATCCACCTACCACATGGGAGGTCCAGGGTTCAAACCCAGGGTCTCCTGACCTGTGTGGTGAACTGGCCCATGCGCAGTGCTGATGCGTGTAAGGAGTGCTGTGCCACATAGGGGTGTCCCACCCATAGGGGAGCCCCACGTGCAAGGAGTGCGCCCCTCAAAGAGAGCCGCCCTGCGTGAAAAAGCGCAGCCTGCTCAGGAGTGGCGCCACACACACGGAGAGCTGACGCAGCAAGATGATGCAACAAAAAGAGATGTAGATTCCCAGTGCCACTGACAAGAATGCAGGTGGACACAGAAGAACACACAACAAATGGACACAGAAAGCAGACAAGGGGCACGGGAAGGGGAGAGAAATAAATAAAATAATTAAAAAAAAAAAGATGGCCCTCGCTCTTCCCCCTCCACTCACTCTTCCTTGGTCGTTGTGAGTCCCATGGCTTTACCCAACGTCAAGGGCATGAGGAGGCTGTAATCCTGCATGGATCCAGGAGTAGAGAGACCGACTCTCTCTGCGACTGAAGACTGGACACTCCTGCCCCCCTGACTTGCCCCTCAAAACCCATAGGGTACCCTATCTTCTGTGAGGTTGTTCTCGGATGCCTCTCCTTGCCCCCCAGCTTCCACCTCCCAGCTGGAAAAGATTCTTCCCTCCTCTGGACTCCTGTAACACTTAACCTTTTCTCCTTTTTTCCTTGAATTATGGTGATTTTTAACATAGATTCTCCCTTTGCTCTATTGGAGCCATTGTTCCCCCTTCAGTTCTAATTATAGTCTTTTACATATAGAAGCTCACAAGTGATTGGATGGTTTTTGGGATGCAGGGAGGAAGCTGGAGACGGGGAGAGAAGTAGGGGTGTCTCATGCCAGTCCAGACCAACTGGAATAAGGACCTGAGTCTTTGGCGGCAGTGAGAAAAAGGACTCCAGAAACTCTTAGAGTTGCAGAATATCCCAGCTGTGGAGAAAGGACAGGGATAAGGGAGCCTTGGATGTCAGCAGGAAGACTACAGCGAGGCAGTTGAGTGCGCCTCCTTCGGAAGTGTGCACACCACCAGAATCAAGTCACACACTGAACTCTGGTGCTTCACTTTGATCATCTTAACATCATGGAGCTTTTGAATCACAAAAAATACTTTCAAAGGAAACTGTTCTTTGAAGGACTAGACTGCTGATTTTCTTTAGGTGCTAGAGAAGTCACCCTCACTAGCAGCAGTGTTTCTAGTGAGCTACAGATCTGGCAGGGAGGAAACATGCTCCCTTCTATCCCTTGACAGGTGCACATGCATACCTGGAAGATGAGACCAAGTTCTTGGTTCAGTTATTTGTGGCTCCCGAATCTTGCTGAAGCGCGGTGGCCAGGGCAGGGGTCAGGCTATTTAGTGCTGTTCTTCTTGGCCTCTGGGCCCTAATGGGGTGAGCAGCTGCTGGTGCCACTGATGGACCTGGGGTGGCTCAGATCCTGTGTACTGTTGTCATTCTGGAAGAACCTATGCAAACAATCTGGAATTTCATTTAAGAAAGTATTTAGACAGTTGGTTCTTGAACCAGCTCAGCCTCAGCAAAGTTGCACCTTTGCCCAGGGAGAGAAAGAGGAGTCAGTGACCCAATGCCCCAAGTGTCTCTGTCTCCAGTCTCCAGAGTTCCAGAAAGCCCAAACATTTCATCTCTCTAGTAAAATACCTTTTTGACTCTCATATGAAGATAATGTTTTGTGATATAGCTGTACTCCTCATATTGGACTTAGATTTGACTAATCTTTATTAAGAGCCACATCCTGAAATGGATCCTTCAAATAGGCAAAGTCATCCCCATTCTATAGATGAGGCAGCCATGGCTCTGGGAAACGATGTCACTCAGGCTTACTTAGATGGTGTGGGAAAGCAGGCCGTTTTAGCCTAAATTATGTTGACATGTCTTGATGGCCCAGTTCCTCTTGGTCTTTGGCTGTAGTGATTGGTCCAATTTAATGTATATTTTAAATCTCATTTTGAAATAAATGTGTTTTTTTTTTTTCAGATAACCTCTTTGTGACCAGCCAGAATGGGTACTATTGTCACTCTCAGACAAGTTTAGAGAGAGCCCCGCTCGATCTCGGTGGTCGAATCCGTAACGGTAGTGTCTACAGCACACACAGCACCAACTCCTTGAATAATCCCCAGGCCTTCTTGCAGCCCTCGCCCATGTCCTCTAACCCCAGTATTTCCGGAAGTGATGTCCTGAGACCCGACTATGTGCCGTCCCATCGGCATAGTGCCCTGATCCCCCCATCTTACCGTCCTACCCCAGATTATGAGACTGTGATGAAGCAGCTCAACAGAGGAATGCTGCATGCAGAACGGCAGAGTCGCTCGCTGAGAAATCTCAATATCGGCAGTTCATACGCTTACAGCAGGCCTGATGCCCTGGTCTACAGCCAGCCTGAGATTCGGGAGCACGCACATTTTACGTCTCCTCAGGCAGCCCACTATCCATTCAATTTGAATTATAGTTTCCACAGCCAGGCTCCTTACCCCTACCCTGCAGAGAGGCGGCCTGTTGTGGGAGCAGTCAGTGTGCCTGAGCTGACCAACGTGCAGCTCCAGGCCCAGGATTACCCTGCTCCAAACATCATGAAGACGCAGGTGTACCGCCCACCCCCACCTTACCCCTACCCGAGGCCCACCAATAGCACCCCAGACCTGTCCCGCCACCTCTACATAAGCAGCAGCAACCCAGATCTCATCACCAGGAGGGTCCATCATTCAGTGCAGACCTTCCAAGAGGACAGCTTGCCAGTGGCTCATTCTCTCCAGGAGGTCAGCGAACCTCTCACCTCGGCCCGGCATGCTCATTTACAAAAGAGGAACAGCATCGAGATAGCCGGGCTGACTCACAGCTTTGAAGGCATGCGGCTGAAAGAGAGGACCATGTCGGCCTCGGCCGCAGATGTGGCACCGTGGGCCATCTCAGCAGGCTCCCAGTCAAATGTTTTCATAGAAAGAACAAAGCAAGAAGAGACTGAAGAGCAGGAAAGCCTGAGATATGATCATAAAAAATCCCTTTCAGATGCCACCATGCTGATACACAGTAGCGAAGAAGAGGAAGATTTAGAAGAGGAGAACAAAACATTTGCAACTCTTTCTCCACGTGCACAGGAGCCCCGGCAAGCTGACCTGGGCAGTTATTCCCAAGAACCGCAGCCCAGGTATTCCTGTGGTTCTGTCACTCCGGTCACCAGCCCTCTGCATATTCTCGAGCCCAAGTCCCACATCACAGAGACAGAGAAGAGGGTGAGGGACGTCACCTGCCTTCCCATGATAGGTGAAACACAGCGACCCAGAAGAGATGGGCTGTTGACACCCTCCATGTCAGAGTCTGACCTCACGACGTCAGGGAGATACCGAGGGAGGAGGGATTCTCTGAAGAAAAGGCCTGTGTCAGATCTCCTTTCTGGAAAGAAGAACACTGTTGAAGGACTTCCGCCACTAGGGGTAAGCCGAACCGTGTTCCTCTCTGTGGGTGCGCCTCTGCTAGCGTTTGTTTTCCTAACATCGTCTACCCTATTTCTATCATCTTTTCTTTGACTCATAATTTTGCATGTTTTTCACCTTTTTGCCCTCATGTTCTTTTAACTTTTTTCAATTCTTCCTCTTTATCGTACTCTATTTTTGTCATGTTTTGAACACATTTGAGGTTTTTTTTTAAAGATTTATTTATTTATTTATTTCTCTCCCCCACCCCCCCAGTTGTCTGCTCTCTGTGTCCATTTGCTCTGTGTTCTTCTGTGACCGCTTCTATCCTTATCAGTGGCACCAGGAATCTGTGTTTCTTTTTGTTGCATCATCTTGCTGTGTCAGCTCTCCGTGTGTGTAGTGCCATTCCTGGGCAGGCTGCACTTTCTTTTGCGCTGGGTGGCTCTCCTTACAGGGCGCGCTCTCTGCATGTGGGGCTCTCCTATGCAGGAGACACCCCTGTGTGGCATGGCACTCCTTGCGCACATCAGCACTGCACGTGGGCCAGCTCCACATGGGTCAAGGAGGCCCAGGGTTTGTACCGAAGACCTCCCATGTGGTAGGCAGACGCCCTATCCATTGGGCCAAGTCTGCTTCCCACATTTGAGTTTTGATCATCATTGATGGAAATGATGGCACTTGATTCAAATTCTAGTGGTGTTGCTAGAGGTAATGAATGAGATGAAGTGAAAAGGTAAATGCCCCAGGTTCTGCGGACTAGAATTGAAAGAAAGACTGAAATGTTTTAGTACTGCAGTGTGAAGGAAAAGGGAACGGAAATTTCACGATGGTAGCCAAGATTGCTCTGCTAGTTCCCTCCCCATCTCCCCAGTTAACACGCAGGAGATGCAGTAGCCCAGGGATGCCTTTGCTTAGGCACTCAGGGGATGTCTACTAGAAGCACCCAGGGAAGCATTCCTGATTGTCTAGAGAATTCTCCAGGTCGCAGTCCACGTAGCTCCAGCTTGAATGGCTTGACTGGGTCTGCTGTGGCTGCAGAGTTATTCTGGAGTTTCCAGCTACAGTTGGGAAGGTGGCACTTTGTTAAGTCCAGGTCTCTTTGAAAGGAAGGTTAAGTGAATGGAGAATCCAAGGAAAGCCCCATGTAGAAAATGCAGCTCTTTAATATTTACTATTTGAGGGAAGCGGATTTGGCCCAGTGGTTAGGGCATCTGTTTTCCACATGGGAGGTCTGCGGTTCAAACCCTGGGCCTCCTTGACCTGTGTGGAGCTGGCCCATGCGTGGTGCTGATGCACGTAAGGAGTGTGCCCCATAAGGAGAGCCACCCAGCGTGTAAGAAAGTGCAGCCTGCCTAAGAATGGCGCCACCCACACAGAGAGATGACACAACAAGATGATGCAACCAAAAAGAAACACAGATTCCTGTGCCACTGGCAACAACAGAAGCAGACAAAGAAGACACGGCAAATAGACACAGAGAACAGACAACCGGAGGGGTGGGGGGGAAGGGGAGAGAAATAAATAAATAAATCTTTAAAAAAATATATTTACTATTTGAAACAAAATATAAAGGAGCATCACATCATCTGTCACCGCCATTCTCTGAGAATTTGCCATATGCCGAGCCCTGAGCCCAGTGCTTTATCCACTCCCTGTTGAGTAATTGCCCATGGTCACACACTCATAAGAGCCTAAACTGGGATTTTAAACCCCTATTTTCCTGTATAACTTCTTTTCTCATCTTCTGTGCTGATCTGCATCAAGGTTATGGTAGACGATGTTTTATTAATTCATGATTGCTTGACTGAGTCTTGCTATTCCCTGTCTGTCCATTGAAACCCTTTAACTATGAGTCGCTAATCTTTGGCCAAGAATTCGTGGCCTTTTCTTGTAAATGTGTTCGCTGCAGGTGACCTTGCCATATTGCTCAAGCTTCCCACTCCTCATTGCCCACTCCCGCATTCCCAGGGACCTGCCGTCCTGCCCAGTTAAAGTGATTAACCTGTCATCCTGTCCCCTAGTCACCCCAGTGTCCTGGCAGCCGGGACTCTCCTGCCCCATCTCTGCCAGTTGGCATGCCTGGACTTGAGGGCCCATCTCAGTGTGGTTCTCGTCTAGTATAATAGGTCCTCTGAGATGCTGTAAACATCTTAGTAAGCAGGAAAAAAAGCAATCACATGCTATTACAGTGCTTATGAAATAGATCAGTACATGTAGACTAAAAGCACTTACAAAAGTGCCATGGATTTAAATGTGTTTATTTGCTCCAACTCAACTTGGGGTTTGAATTCTATGTATATTTTTAGGTAGTATTGGGGGTCGAACCGAGGGCCTAGTACATGGGAAGCAGGCACTCAAACACTGCGCTACATCCATCCCCCTCTACGTTTATTTATATTTAAAGGGATTTTTTTTTCTCTCCCCTTCCCCCCACCCCCCCTCTACATTTATTTTTAATTCTTCTTGAGGGTACAGCTTACCTATTGTGTCTCAGTTCTGCTGAGGCTGAGGTTATGGGCTGATCAGTGATTCAGGGTGTGTCTTCACCAAGTCCCTGAGCTGGTTGGACAGGGCGCTTTTTATAGTTAGCATTCTTCTTTGCTCACTATATCAAGAGCGGTCTATCATTTTGCATGTGTGATCTATCATTTTGCATGTGTGACTCGAGTCTTTCCCCCTAAATATTTGTTTTGAGTACTGACCAGTATTCAAGCTTGTTTTTGTTACTGTATGTTCTGAATGGGCCTGGCCAGATTCAGCTAAATCTCAAGACTTCGAGCAACTTGGATCTTTGAAAATACAAGTTTTCTTTCTCTTTGACTCTTAATGCCTACAATATTAATAAAATTGTGATTGGATTAGATTTTTTAGTTCTTGCTCTTTTGTATAAGGGACTCTCTTTATTCAAAGAATGCCTATGGAAACTGTGGTCAAGAGTTTGAAAGCGTGCAGCACCTGAGAGTTAAAACTGGGGTCCGAGTCTAGCCCCTCCCATCTGCTGTTCTCTGCTCTGTGGGCAGGTCCCTTCATGCATCAGAGCTCTGGCTTCTGCTCCTGTAACACTGGGATCGTCATCCCTGCTCTGCCTGCTTCATGGATTGTGTTCAGGCCCAAATAAGGGTAGGCAAGGAGAAATGTACTCTAAATTATATGATGCTGAATAACTGATTTTAATTAGATTGTCTCGACAAAGAGACAACTGTGTGACCTTGGACAAGCTATTTAATCTGGCTGTGACTCAGTTTTCTGTAAAATGGAATGACCCCAGAGGGTTGTTGGGGGAATAAAATGAGGTCCTGGCATAGAGAATGTGCCCTGTAACTATCGGCTCATTTTTGTAAGATTGCATCGTCCATTTAATTTACTGACTTCCCAAGACTTGAAGAGCTTACCCTCTACTATAGCTCTGACCCCTTCATAGTATCATGTGCTTGCCCTTCTCTTGTGTGTTATAACAAACCAACAGACTAAGGTGAATTAAGAAATCACCTTTTTTCTTAATTCGGGTTAGAGAGGTTTAAATTAAGAAACATGCAGACAAGATGAAACATTTTAGAATTCTCCACCCATCTCCACCTTCAGGGACTTGATTGTTATCTTAATGACAGAATGACTTTTGAGTACATATGGATTTTCTTTTTGTTGATACTTTAGTCTTGTGTGGTGGTTCTCAACAAGAAACCACAGTACAGGCTGGGCATTTCAAACTGTACCTTCTCCTCTAAGGATGACCTAAGGGATATTCGAGGCTAGTTTTGCCCATATGCAACTTCATTAAATAGTGGCTTTAGAAGTGACTGACATACAGCCAGCTGGCTTCATCCAGCTTATCAGCATGGGACATTTAAGTCATTTTCAGATCGTAATGTGCCAGAGCTGGCTCATACTGGCTTGCGAGAGCCAGCTATTAAATTTGAGATATATTGTGAGATGGTTGATGTCATGTTGGCAGCTGGAGATTGGCCTTAGTGGGAGTATTTATGTTATGGAAATCAGTAAACACTAGGAATCAGAATTTTCTCCCCATAGAACCTGTTAAACATAACCAGCACACCACAGTTTACACGAAACTGCTTGAATCATGAAATTTCTGACTCAGCAGATATTTGTCTCTGTGTCTCTCTGCCTAGCTGAAACTTAGAGAGGAAGAGTGAGTTGCCTGAAGTCCTTTGATCATTTAGAGGCTGGAGTGTGATCCTAACCCAGGGCCCCACCTCCTAGTCCATACCTCACTTAGGTGCTCATGTTCAAATGTAGATTATAGAATTAAAATTTAACCCAGTTACTTTTTTTTGTCTTTATTTTTTTAATATTACATTAAAATATTTACATTAAAAAAATATGAGGTCCCCATAAACTCCCCACCCCCCCAGTTACTTTTTTGAGTTAGGTAACGCTCATACTCTGCAAGTAAGAGCAGTGATCTTATAGTACTTCTTTCCTCACCTAAATGTCTTTTCCCTTCATTATCTTGGTCCTGGGGCTTCTTAGCCCCTTCGGGACTGATAGAGTGATGCTGATTTCATTTGTGGGACAGAACTGAAACAAATGCTTCTTTCAGATTAGGATACTGTCATTATAATTCTTATGGCTCTTACCAGAGGTATAGCTACCTAAGGAGACTTAGCATTCTTAGGCTTATTTGCCTTAGACAGGAAAATCATTAGCTTTAGTAATTTTAGGAAACCCCTGTTTTCAGGTGACAGATGTCCCTCTTAATGTCCTCTCCTCCTGTGTCATGATGGAGATTTCAGCCCTGTTTTATTTTCCTGGATCTGAGAAGCACTGTGATCCAACCCAGGTCACACTCAGCTGAAACAGAATGTCCAGTAGCCTATGGGAAGGCATTGCACGAAGGAAACTACCCAGAAAACATTTAATTTTTTGAGAATGATTCTAAAAATTAAATATATATATATTTAAAAATTATAAAG
The DNA here is from genome assembly GCF_030445035.2 of Dasypus novemcinctus. Classification (NCBI taxonomy): domain Eukaryota; kingdom Metazoa; phylum Chordata; class Mammalia; order Cingulata; family Dasypodidae; genus Dasypus; species Dasypus novemcinctus. The sequence goes on from NC_080675.1 coordinate 19,120,511, forward strand.
GCATATTACTATCAAGTGACTGCATTTAAAACCCTTGTCATGGACTGCATCTCATTTTCTGTATGATGTTTTGAAATTTGGTTTTGAAACTTGCCAGTTCAGTGAAGGTATGCTCTTTGCCTGGAGCCTCATCTCTCATTGCAACAGAATGTCATTAACCGCCTGCATTTCAAAACTTTGTCTCTGGAATTCTCATCAGGGCTTTGGCCTTGGAAGGAACATCTTCCTGATGTTTGTTAAATAAATGTATATATGAAGGTATGTAATCTCTTCTGTGGTTGTTAGCAAACAGGAACGCTCCGTCTGTTTGTTTTCCCATCTTCCGCCATTGAAGTTTCTTTTCAGAGGGGTTTTATTTGCATTTATTTCATATATACATGTAATTATTTTTTACAGGGAATGAAAAAGAGTCGAGGAGATGCAAAGAAAATTGGTCCTCTCAAGTTGGCTGCCCTCAATGGACTCTCTCTGTCTCGATTGCCTCTGCCTGATGAAGGAAAGGAAGTGCCTACGAGAGCTACTAATGATGAAAGGGTATGTACGAGACACTGGGCATCAGGCCTTCTCTGGGACTATCGGTAAAATGCTACAAAAATACTTTCATGAGATTTTAATGAAATTTCGAACACATTCAATGTTTATAAATGAGTGTTAAGGAATTTTGTAATCTAGACCTAAAAATTGGGGAAAATTTACATGTAATGTCTAAATAGATAATATCAGACTAGAATGTTGATTAATTTTTCTGTTCCGAATGTTGTCCTTTACCTCTTCCAACCATTCATGACAGTCTTAAAGTTTGAGAGAATCTACAAATGCATGTGAATGTATGCAGCAGAAATTGGCTGCTGCTATGACATTGAAAATTTATCCCAAGAATAAACTGTAATTTTTTTTCAAAGCATCCTTTGTAATTGAGATGTTTTCTGTAAGGTCTTGTATTGAAATCATACAGGTGTGAATTATGCTAAGCAAAAATGATTTTGTTTACAACTGGATCCTGGAGGTAGTTTCCAGTATTTACTTATTGTTTTCAGTCTTTTATATGTCATAAATTGAAGCATTTATTCATAGAAATTGGAATTGGCTATTCTTGTCTAGAATTTACTGTTCTCCAAGAGAATTTTCTGTTTCTTAGGAATTACAAGATTGAACGTAGATTTAGAGAAAATGAATTCAGCAAATTGCTGTAGGTCAATTTTCAGTTTTAAACGGCATTTTGCATTATATTTCTCACCAATAAGATTATTTCTCTTGTTTTCCTAACTCTCATTGTTATGGCTTGTTAAAATTTCAATTTTTGGTTTTGGTTTCACCTAGAATTTTTAACATTTGACTAACGCCAGACTTGAAAACAGTATTTCAGATTTATCATCAAAAGGCATCTGCCACATGTGGTAACTATGTTCACATTATTCCTTATATTCTACTTTTCAGTGTAAAATTCTGGAACAGCGGTTAGAACAGGGAATGGTCTTCACAGAATATGAAAGGATTTTAAAAAAACGCCTCGTTGATGGGGAGTGTTTGACAGCACGGCTCCCTGAGAATGCAGAAAGAAATCGATTCCAGGATGTCCTTCCATATGACGATGCCAGGGTGGAGTTGGTTCCTACTAAAGAAAACAATACTGGTTATATCAACGCATCACATATTAAGGTGAGGGAAACATTTAGAGTAATAAATAGCACTTGTGGTTTTCAGTTCAGTTAAGAAAATGGTAAGAATTGTTTTCATGCCTATATTCTAAAAAAAACCCAGTAGTAAACTATTGTACAAAACTCTGTATTATGAACTACAGAGTCCACACACAAGGGCTAGATAAAAAGTGTTTAGAGACAGGCCTGAAGCATGCCTGCTGTCCCCATGTGGTAAACCCACTCCACCCCCATGTGGTCACAGGACTCGGGGAGCACTTATTTGCCTGGGTTTAGAACTTTGTCCTGAATATAATGACCTGTGTTTTGACTCATAAATCCTGTCATGAGCAGAGCTGAGTTGCTAGTTCTCCTCATCACTTGCATTTTTATATAGCAAAAAGGTTTGGATTTCCAGGGGTGTTCTCAAAGATGCCATCTGCTCTCTTTGCACACCACCTGTATTCGCTTTTAAACGTCATTGTGTTGTTCGAAGAAGTAGCACCGCTTCTTTCCTGGGAACAGAATAAGACTGTTTAACTGAGGTAATGTTATAACCATTAAAATGGAAAAAGTGGTGATTCACAACAGGTGGTGAGGAAAGCCAGACGTGCTATCTTCTCCATCATTCTACTCTTCGTTCATGCTGGCTAGAGTGTCTATTCTTTATTTTGGGAAGGAGAAACTTCCTTACAGTGAGTGCATGAGTAAGTATCAATGGGTGTTGTTTTTCTTCTTCCCCACGTTTTCATTAGTTTCCAAGGAATATTTTGATGAGAGGATTAATTTGTCACTTGAGGCTTTCTGAAGATGGGGTGGTCTGCCTGTGAATACCAATACTTGTTGACGGTCTTTGGGAATCTGTGCTCGTGCTATTCTAGTTTTCATGTGGACATAATTTATTTAAATATTGAGCATTTCTCTGGAATAACTCATTCAGTGTCTCATGACTAGATGGATAAGAATTAAAGAACACCGTGGTTCTATATTGAATTTCAGAGGCAATCTGAAGAAAAGTGGAAATTGTATAAGCTTCAGAATTAGATAGGTCTGTGGCTAACTTCTGGATCTATCCCTTATCAGTTGTGGGACCTCAGTTTACTCTCCTCTAAATTAAGAAATGATGATATTTACCTTGTTGGCTTCCTATGAGGCCTTTATCCCCAGGTGTTGTTTGCTGTTGTACCCTCATTGAGTGGTTGTGGATTGGTGACTAGCAGGGCCGACAGCCTTAAATGGGAGCATGTATGTAACAGTGCTTGGCACAGGGTTTTTTATTTTTCTTCATGCAATAAACTCTATTTACTTATGTATTTTTTTTTACATAAACAATACATGGGTAGTATTAGTTGTGAATTTTATAAAACAAACATACGTAACATTACACAGGGCTGTCATCTCACCCTACTATCAATACCTTGCATTGTTGTGAAACATTTTTAACTAATGATTAAAGAGTATCCTCAAAATATTACTACTAGCCAAAGTATTTTCCCCCAACCCACCCTATTATTATTATTTATATCATTTGTGCATGAACATACATGAACAGTAAGTATTTTACTAGTAAAAGTTGTGAACTTACAAAGCAAGCATGCACATCATCATACAGGGGTCCTATACATCAGCCTATCACCAACGCCTTGCATTGTTGTATGACATTTGTTACAAATTATGAAAGATTGTCAAAGTCTTACTACTAACTATAGTCCTTATCTTACATTTGGTATATTTTCCCCCCAACCCACCCTATTATTATTTTTAAAATGTATTTTTATGACAGAAGTTGTAAACTTACAAAACAGTCATTACAAAACAATCATTACAAAACTTACAAAAACTTACAAAACATTCCCAAACAACACTCCTCTATCAACATACCACACTGTGGTAAAACAGTGTTACAGATTATAAGATAATATCATCAACTATTACCACCAACTGTGGTCCACCATGTACATTTGGCACCCTTTTTCCATACTCCTCCATTATCAGCTCAGTACATCTTTGGCATAGATTCATGAATATTACAGTATTAACCACAGTCTATAGGTCATTTCAGTTGTATTTTTCCCATGCTTTTCCACATTCCCACCTCCCTGCACTAGTGATGTACATCTTTTCACAAAGGACACTCTTGCATCTGTACCATCAACCACTATTCTCATCCACCTCTGGGTTTACTGTGTTACTCAGTCCCTAGATTATTCTCTAGCTTTTATATCCCTAGATTACCCTTTTCAGCCATTCCCATTTATAAACCAGCTTTTATTCACTATAATTTGTTACCATCCACTCTATGTATTTCCACACTTTTACAGTAAAGTTAGTTAAAACTGCTACATACATTAAACATCAGTCCATCTTAGTCCTCCTCTTATCTCCTTTGAGAATCTACCACCTACAATCAGGGCTTGAAAATATTTTCATACATTTTCTTCTAGAAGCTTTATGGTTCTTGCTTTTATATTTAGGTTTTTGATCCATTTTGAGTTTATATTTATATAAGGTATGAGATAGGGGTCCTCTTTCCTTCTTTTGGCTATGGATATCTAGTTCTCTCAGCACCATTTGTTGAATGGACTGTTCTGCCTGAGCTGGGTGGATTTGACAGTCTAGTAAAAGATTAGTTGACCATAGCTGTGAGGGTCTGTTTCTTAATCATCAATTTGGTTCCATTGGTCTATGTGTCTGTCTTTTTGCCAGTACTATGCTATTTTTACCACTGTAGATAGGTAATATGATTTAAAGTCTGGAAGTGAGAGTCTTCCAACTTAGCTTTTCCTTTTTAAGATGTTTCTGGCTGTTTGGGATCTATTATCCTTCCAAATAAATTTGATAATTGTGTTTTCCATTTATTTAAAAAATCCTGGTGGAATTTTTATTGGGATTACTTTGAATCTGTATATCAATTTGAGTAGAATTGCCATCTTAATGTTATTTAGTCTTCCAATTTGTGAGCATTGAATGTTCTTCCAATTATTTAGGTCTTTCTTGATTTCTTTTAACAATGAGTTGTAGTTTTCTGAATACAAGTATTTTACATCATTGGTTAAGTTTACTCCTGAATATTTGGGTTTTATCTGTCATATTTTAATTTCACCACTCTTTTGACACTTTTACTTACTGTTATTGTTATAATCTTCATTTCTAGACTCTCTTCCAGGCCTCCCTCTCCTGTCTTTTCTTTTCAGGCCATAGCACACCCTTTTAGTATTTCCTGCAAAGCCGGTCTCTTGGTTACAAATTCTCTCAGTTTCTGTTTATCTGTAAATATTCTGAACTCTCCCTCATTTTTGAAAGACAGTCTTGCTGGATATAAGATTCTTGGCTGGAAGTTTTTCTCTTATAGTTTCTTAAATATATCAGACCACGGTCTTCTTGCCTCCATGGTTTCTGGTGAAAAATCAGCACTTAATCTTTTTGGATATCCCTTATATGTTATGCAGTGCTTTTCTCTTACTGCTCTCAGAATTCTCTCTTTGTCTTTGGCATTTGACATTCTGATGAGTATGTGTCTTGGAGTTGTTCTATTCAGATTTATTCTGATGGGAGTATGTTGTGCTTCTTGGACATAGATATCTAAATCCTTCAATAGGGTTGGGAAATTTTCTACCATTATTTCTTCAAATATTTCTTCTGCCCCTTTTCCCTTCTCTTTCCTTCTGGGACACCCATGCCACATATATTTGCATGTCTCTTACTGTTGTTTAGTTCCCTGGGAACTTGTTCAATTTTTTCTGTTCTTTTCTTCTGTTCTTTTGTATGTTTGTTTTCAGAAGCCATTTCTTCAAGCTCACCAATCATTTCTTTTGCCTCTTCAAATCTGCTATTATATGATTCCAGTGTATTTTTTTTATTCCCCCACATGGCTTTTTTGCATGCTCCATGTGACTTGCTTGCTGTCTTGCTTTCTCTGTCCATTCACTGCGTGCTCTTCTGTGTTTTTGCTTGTCTCCCTTTTTTTTTGGTTGCGTCACCTTGCTGAGTCAGCTCTCTGCGGCGCCTGTAGGCCAGGCAGCTTTCTGCAGCATGCAGACAAGCCTGCTTTCAGAAGAAGGCCCCGGGATGTAAACCCAGGGCCTCCCATATGGTAGAAAGGAGCCCAACTTATTGAGCCACAGCCACTTCCCTGATTTCAGTGTATTTTTTTTTTTTTTTGTCTTTTGTTTCTCTGTTGTCATATCATTCTTTTTTTTTAATTTTTATTTTTTATTTTTTATTTTTTTTTTTATTGACTTTGTAATAATATTACATTAAAAATATATATGTGAGGTCCCATTCAACCCCACCCCCCCACCCCCCCTCTCGTTCCCATCATCATGACACATCCATTGGATTTGGTAAGTACATCTTTGGGCACCTCTGCACCTCATAGACAATGGTCCACATCATCACTCCCCCCAACAACACTCGTTCCCATCATCATGACACATCCATTGGATTTGGTAAGTACATCTTTGGACACCTCTGCACCTCATAGACAATGGTCCACATCATGGCCCATACTCTCCTCCATTCCATCCAGTGGGCCCTGTGAGGATCCACGATGTCCGGTGATCACCCCCGAGGCGCCATCCAGGGCAGCTCCACGTCCCAAATACGCCCCCACCTCTCATCTCTTCCTGCCCTTCCCCATACCCCTCGTCCACCATGTCCACTTTTCCCAATCCAATGCCACCTCTTCTATGTGGACATTGGATTGGTTGTGTCCATTGCACCTCTATGTCAAGAGGAGGCTCAGATTCCACATGGATGCTGGCTGCCATCCTCCCATTTTCAGTTGTAATCACTCTAGGCTCCATGGTGTGGTGATTGTCCTTCTTCAACTCCATCTTAGCTGAGTGTGGTAAGTCCAATAAATCAGATTGTAGGTGCTGGAGTCTGTTGAGGCTCAGGACCTGGCTATCACATTATCAGTCCAGAGATTCAAATCCCCTAACTATATCTTAAACCCCAACGTTAACTGCACCTCCAGCAGATTAGTATGAAAGTCTTATGAGGGGAGATCCCATCTGAGTCCAGATTCATCACACATAAACACCATTTCCAGAGAGGGGCCATCTGCCCTGGTAGTAAACCCCATCGGCCATGACCATAACTCTCATGGGTCTCTTTAGCCTTCATAGGAACCAATATCTGGGGGTTGTATCTGTTTTATCTGTCTCTCTGACTCTGCTCAGTTGTGCATGAGGGCAATCCTTCTGCCAGCCTCCAGACTCTTTTTTAGAAACTCGTAGCCATATAAACTCATTTCTCCTTTCCATTTCCCCCTTACTTTCGGTGTATTTTTAATTTCATTTATTGCACCTTTCATTCCCATAAGATCTGCTCTTTTTCTATGTATGCTTTCAAATTCATCCAGTGTCATCTTAATCTCTTTAGCCATCTCATTGATGCCAACTCCTTTATGTCATCTAGAGGCTTATCTTGTTCCTTTAATTGGGCCATATCTTCCTGTTTCTTGGTGTGGATTATAGTTTTTTGTTGGTGCCTTGGCATCTGGCTTACTAGTTGTATTTATTCTGGATACAATTTCTCTCTTTAGAGCTTTCTTGCCCTTTCTCTTTGCTGGTTGTATAGTAGGAGCCAAGGTTGTAGTTGATGCTGTAAGCTGTAGAAGCTCAAGCTGTCCACATTGCCCTAGGGACCAATGAGGCTTTTCCCAACTTTCTCCTTTGCCAGGGCTAGTCAAGCTGTGTGTAATAATCCAAGTTGTGCAGACCTAGACTGTAGTTGCCCAGAGAGACTGATGAAGCTTCATGCCCCTTTCTCCCCTGCCTGGGGCAGGGATGGAGCTGCAGGTGTGAGCAATAGTCTATGCTGTGAGGGTCCAAAATGACCACAGCTGCGCTGGTAGTCTTCCAACTCTTCAATCTGTGCCAATTGAATGTACCTGTGGTTACCTGGAGAGGATGGTGCAGGGCTCCCCAGCCTCCTTCCTGCCAGAGGCAGGCTAAGGCTGCCTAGGCTAAGGCTACAGGCCAGTCTGGGTGAAAGAAACTGGTTCTTACCATCACTGTAATTTTCAGTCCACCTGGCTTCCCCTCATGCTGGGGGCAAAGTTAAAATGGCGGCTACTGGCCTCTTTCTGACTTGGATACTTTCATACTTTAACTGTTCTTAGGGTTATACTTTAGCCAACCAAATTTACTAATCAGTAGTTAAAATTGGTGGCCAATTGTCTACTTCCCCCCTGTTTTTGGGAAATGGAGCTTCCGCTTCCAGCCACAGAATAGCTCCTGAGGTATCTTGTGCTGCCAAAGTAGGATGATCATCGGCCTCCGTGGTGTGGCCTACATTTTCCCAGAGAGGCTGGCGCAGGATCTCCCAGCTTCCTGCCTACCAGAGGTAGGGCTGGTGCTTATGCTAGAGCTGCAATCCCATCTGGATGGAAAGAAGCGGGTCCCTACCAGTACTGAGATTTTCAGTCTGCCCCACTTCCCCTCGTGCCAGGGATAGAGTTATCAAAATGGCAGCAACTGGCCTTTTTCTGACTTGGACAGCCTCAAACTTTAGCTGTTCTCAGGATTATACTTTAGCCTGCTGAATTTACCTCATCAGTAGCTGAAGTTGGTGCCTAACTGTTTGTTCCTCCCCTGTCTTTGGGAAGTGGAACTTCCAATTATAGCTGCAGAATAGCTCCTGAGGCAGCTTGTGCCTCCAGTGGAGAATGGGCACTGGCCTCCTTGGCATGGAACACTATACTTATGAATTTTCTCTGCAGATGGGCACTCTCTTCCTTCCATTCTTACAGGGATGTTGCAGGATGCTCTTCTGGTCTCCTGGATCTCCCAAACAGGTGCTTTAGATAGCTCTCAGTGATTACTAACTACCCTGTAGCAGGCGCTGACTTGAAGAGCTCCTTACTCTGTTACCATCTTGCTGGTTGTCTAATAAACTTTATTTTTAAAGAAGTTTTAGATTACAGAAAAGTTATTTTGAAAGTATAGGACTCAGGAGACTTGAATCTCTGGACTGACCATGTGCCAGCTGGGCCCTGAGCCTCAGCAGAGTTGCAACTCTTACTTTCTGGTTCGTTGGACTTACGCAGGTCAGCTAACAGGGAGGTGAAGATGGTCAGTCACAGTCACCACACCAGGGAACTAAGAGTGCCTACAACTGCAAGCAGGAGAATTGCATCCATCATCCTTGTGGAATCTAAGCCCCCTCTCAATTTAGAGGTGGAGTGAATATCACCATCCCAAGGCCCACAGAATGGAGGAATAAAATATGGATTAGAGTAGACTTACTGATATTCTACTATAAAACTTTTGTGACTACTAATAAAAGAAATTGTGTTATTGATGGGGACAGAGTGACCACAGTAGTCACTGAGGGCAGGGAGTGGGAAGAAGAGATGTGATGAGGGGGCATTTTTGGGACTTTGGAATTGTCCTAAATGATATTGCAGGGTCAGATGCTGGACATTATATATCCTGCCATAACCCACTGAATGTACTGGGGAGAGCATGAAATACAGAGTAAACTATTATCCACGTGGTGCAGCAGTGCTGCAAAATGTGTTTGCCGAGTGCGATGTGTGTGCCACAATGATGGGGGAGGTTGTTAGTGTGGGAGGAGTGGGGTAGGGGATGGGGGGTATATGGGAACCTCTTATGTTTTTTATAATGTAATCTTTTTTATGATGTACGTATCTTCAAAAAAATACAATTTACAAAAATGTTGGGGTGGGGGGGTGGGGGATGGGTTATATGGGAACCCCGTATATTTTTTTTAATGTAACATTCTATGTGGTCTATTAACTTTAATAAAAATTTAAAAAAAACAACCCCTCAACAACAACCAAAGTATAGGGGATTCCCATATACCCCACTCCTCCCCCTCTCACATTTTCCCCTATTAATAACATCTTATGTTAGTGTGGTATATTTGTTAGAATTGATGAACAAATATCAAAGCATTGCTACTAACCATGGCCTATAGTTTACATTATGTTTTATGCTTTGCACCGTACAATTTTATAGGTTTTGACAAAATGTGTGATGGCCTATGTCTGTCATTGCAATATCATGCAGAACAATTCCATTGCACTAAAATATGCCCTCTGTTCTAGCTATTCTTCCCTTCCACTCTCCTCAGAACCTCTGGTAACCATTATCTTTAGGTCAGTGTTACAAATTCTTGCATTACTACGATAATAATGTCTACTTTGGTCCATGGTTGCATTCCCTTCTTATGTTGGTTCATTCCTCAGTCTTGAGGATTTAGGGATGGTGGTGCCCACTCTACTTCAGAGTGAGAGGGTGCTTAGTTCTTATGGGGCAGATAGAAGGAATTGTTTTGCTTGCAGTTGTAGATACTCTTTGTTTTTTGCGATGGGGGTTATCCACCATCGTCATTTTTTTAGTTGTCCTGGGTGAGTCTGATGAACTGGAGAGTAGGGGTTGGCTGCATCTCTGCTGAGATTGGCACAGAGTTTTACACTTAGTGAGTACTCAGAAACCAGTTACCGTCATCACTGAAGAATGGTGGAGCCAAAATTTAACCCAGGTCTCCTGTCTACCAGTCCATTAATTACTTGGTTATTATTTTTTTTTTTAAAAGATTTATTTTTATTTATTTAATTCCCCTCCCCTCCCCCCGGTTGTCTGTTTTCTGTGTCTTTTTGCTGCGTCTTGTTTCTTTGTCCGCTTCTGTTGTCGTCAGCGGCACGGGAAGTGTGGGCGGCGCCATTCCTGGGCAGGCTGCTCCCTCCTTCGCGCAGGGCGGCTCTCCTTACGGGGTGCACTCCTTGCGCGTGCGGCTCCCCTACGCGGGGGACACCCCTGCGTGGCAGGGCACTCCTTGCGCGCATCAGCACTGCGCATGGCCAGCTCCACACGGGTCAAGGAGGCCCGGGGTTTGAACCGCGGACCTCCCATATGGCAGACGGACGCCCTAACCACTGGGCCAAAGTCCGTTTCCAATTACTTGGTTATATTTCAAAGAAGTCATTCAATCTTAAATGGAAAACTGAATATTTTCATGGAGGGTGATCTTGACTTAATTCAGAGATGAGTCTACCTGAAATATAGAAAGTATACTCCTTTGCTCCCCAAAATTTAACATTTAACTTAGGTTTTGGCTTAATTGTTAATATTTTTCCAATGTGTGTAATTAGTATTTCATGAGGGGAAATTGCATTTGCAATTTAGCATACAAATGTTACATGATGTTATTTTCATAATGACTATTTATTATTATTTATGTGCAAGGCACCATATGTACAAACTCAGTCCTCTCAACTACCCTATGGGAGTAGGTAATATTTTTATGTTACAGATAAGAATTGAGATTCAGAGAAGTTAAGCAAATTGCTTAAAGTCACATAGGGAATATATAAATTCATGGTATATAAGTTTATAAAGATGTCAGTAATGGAAGTTGTATTGACAAGGAAAAAATCAAAAAGTGAGTCCTTCCTTATTCTACTGAGTAATTCAGTTCACTTTTTTAGCACTCCCATGGATGAATGAATGTATATATAATTTTTTTTTCCTTTTCTAATTTCAGGTCTCTGTTAGTGGAATTGAGTGGGATTATATTGCCACCCAGGGACCATTGCAGAATACATGTCAGGATTTCTGGCAGATGGTATGGGAACAGGGAATTGCAATTATAGCAATGGTGACAGTAGAAGAGGTAGGTACTCATTTCTCCTAATAGAATTTCTCAGCCTCAGAAGAGTAGTTAATATTAATCATAGAATCCTGACTTTGAGAGAAAGAGGCAGGGCAGGATTGCATTTCTAGGTTTCAGACAGGCTTTGGTATGAGAGGGTAGCTTTTGCTGGCTCTTGTGTTGTTTTTTAACTGTATTTGTCTTTAAAAGGAGGGTGGAAGAGAGAAGAGCTTCAGGTATTGGCCTCGGCTTGGTTCCAGGCACAACACCGTCACATATGGAAGATTTAAGATCACAACCCGGTTCCGCACAGATTCTGGCTGCTACGCCACCACGGGCTTGAAGATGAAGCACCTTCTCACGGGGCAGGAGAGGACAGTTTGGCATCTCCAGTACACGGATTGGCCTGAGCATGGCTGTCCAGAGGACCTCAAGGGATTTCTCTGTAAGTGTCTTAGTTCCTCCTCGGACAGCCTTCTATGGAACTGTTAAGTCACTGTCAGAGAGGAAGACTTATATTGCTGAAGTATTTCCTTTATGTTGCCTCATGTGAGCTTTGGGTATGTTATTTTGTAGATGAGAAAATGGTAGTCCAGGCGTAGTCAGTGACTTGCCCAAGACACATGGCTCAGTTAAGTGGGATTGTTTTCTTGGCACCCAGGGCTCTTTATCTGGAGTCCTTTCACTCAGTGGAAATAGTCTGAAAATTGAGTTGTCAATTTGATATACCTAAATCCCTGAGCATTTTCTATTCCATTGATTTTTTTCACAGCATACCTTGAAGAGATCCAGTCTGTTCGACGCCATACAAATAGCACAAGTGAACCCAAAAGCCCCAACCCTCCATTATTGGTCCATTGTAGTGCTGGAGTAGGAAGGACTGGTGTCGTTATCTTGTCAGAGATCATGATCGCCTGTCTGGAACACAATGAGGTTGTCATCTCTATGTTATGCCTGACTTTTTTTGGTGGGGAGAAAAGTGGGGTGGGAATAAGGCTGGGGCGGAGGGGAATGTAGTGGCCTAATAGTTCTTTGGATCAAATTTCCTGGGATTGTAGAGTCTCAAAATGTTATTAAATATTCCCTGACAGAAGGCTTTATCTTCTTGGAGATTCACAGTACCTATTAGCATATTAAAGATCCTGAAAAATTGTATACTAAATATAGCTGTTTCATTTTGATTTGCCCGGTAATTTTCAAATTTGATTTCAGAACCCTTTTTCCTGGAACACCAATTAAAATTTCATGGATGATAATGCTGGTCGGAGCTCTGTGTGGGAAAGGCTAAGCCAGAGGCCGAAAGCACTGGCCACACTGTATTTCTGTTGAATCTTGGTATTTGGTAATTTACATTTAGTAAAACAAAGTGAGCTATACCCAAGGGACATTGAAGAAAAATACCCTCATGGACGTTCTAATGTAGTTAAGATGTCAAAACTAGAGTATCACGGGTTCTTTCTAAAAGATGCTAAGGTAGAAAAGAGAGTGTCCATTGCCTAACTGGATTTCTGCTAGGAGACCTGCTTTTGCCTGTTCCCTTCCTCTCCCCAGGGGATGCATTGTCTTCATTGCTATTTCTCTGAATCCAGGTGCTGGACATCCCACGAGTCCTGGACATGCTGAGGCAACAGAGAATGATGATGGTGCAGACCCTCTGCCAGTACACGTTTGTATACAGAGTTCTCATTCAGTTCCTGAAAAGCTCAAGGCTCATATAAGCTCCCACAGCTTCTTATGGGGACCCAGTCTTGCGAAGTGTTTACAGCTAAGCGGTGCTTGCCTAACTCCTACTGTCTCGTAGACACTTGATTCACGCAGAACGATACATCAGGACGTCAGTGGTGTGGTGTGAAAGGCAGTGCGCTGAAGGAAATATGCAAAGCCCAAGGCTGAAAAGGGGGCTTTTAGCCTGAGAATGGTGCTGAAGAAGAGAGACTTGGTTTCGAGGGGCATTTCCCTGCCCGGTCTGTCTGATTTGCAGCGCTTGCACATATTTTTGGAGATTGTATTTCCTAGACAATTTTCTATCTTATTGAAGCTATGCGGGGCAATTCTGGCAATCATTATGGCAATGTATAGATTTCTATCTTAAACTAGTTTTTGATAATGTAATTTTATGACTAAAATGTTTAGGGGTTTTCTTGGCAAGAAACTAAACTTTCCCTGGGGAAGATCCACAGATAGGAGTGGTTCCTGTATAACTTTATATTTAAAAACATGTTATTATCATTTATTTTTAAAAACCTTGGGTACTTATGGTTTAGTTACCAAGCCCAAAACTATAAAGAGAATCTAAAGGTGTTATTTTGAAACATAGAAAGCATTTTTATATTCAGAAATTTTTTTATCCTAGAAATTCTCTATATTTGTACCGTCTATATTTTCTAAACAACAGCTCAACTCATTAAGATGTAGAAATGAGTCAGTTAATGTAAGGAAAAGTTGGGAATGAAGGCACGTTATTTAAAATGTAAGAGAATAATCAGTCACTATTTTTTCAGTATTACTTGTAAATCTAAATGTTTGATTTTGTTGGTTGAAAATGAAGTGAAAAAACAGTTGCACTTTTTGTTAAAAACAATAAATTTGAGTTTTTGTGTATGTGTTGCTTTATAGATGAAACAGTGACAATGACAACAATGGACATAAGCTTTGAAAGAGATAAGGATGAAGGATGAAGAGTATGTAGGATGACTAGGACAAGAGCAAGTGTGGTGTGATGGTAAATGAGCGTGCCTTTGTCTTTACAAAAAACACAGTGTTATCTAACTCAGATTGAGAAACTGAGGTGGAAATTCACGTGGCTCGGGAGTGCGGGGGCTGCCCCGCCTCCCCGCGCTATCCCAGGGAATTCAGGCCCTGTGACTGTCAGGGACTTACTCTGTTTCCTTGTAGTTCTTCTACATACACCTCAGTTCTTTTTTCACAAATCAAATCAGGCTTATATTCACACTGAAAGACACCTCAAAGAGACTTTATTTTCTTTTAGTTGAAAGAAGGGAATAGTTAGTAATAGTTTTGCCTGTTCTCCCCAAACCACAGCCCAAACTTGTAGGGCCACCAGAGATTGCTGTGATACCTAAGAAGTACTTGAATTTTTAGTTCCTTAATCCCTAACTTCACCCCTGAAGTCAGTTTTAGCTCCTTTTATCGCACTCCCCATCCCATTTAGGCACATCGCAGTGGGCGGAGCCAGACTGGATGAAAGGGGAGTGTGTCAACTTTGAGCCAGGCTAAGACTGCAGAGGCACAGTTGGTTAATAGGTAAGGACTAAGTGGTACTTTTACATGAGGACATAGCTCTTTTCTTGTTTTTCTAAGACTACGTCCCCATAATGTAGAGCTCTCAAGTATAGAATGTAGGCCTATTTTTCCAAATTAGAGTACTCTAGGGATGGTTCTGATTTCCATGTTATCTCCTAAGGCAATTTAATTCACTACTGCAACTGCTAAGTAGTATTGTCAGATATGAGACAAGACTTCCTCTGTATCTGTGTGAGGCCACCTAATGCTGAGTTACTCAGAAAATAACCACTTACGAGGAAACTTCAGAATATATTAATCAAGATGAATATTGAGAGTGGGCATATTTCTCACTTAGGAACAAAATAATTTTAAATCTAAAATTGTTTTAAAAGTCTTGTTTAAAGACAAAATAGACCCAAATGGCAATATTCAGAAAGAGCTCCCCAGAAGAATGAAATCGTTTTTTATGGTAATATTTTCCATCTCCACATCGTATATAAAGGACAGAAATGTTTCTGATGCTTTTTTTCTTCCAGTGGTATGTTTTAAAAAAAAATGCCTTCAGATTAAAATATTTTGGAGTATCCCATTGACAAGAACATATTGTAAAATGAAAATCAAAAGAGAGTGATATATGGTATATTTGTGTTCCCATTGTAAAAATTTGATAAATTACTTATGAGGGCAAAATTACAACTGTTTAAATCTGTCACTCTTAAAATGTTGCATGTTTGACATTGCTCCTAAGAGCCATGTAAGTTTTTTGTCCCTTTTGAAGTTTTAAACTTTTGATTGCAGTTAGTGAATATGAAAGTATTTCCAAATAAAAATAAATCTCTATTACTAGACTTTGAAATAATGTGATTTTCAAGACCAAACTGTAGAACACTGAGGATTTGTAGGCTTACCATGTCTGAACTGAAGATATTACTGTCTGCCAAACTTACTTAATTCTTCATGTGTCCAGTTATTCAATATTAGTTGCATTTCAAAATTACTAAATGTACATTTTTGTGAAAAGTAGATTCTCAGTCAGAATTTTCCACTGATCAGTATCAGTTATCTCTGGTACCTTTGTTTTCCTGATTACTGGGGTCTTTTGGTGAATTATTCTAGTTGATAGTTTTGAGCACCCAAAGTACTCATTTGGAATGTTAATTGCAGCCTTTATTATTTTCTTGGGGAGCTTCTGCTGTGAAGTGTTCAGAAACCCTTAGATTTAGCTCTTTTAAAACCTTCTGGTAAGATTAAAACAGAAGCTGGACCTGTGCTTCCTTAGGTATTTCTGGAAAGACCAAGGTCTAGCCAGACCTACGGAGGTGGAGAGTATTGTAGTGTACGACCAAGTGATGGCATGGCATGGCATTGCATGGCTAGGCTTTCTGTGAAGTATTTATCATTGGAAGAAAGTGGTAATTTCAAATGGGTTGATCTGTTAGTGTTTACAATATTAAGAAAATTAATATAAACCTGGAGGTCAGCTGCAACTTGCAGGTTAATTCTTTGAGATTTGCGTGATGAAATGGAAACAGGATGTACTGTTTTATGTAAATAAGACTTTTAAAAGGAACCCTTTTGGATTTCAACTTAGGGGAATTTACTTCCCAAAAAGGAGATTTCATGTGGAACAAGGTAAAACTCTTTCTGGTTTATTAAAAAAAAAAAATCTAAATTGGAGGGGGTTCCTTTTTGAGTGGAGGGGTAGACATTTTAAAAATAGAGGAATAGGGAAGCGAATGTGGCTCAAGCAATTGGGCTCCTGTCTACCGTATAAGAGGTCCAGGGTTCAAACCCCAGGGCCTCCTGGTGAAGACAAGCTGGCCTGTGTGGTGAGCTGGCCTGCATGGGGTATTGCCCTGCACTGGAGTGCTGTCCTGTGCAGGAATTTTGGCCCACACAGAAGTGCTGGCCCACACAGAAAGCTGGTGCAGCAAGACGGTGCAACAAGGAGAGACACAGAGGAGAGAGAATAAGAGACGCAGCAGACCAGGGGGCTGAGGTGGCACAAGAGAATGATTGCCTCTCTCCTACTCCAGAAGGTCCCGGGATCGGTTCCCAGAGCTGCCTAATGAGAATATAAGCAGACACAGAAGAACACACAACGAATGGACACAGAGAACAGATCATGAAGGGAGGGGAGAGAAATAAATTATTTAAAAAAAACCCAGAGGAATAGGTACATTAGGAATTTGCCTGGGAAATGTTTCTCAAAAGAAAATGAGTTTTTCAAATTCTGGTGGAAAAGGAATCCTTTACCTACTATCTATAATTACTTTAAAGAAATGAGGAAAAAAGCAGAATTACCAGTTAAAGTTTGCATGTGTTGGAGTGGGCGAATAGAGTAGTTTAGAAAACATTTGAAGGTGTTCTTGGATTGTTAAAGTGGCATAATTTTAGATATATTACAGGCAGTTCCCAAATAAAAATCATGTTCTAAAAATTCAGTCAAAAGTTGAATTTGAGATATAGTAATATTTCCCCTTGTAAACCATGCTCTAGATGGGTGGTAACCTTCTTGGCTTGTCCCCTCAAAGGTAAATTAAACTCTAGGGAACCTGAAATGTAAATAGTGGTATGAACCCAAATCGCCAAATTTTGTATGCCCAGAAAATGTGGCTATATTTCTCCCTACTGCCCCTCCTGGTGAAATCAGGGAATAACTTCTATTCACATCTACCAAGCAGTGGGGAGTGAGACTCGTTAAACAGCTCAAGTCAGACTGGTCAGTGTGTCCTTGGAAAATTCTACATGGCAGCACTTGTTACAGAAACATGATTGTAGCATGTAGGATTTGGAAAAGGATAGGAGATATGATGAAGTGAGGAGAGCTGCTGTCTCCTATGAGGTGGGGCAAGGGTAGAGGAGGGAAAACTGGTTAAATATTCCCCTACCTTCCCTGTAGCCACTTACATATCTTCCCTTGGATGATCAGTGGTATGACAGGAAGGAAATTTCAGGTCTACAGCACACAGCTGAGGAAGCAGCAGTTCTAAGGCAAATCTTCCTATGTAAATTAAGGTCTGCCTGTACATCATATTTCCAAAAATGTTTAAATTACTGACATACTTGAAAAATTAAAATACTTAATTTAAAAAATCTAAAGCAAATAATTTTTCCAATATTTTTATAGGTTAAGAGCAATCATTTATTTTAAATTATGCTTTTTAAATAATAAATAGGTACATCTGGATGACAAAGGAATAATTGTGTTTGAATTTCCAACTGCAGAACTTCTAACAATATGGCTGACATTCTAAATTTCTGAAAATTATTAGCTAAGAAAGTTTTGATCTTGACTTCATTTCCATTAAATGACTGTGTTGTGTCATATAAACATGCAGTCTATAGTAGTATATATGTAGCATTATTCCAGTGTAATAAATTAGTAATTTTAGCCAAACAGGTAGTTTTTAAACTGTGTAAAAAGACACTTGCAGTTTTCAAATGTGTACACTCCTGAAATTTAAGTGTCCATGTGTGTTTTATATACCCACTCTAAAAACTTGGTGATAAAACATTTACAGTATTTGTATAGGAACAAGTCTATAGCCAAAGAAATCCAGAAGGTTTGATAATTATCTTGTTTAACCAGAGTACAAATACCAGGCCTTAATTTTGAGGGGTAGGTTGATGACATTAGTAGATTTAATGATTCTTGGTTTCCCATATCCACCTGCTCGTCAGGAGAGAATTTTTCCTAAATGCAAATGCCACAGGCAGACTGCTACCACCAGTGCTGAGACTGTCTAACCTTTCTTATCCTGGAAGTTTAATGGGAATTGCTTGAAATTCACGGATCATTTTGCTACTTACTTTATGGTAACAAACTTTACTGAAGTGGAATTTAATCTTAAAACTTATGTCCCAAAAGAATCTCATGGCTTTGTAGCTTTAACTGGAATATGATCAGGGCAATACTGGTTCATTCCAACAAACAACATAAAAAAATAGCATTTTCTCCAGAGGTGATAAATTTATTTCCACTATATATTTCATAAAAACAAGATTAGAAATAATATAAAGTCCCCTAAGCCAACATGAGTCAGTCAAAAAGGTGAACTAGGGAAGTGGATGTGGCTCAACTGATAGAGCGTCCGCCTACCATATAGGAGGTCCAAGGTTCGATACCCAGGGCCTCCTGGCCCATGCACAGTGCTACTGCACGCAAGGAGTGATGTGCCATGTAAGGGCGCCTTCACATAGGAGTGCCCCATGCGGAAGGAGTGCACCCTGCAAGGAGAGTCACCCTGCTTGAAAAAAACAGCCCGCCCAGTTGCATGGAGAGCTGACGCAGCAAGATGACACAACAAAAAAGAGACGCAGTTTCCCACTGCCGCTGGATAATGCAAGTGGACGCAGAAGAACACTCGGCAAGTAGACACAGAGAGCAGACAATGGGGGAAAAGGGAAGAGAAATGAATCTTTAAAAAAAAAAAAAAGGTGAACTAGGACTAGGCTTCTATCTCACGCAGTTTTGAATACCATATCCATTTTCAAGACAAACTATGGAAGTTGTTTTTCTCAGAAATAAGTGTGAATAAAAAGAGGAAAATGAATGAGAAAAATACTGTAATCTGTAACAACTTTTAGATTGGTAGAACTCTAATGGGTTTTATTTGCATAGCTTGGTTTTCATAGCACAATAATATTGAAGTAGTTATGTGTAGGGATGTTTCTAATGTTTTTGAAAACTTTTATCAATTTAGACAGTCCTCCATATTAGATTTTTTTCAGTTCTATTGAGGTAGGCAGCTTAGTTGTGTAGAATTGAGCTATTAGATACTTATCAGTTTAATTTCTAAGCAACATATTAGAAATGGGGAAAAATGTATTTGTCATAATAAGCCTTTTAAAAAAACTTGATACATAGTCAAATCATGCTAAAAGATTGGCACTGGGCCAATATAATATATTTTTGCTTTTTACTGTGTTCTCAAGTAATATTTTTACAACAAAATATGAAACTCTTAGATTTTTATCATAAAATGTTAAATAAGTAAATATTTTCCTATGAAAATACCTTAATGTTTTACTCTAGTGTTCTTAATACTATTCTGATTTATAAAGAAGGTCCCAGTTCAGTGAAGAATTATGTTACAGCAAACTAGAAATTTTATTTATTATTTCTTGTATTACTGGTTTAAAAACAAAGCAATCCAAATCCTACTCAGTGAATTTAGCAAAGCTTATTTTTTTAAAAAACCATCAAGATAGCAGGTCTATTTAAATGAAAATTCCAACAGAAGTTATGATTTAACAACCTACAAATTTAAATCCAAAATATGGAGAAAATTATACAAAATATATTTTCTTAGAAAGTTGCCCTATGATTCAAGTAATGCACTGGGAATTCTGCCCTTTTGAAATGATAGTATAAATAGTTGTCTAGTATTTTTTAGTTTAAGCAGCATGTTTATGTGCTGTTTGATGATCAAAAATGTAAAATTGGAATAGCTTAATTCTTCTAACCTGTAATTGGTTTGTAAAAATGTAAACATTTAATGGGCAAAAAAGCTTGAAGGAATGTTAATATATATGAAATCAATGTACTTATTACAGAATATTTTCACCATGAAAATAAATATTTAAAGCAAGATATTGTGTGTGAATAGTGCAACTAAAGCTATTTTGCCTCTCTCTTTTTCACTGTAGATCTTACTGCCTAGAGGTATAAAATTAGTCTTATTTCTCCACTAGGGTATTTTAAATTATGTACTGATAATGATTGCTGCTTTTAGTAGTTGCCAAACCGTCATCACATCTCCACAATAATCACTTGAAAGTTAGAATGCATCTTGCCAAAATAGCTTCATTAATCAGAATTAGTCCAATTAATATACTTGAAGAAGAGATAGTTGTTGATATACTTCCCAACAATATCAACCCAGCAAATTTAAACAAAACCAAACAAAACGAAAACAGGCTTTAGGGAGAGACTTAGGAATAGCTCCATGGTGCCTTTTTTTTTTTTCTTTTTTAAAGATTTATTACCGCCCCCCCCCAATTGTCTGCTCTCTGTGTCCCTTCGCTGTGTTCTCCTGTGACCGCTTCTATCCTTATCAGTGGCACTGAGAATCTGTTTCTTTCTGTTGCGTCATCTTGTTGTGTCAGCTTTCTGTGTGTGCGGCGCCATTCTTAGGCAGGTTGCACTTTCTTTTGCACTGGGCGGCTCTCCTTATGGGGCACACTCCTTGTGCATGGGGCTCCCCTACGCAAGGGACACCCGTGTGGCAGGGCACCCCTTGCACGCATCAGCACTGCGCATGGGCCAGCTCCACATGGGTCAAGGAGTCCTGGGGTTTGAACCCTGGACCTCCCATGTGGTAGGTGGACGCCCTATCCATTGGGCCAAGTCTGCTTCCCTTCATGGTGTCTTAAGCAGATTATTTAACTTAGCTCAGTTTCTTGTATCTGCCAAATATAAATTACCTACTCATAGGGTTTTTGTGAGAAGTAAGATAATATAAATTAAGCACAGTGATTGTATATAACAAGGGCTCAAAATTCTCATTTTTTCCCCTTGATTAGTCTTATAAGTACATGTAACACAATCTAAATATGCTTGTGAATTTGTATCATTTTTTTAATGTGCCATTTTCATTGCACATGTAGCATTCTTGCTGTTGGTGCTACATAATTATTGAACTGTCCAACAGCAGAAACCATGAATAGCAAAGGAGAAACAGGACAGTGCATCCTTTAGAACACTCGTTAAAGTAATCACATTGCTTAAACAATGTAAGACCTCTAGCCAATGTGCTTTGGTCTTATTAAACGCCACTGCATAGAATCCTGATGGTCTCTGCTTCACAGCTACAATTTGCCTTTTCTTTTGAGGGTACCTAGTATACATTGACCTGTCTACTGATGGGATATTCAGTAGTCCCACAACCTTTGTCATCAGGACGTGGGTAATATTCACTACCAGGTTTCATTAACTGCTGTCATTATATAGATAATATTCTTTTAGAAGATCCATATCCCTCAAGACAATCCAAGCAGACCTGGATGCCACCATGGCCAGCTCCAGGCCAGAGGCTGGGCCATTGTCCCATGTAAAATCCAAGGATTGATGACGGCCGTTAAATATGGGGATATAATTTAGTCAATAGAGAGGACCAAAGATTCCTGAGGTGGTTAAACATCATCTTGTTATGTAAAGCCCCAATCACCTAAAAGCAGGCCCAGCATTTTTGGGTCTCTGCTGGTTTTGGAGGCAACATACTCGAAACATCCACACTGGTCTATTTTATCCAGCCTATTTATCAGATCCCCTCTAAATCCTCCATCTTTATGTGGGCGCTCGAATAATGAAAAGCCTTGGGGCTTACACAGTTGGCTGTTCAAAAGGCCTCATTTTTGGTGCCTCTGGGGTCCCACTTTTGTGTGGAAGCCCTGACTACCCAGGAGAAACCGCAACCTGCTGCATACTGAGCACTCCTAGAAACACGAACCGTTATAGACCCCCAGCCTTGTTTCTCTGTGTACTTTGATACCTATATTGCTTTGGGTCAAGGAGACAGCACCTTGGTGGCTCAGCATAGCCACAGAATCCTCTTGGTTTAGATGGAAATGGTACCCCTCAGGATAGGGTTGACCCTAACACCAGGGGTCTTTTCAAGTTCAGGAGGATGTGGCTTCCCCCGTCCTCTGCCCCTTACCCACTGAGACTATGCGCATGGCAGTGGCACCCCAAGTTCCTGACACATTGCTAAGGTGGGGGATCCCTTGGGAGCAAATGCCTGATAGTAGTGCCACCATCACAAGTGAGAGAGCACAGTAGGGGGCGGCCGTGTTCCACTCAGCCACTGGCATATCCCTTCTAAGCCAGCTACAGGGGGGCTATGTGCTATTCTCTAACTATGGTAGATATTTACACTGGCTTCCAGTTGACCTTTCCAACCACACATACTACAGCTGAGACAAAAATTATTGGCCTCACTGAAACACTTTTGATCCTTTTTGGGGAACTGTAGGCAGCTTCTAGGAGGTGAGGGTGGCCTCTGGCCTCTGGCCAGCAAGAAACAGAAGCCTTCAGAGATTGGTAGCCACAAGGAAATGAATTCTGCCAACAACCTGAAAGTTTTTTTTTTTTTAGGAGGTACTGGGGATTGAACCTAGGACCTCGTACATGGGAAGCAGGCAGGCAACCACAGAGCTACACCTGCTCCCCTGCAAGAGTTTTGAAGCAGATTCTCTCCCAGGCGAGCCTCCAGATGAGACCACAGCCCTGACCAACACCTTGGTTGCAGACTTGTGAGACCCAGAGCAGAGGTCCCAACTAAGCCATGCTTAGACTCCTGAAGCACAGAAACTGTGGGGTAAATAATAAATGTGTGTTGTATGAAGCTACTAACTTCGTGGTAATTTATTATACAGCATAGAAATGATTACCAAAACCCTAATATATAAAAGAAAAAAAAAAGGAAAAGGAATATTGAATTACTTGTCATTTGAGATATTTATTAACGAAGATCAAACATCCAAAGGGCAGTCCTCAATGCTCAGGTCCATGATTTTAAGAGTTGGCTCTTCTGCGTCATGATTATTGTCACTTTTGACACCGGAATACTGATCAGCCTGGGAGAGAGCTGAGTTAATACGAACTAATTCAATTGACGTCTCAACCTTTTCAATGTCACTATCAACTTCAATGACATTCACAGATGTTTCTGGGTCTGTTAAGCTATCTGAAACATTCTGATTTTTTTCAAACCATGCTGAAGGCTCAAAGTTTGTTTCATCATTCACGTGTTCAATTAGAACCTCTTCTGAATGCTTTGTTTTATGGATGGGCAGGAAAAATTCATTTGATGAACAACATATCTCATTTTCATCCTTTTGTGCAGACAATAACATATCCAAAGCCTTTTGGTATTCTCGACGTTCTTGTTGAATTAATGCATCCCTTTCATTTGGAAATTCATTTTGTTCTGAATTCTCAGCTTTTTCAAAATCAAATAGATTCCAAGTATCAACATCATCTAGATTTACTGATGCTGAGTTTTCCCTGGGTGTACAGCCTAAGTCTGCCTTTAGGACATGCAGCAGATGACGCATTTTTCCCTAGATTTAAGAAAAAGAAGAGAACAATTACATTAATTTAGACTGAATTACTTTTGTTTGCATTGCTGCTAATCTCAGCAGGACTAATAAACCCTCTTCTACTACCCCCACCCAAAACAAAGGAGGGCAAAGAAAAAAAAAGTGCTGGCTTTTAATGCATTCTTTGAGGTTAGGGAAAAATGTTAATATCCTATATTAATAAATATCCTATATTAGGCTATTTCTAAAGAAGTTTTAAGGAAAGACAAACCTCCTCCAAATGATGCTTATTTTGTAGTACATGTCGCTCAAACAGTCGTTCTAAAAACCTACAAATGATAAATAAGAATATTAATGTCTCAAAATCAGGAAGTCAATAAAATATAAAATAACTAAGCAAAAACAAAAACTACTTAAGGCTAGAAAATATTTTTCAGATGAATCTTTTTTTCTCTCCAAAGCTAAAGACCAATCCTTCCCTGTTTCGTCAAGTTCTGTACTGTTGAAGCTGGTATGGCTTCCACTATGCCTTTGGTCCAGGTTACAGTGGACGTCAATGTTTTTGAAAGATTTCTTTGAATAAAATGATTTTAAATGAAGTATGTAAACACTTTCTCATTCTCCGTCTCTCTCTTACACACACATACACCCACACATATCCACATCCCAAAGTATAGAACCTTAAGGAAAATTCTCTTATAAAGCAAAGAATTATTTTACAATACTTCATAAAATATATTTGAAAGAAATTCCACTGATGGAAAATCTACCTAACACCTACCGGTTATTAAGCACCACTAAATACTAGACAATTGACTGGGAGAGAAAGGTAAAAATAATTTTAAACATGAGAAAGCTACATCTCTAAGATGTTTAATTTAACTCTCCTCTGAGGTTAAAGCCATTAAGAAGTCAACCTGGATGTTTCTGGCTCCAAAGAACTTATTTTTTCAACAACACACATGTTTGTCTCTCATATTACATGAATATATCAGTAGTGTTCCTAGAAAAATAACTAATTTCCTGTTACTATTTATTATCCTAAATTAAGTTATAAGCCAATATTACTTTAGTTCTGAATTACTAGGCAATTTTTAATAGGCCCAGGAAATTTTTATTCTACTTTTTATAACAACTCAACATGTTTTGGAATATTCACTCCTAGGCATGTATTTATGCATATATATTTATTTAACAAAACTAGAATCAAAACAACACATACACTGTTTGGCTATCTATTTTGTTTTTTCTAATCAACAATACATTGGGAATATCATTCTGTACCAATAAAATCACCTCTACATCTTTTTAAATAGCTGAACAATACTCACTACAGTGATGATGCAATGAACAGTCTTATAATCTTGAGAGAAATTTAAACTTTTAAGCATAAATACATGATTTCTATGCAAACATTTTTAACCAACTTTTTAAAATGGAAGAGATAATTATTGCCAAGAAACTTAGGTCTTTTTGATATATTGTTTTATCCCAATGAAAATGTTTGCTTTAAGAAAACAACAATGTAGGAGATAGAAATAACCCATTAGAAATGTCTTTATGAGGCATATTATTATGCTAGAGAAAGCACAGAATCTAGAATAGGATCTTATGCTATATAACAATGTAAGGTCCAGTGCCCAAGGAATTTAGATGTACAAATGTTGACGCCAGATACGGGATCATATAGCTTCCTCAAGGAATGAAATACTTAATCTGGTTTTGTAATCTTTCCATTTCCCTTACAGTGTGCAAACTAGTTTTAAATGTATTTTCATATTACTAGATCTATTATCAGTAACAGGTATAACAAAAATGCTTTTGATTCTCATGACAGTTTCAGATAGTAAAACGGGATTATGGAACTTTGCAAGTAAGGAGTAAAAATTTAGCTTATATTATTAGTCTGTTATACCCAAAAGTTAGGATAATATTTAAATAAATAAAATCTCTATTCTTTTCTTGAACTTCCTCATACTGTGAACTTGCCTTAGAAATACAAACTAAAAGTCTTTAGAATTTGCTATCAATTACAAGGATATGATCCCTTCAAAAAGCAATTTAATTTCTCATAAATTTCTCATCTAATACGTGAAATAACGTCTAAAAAATAGCATCTGAAGAGCCCTTAATGCCCTCTTCAAAGACCAAAATACAATTAAAAATATCTAACCTGTTTGAAAATAAACCAAGTTTCAAAATATCATCTGTTATATCTTCAATGAAATTCAGATACAACAGTTCTTCTTCACTGTGAAGACAAGGCAAAATGTAGCACAAAAGTTACTGCTGACTCTGAAGATTATAGGAAACATGAGTACCTAATTGGAAACATTGATCTTTACTATTATAATACATTTTTATTTCATGTCATTAAGGTGAATATTATGAAAATGAACATGTCTACCTTCTCAAATTATGCAAGGATATTTATTAAAAATGAGAAAATATTACCTAACAGTATCATATATGTTTGCAACATCTATTGCAGTAAATATTATACAGGGATTAAAGAAAACAAAACAAGCAGAGCAACCAAGGGCAAGAGAGCAATCAAATGTGATTCCTTTGGAGCAAATGTTCCCGATTAGCATTTTAAATTTCTCCTGGCTCCTGACTATTTCTAGCAAGCAGAGGCAAGAGCCATTCTCCATGGCACTTGCAGAAAGGGGAGAAAAGAAAGGTTGCTCAGAAAGCAGGATCTTGTTTTAAGGTTGGGAAATTTATTGAGGGCAAAAATTTAATTTTTTCCTCAAGATGTCTAGACAGGAGGAAAAAACTTCAAATGGAAGTATTTGTGTGTATATAATGATAATGTTAATTTTCAATTACTCGGGTACATTTCTATATTACATTATCCTATGAGAGAGCTATCTTTTAGTAGTTACTAAAAATTAGAATATTATTATAAGTGTGATTTTAATGATTTGAAATTAGTGAATGGAAAATGTAAACAACAAGTACCTATTCAACTACTGAATAAATATAAGGTGAGGAGTTAATAATAAGCAAATCAGATAATAGATTAAGTATCAAATAAAAAGTTTCACTTTCAAAATGATTCACAGGCTTTAATATTTAAGCAGCAAGTTTGGGAATAAATGAAAGTCTATAAAATGGATGATTTTCCCTGAAAAAAATATAGCTTAATTAAACAACATTGAAACCTAGAGGTATAACATCTGCAAAGAACTGGTAAGTTTAGAAATCTCTAGGAAGAGTACCCTGAGCTCCCAAAAGTCTGTATTTTTCTAAAACTCTTCTTTATTATTTTTATTTATAAAAATAAACAAGGGTTATGGTACTAATTATTTTAAAAATCAGGTATTATTAACTTAGGGACAAACTTCTGTGAATAAAAATGAAGTGATCAATAATTATTTCAGAAAATTCTGGTCCTTTTCCCAAAAGATGGCTGTCAGAGAGGTTAGTGATCAATCCTGACTTATTTAATAATCGTTTATGGGATTCTTAATCCTTAATTCCCACCAGGTAAAACGAGGAGATAGGAAAGGTCTTACTCAGAATGGATTTTTCTCCTTGAAGCAGGCTGCAGGGAATACTGAGATAATGTCCTGAGAAGAGAAAATTAAAATATGTGAGAGTAAAACAATGGTTGGTTTCAAATGAAAATCAGTAATAGCACATTTTAGAATTTAGTAAGCTGTTTCATACCCATGATTTAATTTATCTTCAGAACAACTCTGTCAGAAAACAGCCCTGCTAGGTATGTTGGGTAGGTATTATTTTTCCCATTTACTAATGAATACATTGAAGGTCAGCGAGGCTAAGGAACTTGCCAAGGTCAAATGATACTTATTAAAAGGTTACACATTACTAAAAGTAAATAACGGGAAACGGACTTTGGCCCAGTGGTTAGGGCGTCTGTCTACCACATGGGAGGCCCACGGTTCAAACCCCGGGCCTCCTTGACCCGTGTGGAGCTGGCCCATGCGCAGTGCTGATGCGCGCAAAGGAGTGCCCTGCCACGCAGGGGTGTCCCCCACGAAGGGGAGCCCCACGCGCAAGGAGTGCACCCGTAAGGAGAGGCGCCCAGCGCGAAAGAAAGTGCAGCCTGCTGAGGAATGGCGCCGCCCACACTTCCTGTGCCGCTGACGACAACAGAAGCGGACAAAGAAACAAGACGCAGCAAAAAGACACAGAAAACAGACAACCAGGGGAGGGGAGGGGAATTAAATAAAAAAATAAATCTTAAAAAAAAAAAAGTAAATAACTACAAGATTACTTACTAAAAATAGCAAAGGTAGATTTTTTTAGTCTTCTACATACAAATTCATAATCCTTTTTTTAAAAAAAACTACACTGTCACTTCTCCAGTATAAACAATAACAGTTTGACTAAGGTTAACATATAAAAAATGCTGGAAACAGGTATTTCCCTCTGGAAATTTTTTGTAAGTTGGGTCATTATGGTAAAATTTGTTTGATTCAGGTTTGTCACCATTAGTCAACTCCAAACTTTTTGTTCAGGTATACTTAATTATAATATTTCACTTGACTTTTGGAAACTACTAAAAATGATGAATATTTCTTTCTTTTGGTCATTCTTTATAGTCATTGAAGACTAGCTCAAGAGGAGCTTATGAACACTGAAGTCTACGGATTTCGAGGACAGAGAGGTTTAGCAATGACCTCCCATGTGGCCTTACAGGTGAGGTCTCCCTAGAAAAGGCCTGAAGGAGGGGCTGGGCCCAGGGAGTTGCATGTACTTGCCTTCTGACTGCTACCTAACACCTCATTCTCACTCTTTCTAAACCCTAGTCTTTCCTTTCTGCTGCCCCCTTCATCTCACAGCCAATTCCTGACACTTGAAATGTATTTTGATAGATGAAACTATCTTCTTTTAGGTTCTTTACCGCCTGTTAACTGATCATTTTTGTTTAGGTACAGAAGCCAGAATTATAAAAGTGCCTCCACATAGCATGGATAGATCGAACACTACCATATGGTAAATATTCAACATCATAAATTATGACTCCTCAAATGGTAAGGAAATGGTAAGGTTCTTCAATATTCTATGTGCCAGGTAAACTGGTTAGCATCACTGCCAGAGGACTTGTCTTGGGAAAAATCCTTTATATGAATAGCAATTGCAAATAATACAAGCTAGTGTTATCTATGTTTCCTCTGTTAATGGATGAGCATGATTGAGTCATGTGAATGTTTATTGAGCACTTACTTTATAAAATTTTCCTCAGTAAAACTAACACTGCCATTGAATTGCATGGTATCAAAATGGAATATTAAAGCATATAATTAAAATAGTACTTATGTTGCCAATACTATTGCGTCTATTATATAAGAAAGCAATTA
This sequence comes from Dasypus novemcinctus, assembly GCF_030445035.2. Classification (NCBI taxonomy): domain Eukaryota; kingdom Metazoa; phylum Chordata; class Mammalia; order Cingulata; family Dasypodidae; genus Dasypus; species Dasypus novemcinctus. Next base: position 19,149,396 of record NC_080675.1, read on the forward strand.
ATTAAGATGGTTGAAATGATTTTTCCCAAAGTGTTTACCTTGGGGAGGAATGCTGAAGGTCTCCATCTTTAATCTTGTCCCATGTCAAGTCAGACTCTTGTAAAGAGGTTATTTTTTCTTTGGTACCACATGTTATACATTTAGGTGCCTAGGGATACAATAAGAAAAATAAATATTTTGCTTCAAAAAGACATTATGAAAGCAGAAATTAAAAACACAGGCAAGTAGATGTGGTTCATGTGATAAGGCCTCCGCCCACCATATGGGAAGATCACACAGCGAATGGACACAGACAGCAAAAACAGCAGGGTGGGGGAGCGGGAGGGGAAGGAAAAAAGAAAACCACAACAAATTGTAAACAGTTAAGGAAAGAGAACAGAGATCTCCAGGAGTTAAAAGTAACTGAAAGGGAGTGGATGTGGCTCAAGCAGTTGAGCTCCCACCTCCCACAAGGGAGGTCCCATGTTTGGTTCCCAGTGCCTCCTGGAAAAACAAAAATGAACAAGCAAAACAAACAAAAAAGCCAACTCAGGGAAGCCAATGTGGCTCAGTGGTTGAGCACCAGCTTCCCACATATGAAGTCCTGGGTTCAATCCCTGGCCCCCAGTACCTAAAAAAAAAAAAAAAAAAAAAAGAAAAAGGAAAAGGAAAAGAAAGAAAAAAGAAAAAAAAAACAACTGATACTATTACAATAAAGGGTGTTTTAGAATAATTTTTCTATCACCACTTAAAAAAAAAAACTTGTTTAAAGATAAAACAACTTATTATTTCTTGTATTTTAATGAAGAGACATTTTAAATGATATTAAAAATCACCACAAATAAACATAAAGATCAAGCAAATTTGCAAGATTTAAGTACATTTGAAAAAAAATTCCATTAGAAATTCAAATGGCCCATCTGTTTCAAATGCCAACATGTCAAATATGTAGAAGTAGTGGTAGCAGCGGCAACATGAATAACTAACAAACAAAACGGCAGCTTATTTTTACAGAATCCTTCCTGTGTGCCACAAACTGTGCCAAGCATTTACTTACATTATTAGACTTCATCTTTACACTGGCAGCTTATGTACAGTGCTTTAGGTTTAAAAGTGCAGTTAAAATGTGGGTCCATTACAGCTAACACTCTACTGGCTTCCCATGGTATCTACTGATTGTGAGCATGGGGACACACCATTTTCTTGCAGGGTTAGGGTAAACATCTGGAGTACAATGTAATAAAAATGGACTTCTCAGTTTATTTCTTTATCTACAGAGCTAATGCTCAAGCTAGTAATAGCGATCATTTATTGAACACTTACCAGGTTAACCACTTTATTGATATCATTTATTCTTCCCAATGACTAGGAAGTTTTTCTAGATGGAGGAAACTCAGTTCTCAGAAGATATGCAATTTGCCCTTGGTTCTTAGTAGGTATTGAGATGTAAAACTACAATCATCTACTCATTTCAGAAGGGAAGAAGGAAGTTGAATGGGGGTATATTTTAGTCTTTAGGTCTGTGCTTGAAATTTTAATAGATAAACCACTTTTACAAACAATTAAGTTAGGACATAGTGTATAAGTAATAGCCCCCAAATTTAAAAAAGTCAGTTTGTCTTGAAATCAGATTTAAAGCTCTAATATTTTAAAGGAAATGACTGCTAATCTTTCAAAATATAAATACTGTAATTAAGAGCTTTATTGTCTAGAAAAAAAGCATATATGAGAATGATATTCATTTATTCTTGTAAAATGTATAATCTTCAATAATATAATCAATGGTAATTCTTTAAAAGAATACGGGCATAAAAACTCAAGGAACTTCTGCACGACTATGCTGGCACCTTTACTGATGAAGTCTTCATCTCTGAAAACAATACTTACGTGTTTTATTCATTCATCCATCTACCCAGTCAGCCAATCAACCATCCAGACAAGATGCTATGAGATTTCCCAGATGGGGCAGGACTGATGTGGCCATGCAGAGTGCTATCACCATTTGTAAGTATGCAAACTTCTGTAGACTGCCGACATCACATACAAGTGCCACCAAGATTATTCTTTACAGTCCTCATAATTATACAAAAACATTGACTCCAAGTAGCTATACATATTTAAGTTAAAACATCTGTAATTCAAACGTGGTGACAGAAAAAGATCTCATTTTTATTACCTGCTTTATGTTCCTTTCAGAATCTGCCAAATTCTTAGTCTCAGCTGTCTCAAAACCAGATTCAAAGCTGTAATATTTTAAAAGAGATTACTGTTAAGCCTTCAAAATATAAACAGTGTGATGAGCTTTACTGTCTAGAAAAAATAAACAAACATGAAACTAAGATCCATCTATTCTTATAAAATCTTATAATTTCCAATAATAAAATCAGGAAATAGAAATGATTTGGATTTTGTATACCTCTTTTGCCTTGTTGAGTGCCAGGAAGCTTTCAGCTGGATGAACAGGACTGGGAAAATGGGGAATATTCTCCTCACAAGCAATCATAAATATAATCAGAAAAGGATATGATATACCTGTTTTCCTCATCTCTTCCCCACTTGACAAGTTCTATCCTAAATTCAATTTTTAATTCTTCAATTAAATGTATGTAAACTCATCTGATATTACTTATCTTTTATCAATAGCTATATTTATATTCAGAGAAAGGAATGTTCCTCAATTTTTTTTTTTAATCTCTATTACCTACTACCAAATAAGTATTTCTTCATGTAACCCTAGGAAAAACAATCACAAATCAGGTACAACAATACCGGATTTGTTTGTTTATTCATTTGGCATTCTCTTACTGAACATTATTGTATGCCAGGCATTTCTGGAAATTACCTCATTGTCTAAGTAATTCCCAGGGAGTTGTTATACAAAACTGGGGCAGAATAGCAGCAGGAAAGGGGGTCCTAAGGTAGGTGGGTAAAAAGTTTTTTCCCCTCACTAGCCCATTGTTTTATTATTTTTAACGTAACTCAATAGACATATTTACACAAATGCTGTCTGGTGACATTTTAAGGATGCTCTGAAAAATAATATATAAAAATATATACAAGATCTAGTACCATATTTGACACAATACATTAAAATAAGTGGCACTCATTTTTAGAAAGAACTTGACAAGTTTAATAGCTAACTGGTTTATTTTTGCATTCATTATTCTTATGGTTTTAAAGGTGCACACAAAAGGAAGAGTCACATTAATCTCATTACAATCAAAAGGGCACTGCCAGACCTTAAATCTGGCACATAAGGTACATGATACAAAATAAGGAATACTATTTAAGTTTTACAACATCCTAAAGGATTTACTACCAGCCATTGATGTGCCATACCTGCTCAATTCGGTTTGGGTTTCAGCTTCTATCCGCTGGTCTGTAAAATCCTTTCTTCTTTTGGCAGGTGTATAATATCGATACTGAGACAGGAAAGATTTTGCTTCTGTTTTTAAAGTGCGTGGCGTAAATGGCAATTGTTTGTTAGAAAAGAGTTCAGAATGCTTATCCAAAAGATCCCCACTGGGTGCTTTTGAAATTACTAACTGAAACCGGTTGGAATTTGCAAATGTGCTCTTGGGCCCTTTGCCATATGCGGTTCCAGAGCATGGTTTTCTAGGTCCAGAGCCTGTGTAATCCATACTGGAGAGGGAGGAACTGGAGTTCTTCTCGATACCATTCGTGAGGACTTTATCGGATTTAGATAGACCTAGGTGTAGTCTCTCTGGAGAAAACACTGGTGACCTTGCAAAGGACGGAAACTCATTCACTTCTTTTATTAACACATCTTCCTTGTCTTGTGGCTCCCCTGAAGGCTAAGAACATTTGGTTTGATAGTTATCAATTGCATTTACAAATTCTTATAATTGGGGATCTCCAGATTATACACCCAAAAATGGTTGCCTCGGGGGTCTACAAAATTAACTTACATGTTTCTACAGATGGTACCGTATTATATGACATTCTGATCAAGTTTTTGGAATATTGAGACATAAGAATATAATTATAATAGCAATTGTATTCCTTTCTCACACTAAAAAAATGATTAATAACATAGATTTATATTTGGGGTCTTGAACTTGTATACTGAGATCTACTGATAGAGTTCAGTTTTATCTGGAAGTTTCCAAACCAGTTGTGAGCACCATTCCCTTTTTCAGCCACTGTTGGCAGCCCATTTCCTCACCTTCCCATCTTGTCATTATAGGAGACTTCAGCATCAGCAGTTTCTCTGGGACTTTAAGGTTTTGAAGAAATAAAAAGGAACTGCTCCTCATAAAGTATGGAACCCTGATCTAAGTAACTGATATTTTAAACATAATAAAGAAATACTCATTCCATAAAAATTTCATCTATGTTTCCCACCTTCTCCTCATAAAGGGGTAAAACATTGAAAAGGGGGGTATTTTGGACTGCTCTGGTTTTTTTTAATCTTAAGAGAACCATTTTTACAGGGTGTCCATAAAGTCAGGTAATATTTTATTATTTTACAGATTGATGATGCCCATGTTGCCTCTCTCATGATTCCAGACTTTATGGGTACCTGTATATCCTTTATAAAACTGAGAGGCACTTTTATTTATTAGAGGGGAAGTTAAATAGACCAGAAATTGAGGGTTGTGGCTCAGGTTTATTAGCCAGTTGAATCTGTCCTACAAACTCATGGGGGGCGGGGGGAGTGCGGAGAGGAGGGTGAATACAATGAATAAGGTAAAAGCATAATGTTTCCTGTGTGTGCGGTACTGTTTTTTGCCACTAAGTTGGATAAAAGAGGTAAAATAAGAACTTCTATCACTGCTACTAATATGTATGGAGTACTTATGATGTGCAAGGTATGTTCTGACAGATATTAACTCATTTAAGCCTAACATCAACTTCTGGATGGTTGTACAATTATCTCTTTTATAGGTGAAGAAACTAAGGCACAGGGTCTCACATATTTGAACCCAGGTGTGTTTGCTCTTCAGTAATACATCATACTATCTATTTAAAAAAATACTTATTTGAAAATGATATAATTTTAGATTTTTTTGCAGCATTAGGAATATTGAACTGATTTTAACTCCTTTGTAGTGAAAAAGTCAGCTAAGCTATGTACTAGTTTCAGTAACGAAATTGCAGATTACTGGATATTGTAACTATAACCTGAAATAACTCAAGTCACACTATTTCCTTTCCAACTGCTATCTAATCCTCTCTCATCACCAGACAAATCCCTCAGAGCAATTAGGTATTTCTGTATTAAATTGTGAGGCACTAAAGCACTATTTGGTAAATGACTTCAATACATTAGTTTTAGGAAGTGTTCCCAAACTATACTCACTCACCAGCTTATATACCAGAATAACTTAGCTTTCTGGGAAGATATTTCCATGTACAACCTAAAAACTCCTAAAGGACTATAAAATAATAATTGTAGGAATTATTTATGCCTAGAGGACCAATATAAAATGAGATGAGAGCATAAGGCACTGGATTGCCTGTAAGGAAATTCTTAGCAGTAATGGTTATTTAATAAACAAAATGAAACACTAAAGATAGTCTTTGAAAATAGAAATATACTCTCATCCATCTGGAATGGGCTGGAAAAATTTCTTCTGAATTCATTAGAAAGCATGAAACTTTTCTGTATTTTCAGGTCTTGGAATCCCTACCAACTTTTTGTGTCCTTGGAAACCAAAAGAACATAGTATGAAATCAACTGTACCAATCTGTTTCTTTCTTTTTGGAAGTGCCGGGGCCAGGAATTGAACCTGGGACCTTGTACGTGGGAAGCCAGTGAGCAACCACTAAGCTACAGGCACTCTCCAATCTGCTTTTTGAGATTGTGTGTTTCCTTTGGTTATAAATATGAAAAAGTTTGGAAGGATATAATCTGCATAGAAAAATTACCATAACACATTGGTAAACTTGAATAGCAGGTCACTGTAAAGTTCTGAGATCAGAAAAGTGTTCACCAATATGTGCCAATGGAATAAAATTCTTGCGGTAATCTGACAGTTCAAATATGATGTGTTATAAACTGTGCCTGTGATATAATAATTTATTTACAGGTGATAATCAGTGCATAGTTTACATATTCACCAGTTTTTATGTTAAAAACATGTATCCAATTTTACAATCAGAACCTAATACTAAATAATTTTCAGGGATAATGTCAGAAGAAATGGGGTACAAAGATTTTCCAATTGTCAGAAAATTGAGGAATCATTTCAGTTGCAGAATAGAATGGGCACAAATTATTTTTAAATTTGATTAACATTTGTTTTGCAAAATAATTTCAAGTAATATTTTATAAAAGAAATGACAGCTCTTTATTTTATCACTGTTTTATCCTACTTTAAATGTTTCACAGATTCAGAAATGTGGCTCACATTGATGTTTGCAATTAATCTTAATGACATATAATGAGGGCTACCCTAGTAGATGTGTGAGTGGTATGGGAACAATGATAAAGTAACAACTCCGTGAGGGGTATAGGATGAAGACTGGAGGCTTAGGAGGGGTCCTGAATGTGGTAGCATGTGAGTCAAGAGTATAATAGAAGGAAAGTATCTCAAAAGTATAGGCAATTTCAAGAATACTTGAGTAGTTTGGGGTTAATTTCTATAATATAAAAATATTACTGAAATTATTTAAAGCAAAAGTAACAATTTTGATATATTTTATTGTTTTAAAGAATTTAGGATTACTAGAGAAAAGATATTAATAGGTTTTAATTTATAAACTATATAAATATACAAGGGAAATTCATCTTTTAAAGGTATTTTTGTCAAAACGATAGGCGTTGCAAAAAGATTTGCTTGTAGGGGAAGCGGACTTGGCCCAATGATTAGGGTGTCTGCCTACCACATGGGAGGTTCGCGGTTCAAACCCCAGGCCTCCTTGACCCGTGTGGAGCTGGCCCATGTGCACGGCTGATATGTGTAAGGAGTGCTGTGCCATGCAGGGGTGTCCCCCGTGTAGGGGAGCCCCACACTCAGGGAGTGCGCCCAGGTAAGGAGAGCTGCCCAGCGCGAAAGAAAAGTGCAGCCTGCCCAAGAATGGTGCCACACACACGGAGAGCTGACATAGCAAGATGACACAACAAAAAGAAACACAGATTCCTGGTGCTGCTGATAAGGATAGAAGCGGTCACAGAAGAACACTCAGGGAATGGACACAGAGAGCAGACAACTGGGGGAGGGAAGGGGAGAGAAAAAAAAAAGATTTACTTGTAAGCAGACTCAAAATTATAAGTTGGATAAGCAGGCTGGAGAGAGCAAATTATTCTTCATATTTTACAGTTGCTCATGTTCAATGAAGTGAAAATCAAAGCCAGGTCTGTGTTCTTTACCAGGGTCAGTGCTGGCAATTTTTTCAATAAAATGTTTTTGATATATGATTTCATGGATAAAACTGCTACTGTGTTCAGAGGCTAACACTAGCATTTTCTTTTTAAAGTACCTTTTCAGTGAATGCTCTCAATCATATTCACAGCTTAACGGATAACTCCCAAATATGTCTTCAGTCTAGACCTCTTCCCTGGCACAGACTCTTATATCTATCTATCTACTAAATGCATCAGTGAAGCGGACTTGGCCCAATGGATAGGGCGTCCGCCTACCACATGGGAGGTCCAAGGTTCAAACCCTGGGCCTCCATGACCCATGTGGAGCTGGCCCATGTGCAGTGCTGATGTGCACAAGGAGTGCCATGCCACGTGGGGGTGTCTCCTGCGTAGGGGAGCCCCACACACGAGTGCGCCCTGTAAGGAGAGCTGCCCAGCGCGAAAAAAAGTGCAGCCTGCCCAGGAATGGCACCGCGCACACGGAGAGCTGATGCGGCAAGATGACACAACAAAAAGAAACACAGATTCCCGTGCCACTGACAACAGCAGAAGCTGACAAAAACAGGAACATGTAGCAAATGGACACAGAGAACAGACAACTGGGACGGGGTGGGGGGTGGGGAGGAAGGAGAGAGAAATAAATGTTAAAAAAAAATAACTAAGCATTGAGAAATAAAGAATACTTAATATTTATTGCAACAAGTTTTGCTATTAACTTGGTCTGTAGCAGACTTCAGTGCAAGAACTTTGCAATTTAGCTTAAAAGAAAATTTAATCTATGGTGTAAGCATAAATAATAGAATTCATAGCACTGACTGATTATAATGTTTCTTCTAGGTTTAAATTTGCTGGTTTAATTTTCAGTTAAGCATCTCAATGAGAACACAGCAAAGTTCATTTTTGTGATTAACAACTAGCACTATTTACCTTAAAAGGGATTGCCATTTTCTATCCCTAAGTGGAAGAAATAAGAGCTAAGAATGAAACCCTGAAAGTTACAAGCAGCTAATATTGAATAGGAAGAAGAAAGCATTTGTAAAGAAGCAGAAGTCATATAAAACCACTTCATGCACACCTCATGAATTTAAAAGTTATGTTTTATCCATCATGCTGCCACCACTGCAAACATAATGTGACAGTACTCTGGGACCAATGAGGACTCCCCATAGGAAAGAGAGGAGGGTACATTAAAAGACAGGTCCAAGTAAAATTCCTTCTATATTAAAATCTTAATTTAGAACTTTGCTTTTCTGTCTGTAGCTGAACAGAGAGTCAGATTGTATCCCTAATTAACTACCTTAGTAACATTTGTTTTTAAAGAGTAAAAATATAATCTTACCTTTCGCAGGATGTTTAAGAATGACTTGGAATTATTTTTAGAATTGGTCAGCATTGCAGTTTTAGCTAATTTCAACTTTTCACATTTTGCTAATTCTTTTCTGAGTTTCTGTCTTCGTTGTTGGTCTGCATCTAAGGGGTAAAACAAATTTTTAAAATATGGAACAAAATAGAAAAAATATTTTTTTGGGCTTAGAAGACTAATAAAGGGTACATTTTTTGATATATAAAAAATTTATATACATCCTTCCATAAAGATAAAGAGAAGCTAAGATAACAAATACTTAATTTATAGAAACTATAAATGGATTAACTAAGCAGAAAAAGATATGACAAACTGGCCAAGTCTAAGGGCTTTAAAGAAAGCAATTCCTAGCAGATATTCAGATACAAAGGTTAGAAAGGCTTAACCATGTTGTTTGGGATTCTGGATTCTCCAAATGGCAGAGTTTTAATTAGTTTATAGATTTCTCCACCAATTGAAATATTATTGTCAGTACTATCATCTAGCATAAAAACATTTTTTTTCAAAACCATGACATTAATTTTAAAAACTTATATTCAATCAAAGAAATTGACTTCTCCTTCTCTTAATTGCTAATAATTTGAAAATACAAATAAAGTGGTTTCACCATTTAGTGTGCTTTAAATAAGGCACTGACTTGTTATTAAAGACTGCTCATTGTAAAAAGATTAAAAATGGTGAAATGAAAGCTAGCCAAATTTCAGTTAAAGAGAAGACTGACCTTAAGTAAAATGGCTTGTATATTCAAATAAATTAAAATCTTTATTTTTATTTATATATATTTATTGGAATCTATCTTTTCTTAAAAAGATTTATTTATTCATTTATTTATCTCTCACCCCTACCCACTGTTTGCTCTCTGTGTCCATTTGCTGTGTGTTGTTCTGTGTCTGCTTGTCTTCTTTTTAGGAAGCACCTGGAACTGATCCTGGTGCTCAATCTCTTGTACCACCACAGTTCCCTGGCCTGCTGCATCTCTTATTTTCTCTCCTCTGTATCTCGTTTTGTTGCATTATCTTGCTGCACCAGTTCTCTGCTCGGGCCAGCTTGTTGCGTGGGCCAGCACTACTGCATGGGCCAGCACACTGCTTGGGCCAGCTCACTGTGTGAGCCAGCTTGCCTTCACCAGGAGGCCCTAGAATTGAACCCTGAAACTCCCATATGGTAGAGGGGAGCCCCATTGCTTGAGCCACATCCACTTCCTTCTATCCCAAATTAATGGCTAAAACAATTTCAAGCTTCAAATCATCTTGATTTGAATCAGATTTTGAAAATTTCTACAAGCTTAAAAAACTAAGGTAATTTATATGTATGTTTAAAGGTTTCAATTATAATTATCAAGAAAAATGTTAAGCATGCTAAAACAAATGTCTGTCATTTAAAATGTAGTCTGAGGGAAACAGACTTTGGCCCAGTGGTTAGGGCGTCCGTCTACCATATGGGAGGTCCGCGGTTCAAACCCCGGGCCTCCTTGACCCGTGTGCAGCTGGCCATGCGCAGTGCTGATGTGCGCAAGGAATGCCGTGCCACGCAAGGGTGTCCCCCGCGTGCGGGAGCCCCACGCGCAAGGAGTGCGCCCGTGAGGAAAGCCGCCCAGCGTGAAAAGAAAGTGCAGCCTGCCCAGGAATGGCGCCGCCCACACTTCCCATGCCGCTGATGACAACAGAAGCGGACAAAAGAAACAAGACGCAGCAAATGGACACCAAGAACAGACAACCAGGGGAGGGGGGGAAATTAAATAAATAAATAAATCTTAAAAAAAAATAAAATAAAATAAAATGTAGTCTGAAATAGTACTTTTAACTTATTCATCCCTCAAATAATCAATCTATTAACTAAATTTTAGCAGATGACAGAAATGTTTATGAGTAAATTAAATACAGATTTCTAAAGTATGTCGATTATCTTACTCATAAGTAAAACAAGCAACTAAAAACAAAAAATATGGCATAGTAGTCCTCAGACATCATTATAAAAATATTCTTCCTGTATTAATGTCTATGTAACCTATTCATTTAAAGTAAAGCCTTCTCATATGATACACAAAAATCAATTCCAGATGGATCACAGACCTATATGTTAAGATTTAAAATACAGAAGATAACATAGGAATAAATATTTAGGATACTGGGGTAGGCAAAGATTTCTTAGATATGATACCAAAAGTATAAGTGATAAGAAAAAATGGATTCTTTGGACTTTATCAAAATTAAAAACTTTTAGGCTTCAAAAGACACCTTTAAGAAAATTAAAAGATAAGTCACAGGACTGGGTAAAATGTTTGCAAATTATATGTGCAATAAAGGACTTGTATCCAAAATATGTAAGTAACTCTTATAACTCAGTAAGTTAAAAACCCAATTTAAAAAATGGCCAAAAGATCTGAATAGACAATTCACCAAAGAAGATATATGAATGGCCAATAATGACACGAAAAAAAGAAATGCAAATTGAAACCACAATGAGATTCCACTTCACATCTACTAGAATGGCAATTATTAAAAAGACAGACAGTAACAAGTGTTGCCAGAGATGGGGAGAAATTGGAACCCTTATACAATGCAGGTGTGAATGTAAAATAATGTAGTCACTTTGGAAAATTTAGGAATATGTACAAGATGTAGCAGTTTGCTATTGCTTATGAATTCCAAAAATAAATATTGGATTATGTTTGTGAACTGGTCTGTCCCTCTGGGCACAATAGATTGGACTGGATTCAGAGGTTTCACTTTTACTTGATTAAATAATGATTAAGGCTTTGATTGGACCATGTCAGAAGGACATTGAATCACTGCCCATGAAAGGAACTGTGCTACAGCAAAGGGAGTTTTGAGTTTTGAGCTGGAGCTCGGGAAGTAAACACACAAAGAAGAACACAGAGGAACAGAGACAGCTCCATAGACACAGCAGAGGCCATGCAAGAGAGATGAACCTAACAGCCTACAGCTGCATCTGAGCCCAGAGAGAAATGAGCCCTGGGAGGACACATGAACCCCAAAGAGAGACACAAGCCCTGGGGAGAGACATGAGCCTTATGCCAGCCTACAGTGAAGATTGGAAGGAGCTGGCACCATGGAGCCTTACGCAGAAGAAAGAAGGCTGGAAAAAAACAGAAATTGCCTGCCATCTTGCTCCAACATGTGGCCAATGACTTTGGGTAACCAAGTACCTCTTACGGTACCTTGAGTTGGACTCTTTAGGGCCTTGTGATTGTAAGCTTCTACTTCAAATAAATACCCTTTATAAGAGCCAAAAGATTTCTGGTATTTTGTATCTGCACCCCTTTGGCTGACTAATACACAAGAGAAATGACAGCACACCTCCACACAAAGACTTGTACGCAAATGTTCATAGCACTACTATACATTAAAGCCAAAATAAAGATACAATCCAAATGTTCATCAACAGAAGAAAGGATAAACAATGTGATATGCCCATACAATGGAATACCATTTAGCAATGAAAAAAACCCTGAAGTAATAATGCACACTACAACCTGGATGAACTTTGAAAACAAACACATCTAATACAAAAACAACAACAACACCCCAAAACAAACAAACAAAAAACACACGTAAATGATTCCATTTACATGAAATGTCTAGATAAGGCAAATCTATAGGGGCAGAAATTAGATTAGTGGTTTTCTAGAGGTGGGGGTAGGAAAAAGGGGTAGCTAAAATTAGGTATGAGGGATCTTTTGGTGGTGGATTAGGAAAACGTTCTAAACTTTTTTGTGGTAATGGCTGTACAACTTTAAATTTAATAAATATCACTGAATTTTCACATTGAAAAAGTGAATTTATGCTATGTAAATTTATGCTGAGAAGTAAAGCCTACCTAATGTAGTAGAGTATGGAATTTTAATTATCTAAAAATACTCTAGTTTAGATATTAGATACTATGATGCTTGAAATTACCAAGTTGGTAGTCTGCAATGACAGGACAGCAGTATGTCTTATAATAGCAGAGATGGCTCAAACAATGATTTCTTTTTTTAAATGTATCTATAAAACTTTTTATTTTAGTGTATTAATTACAAGACACTTCAGCTCTACAAAACAAAAAGCAATGATGATTGTTAACTACATTGTAGTTTGAAGATTACAACCTTTGAAATTCTTAGAATATATAGAGAAGGACTGCCTCAACTGACTGAAAACAGAAAATACGATGGATAAGCATGAGTGAAGTCTAAATTTTAAAACAAAAAATGAGGGCAACTCTTTAAATACCACCTACATAATATCAACTCCTCAATTTTTATCTCCTCTTGGAACTCTCTCTTGAATCCAGACTTGTACTCCAAATGCCTCCTCAGCATCTTCATTTGGATTTCTAATAGGCATTTATTTCAAATTTAAAATGACCAGGACTGAATTCCAGATTCACCATTTCCCACTCCCTCACCTCTAAGATCTCTTACTTTATTCCCACTTCAGTAAATTAAACTTCATCTGTTATAGTTTGAAGCCGTTACATACCCTAGAAAAATCATGTTCTTAAAGCTCATCCATTCCTGTGGGTGTAAACCTATTTTAGGTTGGACCTTTTGATTAGGCTATTTCAGTTAAGGGTGTTTTTATTAAGTTACTTCAGGGTGGGTCTTAATCCTTTTACTGGAGTCCTTTGTAAGAGAATGTAATTCAGAGAGAGAAAGCCATAGAAGCTGAGAGAAATAGACATTGAATTGAGAAGGTGAAAGCAAAGAAATCCAGACGTGAAAGGAGAGACCAGGAGATGCTACCATTTGCCTTGCCATGTGACAGAGGAGTCCAGGATTTCTGGCAGCTTGTCTTCAGAAGAGAGAATTGCCTGCTGATGCCCTGATTTGGACATTTTCATGGCCTCAGAACTGTAGGCTTGTAAGCTAGTAAGTCCCCATTTTAAAAGGCAACCTATTTCTGGTATATTGCTTTCAGAAGCAGATTTTAGTACCAGGAAAGTGGAGTGTTGCTATTGCAAATACCAAAAATGTTAAAAAGGCTTTTATTATTTATTTTTAAAGATTTATTTCTCTCCCCTTCCCCCACTGCCTCCCCCGCCCCAGTTGTCTGTTCTCTGTGTCCATTTGCCGTGTGTTCTTCTTTTTGTCCACTTCTGTTGTCACCAGCATGGGAATCTGTGTTTCTTTTTGTTGTATCATCTTGCTGCGTCAGCTCTCTGTGTGCGCGGCACCATTCTTGGGCAGGCTATACTTTCGCACTGAGCGGCTCTCCTTACACAGTGCACTCCTTGAGCTTGGGGCTCCCCTACATGGGGGGCACCCCTGCATGGCAGGGCACTCCTTGTGTGCATCAGCACTGCGCGTGGGTCAAGGAGGCCCGGGGTTTGAACCACGGACCTCCCATGTGGTAGATGGATGCCCTATCCACTGGGCCAAGTTCACTTCCCTAAAAAGGCTTTTAAATTGGCAAATGAATAGATGTGGAAATAATTGTGAGATGCTTGATATTACCAGAAAAAGCCTAGATTGCTTTGAAGAGACTCTTGGTAGAAATATAGATGCCAAAGGTACTTCTGATGAGGCCTTTGAAAAAAAATAGTGAATGTGTCATTGCAAACTGGAAGAAAGGTGACATTTGTTTCAAAGTGGCAGAGAACTTGGCAAAATTGTGTTCTGATGTTGGAAGGTAAAATCTGAAAGTGATGCACTTGGTTCTTTAGCTGAGGAGATTTACAAACTAAATGTGGAAAGTACAGCCTGGCTTCTTGCAGCTTCTAGGAAAATGTGTCTTCTCCAACTAGAATGTAAGCTCTATAAAAGCAGGTACTTTGCTTTGTTCACCTTAGAACAATGTTTAGCATATAGTTAAGTGCCCAATAAATATTTGTTGAATTATTTAAATGAATGAACTCAAGGTGAACTATGAAAATATTATGCAATATGCCTGATAATTTTATAAACTGTTGAATTTGGATATTAAATCCTAGAATCTGGCAGAGTAAGAGGATTAATGCATATATTTAGGCTTTTTATTACACAACCTAAAAAAAGGATAATCTTTTTTATATATTTATTAAGAAATTAATGTCAGTAGGAGAATTCAGAAAAGCTTTCCCAATTAAAGGTACACATAAAGAGGACTATCTGACCTAAAGATAAGTGGGGAAAACCTAATTAATTCAAATGATTCTATTTTTTTAAAACCAAATATTGAAAAACCATTGTCTTGTGCAATAAAAAGTTACTGATACAGAAGAATAAAATATAAAGCAGCACAGATACTCAAAATCTGGAAGGGACCTTAGAGATTATTTACCTTTCATTTTACAAAAGAGGAGGGTAAGAGGTAAAATGAATTGCTCATATCAACAGTATGCTGTGGCAAAACTGGTCTTTACACTTGCCTAGAATGCTTTACTCCTCCTATAAAATTATTTGAAACCCAAGATTCCTTAAAAAATATATAAGAATCTATACCAGGGTTTGTTGAACATATAATGGGCACAGAAGGGGGCAGAATACAAAGTGCCAAACACAGGGTCTTATGTCTGATTTGACCAGGCTGCTCTGATAAACACCACACTCTGGTTGGCTTGACAGGAATTTATCAGTTCATGGTTTTGGAGGCCAAAAGTCCAAAATTAAAGTGTCAGCAAGACCATGCCTATTCTGGTGCTGGCTTGCCAAAATCCTTGGGATTTGTGATACTTTGAAGCTGTATGGATGTCAGAAAAGTAGTGTAATCCATTCCTGTGGGTGTGGACCCATTGTAAGTATCATTTTTTTTTGTAAGTACCAGGACCAGGGATTAAACCCAGGACCTCACATGTGGGAGGCTGGCACTCAACCACTGAGCCACACAAGCTCCTCAGAGTTGGCTCCCTTTGTCTGCTCATTTTTGTTTGTTTCTTTGTTTTTTGTTTTCTTTCTCTTTAGAAGGCACTGGGAACCGAACCCAGGACCTCCCGTGTGGGAGGTGGGTGCTCAACTGCTTGAGCTACATCCATTCCCGGTGAGCAGGATCTTAAGATGTGACACACCTCATTCAGGGTAGGTCTTAAATCTCTTACCTTTATAAGGGAATGAAATTCAGACAAAGAGAAAGAAGGTCATGGAAGCAAGAAGCTAGAAGAAACAAAACCTGAAAGAGAAGGGAGATACCAGCAGATGCTACTATGTGCCTTGCCATGTGACAGAGTCCAGGATCACCAACAGCCAGTCTTAAGGAAGAAGGTATCATCTTGATGATGCCTTGATTTTCACAGCCTCAAATCTCCATTGTGAAAATCAACCCATTTCTGGTATATTGCTTTCAGCAGTCTAGCAAACTAGAACAGGGTCCTTGGCTTGTATCTCTGCCTCTATCACAAGGTGATCTTTCCTTGTGTCTGCTCTTCTTATGGCTAGTTTTTGCCTTCTGGCTCCCCTCCCCTTGCCTTTCTCTATATAAGGTCTCCAGCAAGATGTATAAGGCCCACCACCCTGATTCATATGGGCCATATATAAATAGGATCTCAGAAGACCCTATTTACAAATGAGTCTGACTTAGTTTAACATATTCAAAGATACTATTTATAAATGATTTTACACCCAAGGAATGTGGATTAAGAATAAGACCATGTTCTTCCTTGGGGTATATAATTCAATCTACCACACTTGATAAACACTGTGCTCACTGAATGACAGCTGGTAGCTGCTTAAGTCCTATCTTTTCCACCAAGAAGATAAAGAAGAGGAGATGGGTCCAATTAATCCTATGCTCTGTGATCTTTCCTAAATTGCACCCAAAGGGCATTTTCCTAATTATGCCTTCATTCATACTTACCTGGTGTTATTAATTTTTTAATGTAGAAATCCTCTCTCAAACTATAAATTACAAATTCATGTAATTTAACAAAACACTGAACTTCAAATTTATAATATTATACTTTGATTTTTAAATGATAACTAATAAAACAATAGGCTATGATAATTATTTTCTTTAGCTTTTTAAAAGTTTTTTTTATTGCAGGAAAAGATACATAACTTAAATTTTACCATTTTTTAAAAAAACTTTTAATTGTGGTAACATATATGCAACACAAATTTTCCCATTTAACCATTTCAAGCTACAATTCAGTGGCATTAAGTATATTCACAATGTTGTATAACATTTCCAGAACTTTTAAAATCATCTCAAATAGAATCTCTGCACCCACCAAGCATCTCCCCAACTCCCCTTCCCCTCATCCATCATTTTACGTTCAACCTCTTTGTGCCTTTTTTTCTTGTAGAAATCATATAGATGGATCATGCTTTTTCATTCAATCTGTCAACCTGACTTTTTATGGAAAAGTTTAATCAATTTACATTTAAAGTAATTAATGATAAGGAAGGATTTACTTCTGCCATTGAGCTACTTTCTGTATCTGTTATGTATTTTTGTTTTTAATGTCTTCCATTACTGCCTTTTTTGTATTTAGTTGAGTTTTGATAGTGTACCATTTTGATATCTTCTTTCCTTTTTTGTATTTAAGTTATTTTCTTAATGGTTACTGTGGGAATACAATTAATAACTTATACTAATAACAACCTCTTTTGAATACATCAACTTAGTTTCAATAGAGTGCAAATACTCTGCTCCTATAAATTTCCATTCTCCCCCTTTATATTGTATGTCTCAAATTCTATCTTTATACATGTATGCTCATTAGCATAAATTTATAATTACTATTTTATGCATTTGCGTCTTAATCATAAAAAAAACAGGAGTTGCAAATCTAAAGTCCATAAATATTGGCTTTTATATTTACCTATGTATTTATTTTTAACAATGTGTTTTATTTCATCTTATGAAGCCAAGCTACTATCCAGTGTCTTTTCATTTCAGCCTGAAGCTCTCCCTTTAGAATTTCTTATAGGGAAGGTCTACTGGTAATGAACTCCCTTGGCTTTGGTTTACCTAGAAATGTCATATTTCTAGGTAAGGAAGAATTGCTTTCCCAGATAAAGAATTCTTGGTTGATTTTTTTCTTTCTTTCATGACTTTAAATGTCATCCCATTACCTCCTGGCCTCCATGGTTTCTGATGGAAGTTAATAATTTATTAAGGATTCCTTTCTATGTGATGAATCTCTTTTCACTTGCCGTTTTCAAAATTTTTTAGTTTTGACGAATTGACTACAATACTGTACAATACAATGCTGTGAAGCTCTTACGAGTTTATCCTGCTAGCGCATCATTCAGCTTCTTGGATGTGTATATTCATGACTTTCAACAGATTTAGAAATTTTTAAACTATTCTTCAAGTATTCTTTCTGCCATGCAGTCCCTCTGGGACTCGTATGTATGTCAGCACACAGACACTTTATGGAGGCTTGTGCTTGACGGTGTCTCATAAGTACCTCAGGCTCTGTTTATTTTCCTTCATCCTTTTTACTTTCTGCTTCTCAGACTGGATAATTTCAATGATTTTATCTTCATTATGCTGATCCTTTCTTCTGTCTGTTTAAATCTGCCGCTGAATTCCTCTAGGGTAATTTTTGTTTTTTATTGTACTTTTCTACTCCAAAATTTGTTTGGTTCTTTTTATAATCTATCTCTTGATGTTATCATTCTGTTTATACGTAATTTTTTCCTAATTTACTTTAGTTCTTGGCTCATGGTTTGCTTTAGCTCACTGCACATATTTAAGACAGTTGGTTTAACATATTTGAATACTAATTCCAGGGTGAAGAAAGGAGAATGGTGGCTGGTTTGTGCATGACATTTACTTATGGAAGATCAGCAACCTCTCTTTTCCCCCAAGCATACCCCTTGTTGTTGTAAGTGTCAGATCATTGCAAATAGTTGATTCCAAACATTCTTTTCACCCCAATGGTTGCTTTGGTGGTAGGACCGACCCTATAGCCTCCTACACTGACATTTTGTGTCATATTACACCTTTTTGGCTATTTTTTAAAGTATGTATCTCCTGAATTGAACTCAAACTACAAAGGCCTCAAATGGTATTCTTGGGATAATTTTAAAAGAGGATTTAAAATTTTGTAGGCTGATTATTTCCTTAGTAAAGATTTCTAAAATATGGAAATATTGGGTCAAAGGGTAGATATTTCAAGATTCCATACTATTTTGAGTCAATATGACTTTTTAGGTACATATAACTATGATGTTTATCAGTTAGGGTATTAAGATATAAGGGGTAGACAATATTTACCTAGAGAAAAGTGCCAATTAAGGTATTTTTAGTGAATCCATGTAGTAATCCTGACACCAAGGCAAGGCAGTGAGAATCACAGAATTCAAGAACTTAAACCATGATAAACCTTTTAATATCACCACATTTTTACATATAGGAAAAATGAGATCCAGAGAAACTAAATCATTTTTACCCCAAGTCACAAAGCAATTTAAATGGCTAGATTCTAAGTTCATAAACTTAAAATATAATACAAACTTCTTGTATTTATGGATAATGTAAAGGAGAGAGAAAGTTTTCTTAAAAGGCAACAGGTCATAAAATTACTTACATTTGATGCTGGTACTCATGCTTAATGGAACTGAGCAGTCTACCACAGCTGAAAGAGAATAATCAGGTGTTTAATAATATTACTAATATTTGTAAATGACAATTATTTCCAAATGTGGAAATCACATAAGGTTCCAGAACTTGCAGTTTTTTGTCTTGTGTTCTCGTTTTGATTTATATCAAATATAGTTCTAGAGACGAAAAATACAATAGCTGAGATTAAAAAGTATGCTGGTTTGGATTAACAGAGCTCACTAGGTATTACAGAAGAAAATATTAGTGAACATGAAAATATAGCAATACAAACTATTCAAAATGAAATAGGGTAAAGAAAGACTGAAAAATGAATGAACAGAGTATCACTGACCTAACATCCCTGTACCATGAATCCTAAACATAATTGTATTTGGAGTCCCAAACCAATTTTGGGACAAAATGAAGAGCAAAACTGGAAGACTTAAATTACCTTATATCAGAAATCACTTAATTTCTATAGTAATTAAGACAGTATGGTATTGGCATAAATACAGACTTATAAATCAATGGGCTTTAGGTCCAGAAATAGACCCATTCATATAGTTAACTAATTTTCAAAAGGTGTCAAGGCAATTCAACTGGGAAAGGATATCTCTTTGACACATGGTACTGGAATACTTGGCTATTGACAGGCAAGAAAATGGCCCTTATATCATAAACAAACAAAGAAAAACTCAAAATGGATTACAAACCTAAATGTGAGAGCTAAAACTATAAATCTTCCAGGAGAAAAAATTCTTAGTGACCTACAATTAGGCAAAGACCTCTTGAACTTTATACAAAAAGCAGAAACTGTAAGAAAGCCCTGAAAAACTGAACTTGACTTTACATGATATTCATGTTACCAAATATTATTTTTCTTTTGATATTTTCAACTATTTAAAAACACAAACTTCAAAAATACAAATGTCATAAAATTTAATAACTTTAGCTCTTTTTTAAAAAAGAACATTAGGCAAAAAAATGATGAAATTTAAGTAATGTTAATAGTATAGTATCAATATTAATTTCCTGGTTTGGATAACTGTACCATGGCTACGTAAGATGTTTATATTAGGGGAAGCTAAGGAAAGGGTTAACAGTAACTGTGCTATTTCTACAACTTTTCTGTAAGCCTAAAGTTATTTTAACTTAAAAAAAGAAAAAGTTAAGAAAAAGCAAGTCACAGACTGAGAAAAAACATCTGCAGAACATGTATCTAATACAGGATTTGTATCTAGATTACATAAAGAACACTTACAACTCAGTACTATGAGATAAGCAATCTATTTTTTAAAATGGGCACCCATTCCCCATTCTCACAAGAGGCAGCAGTGGAGTTTGGCCTCTAGTATAGCTTGCTGATGCCAGAATGAGACATAAAAATTCACTTCCCCAAGATCCATGTGGGGCGTGGGATGACTGCTGATCACTGCTTTCATTATCACTAGACTTGCCCTACAAGCAATACTAAAGTAGTTCTTCAGAATGAAAGTAAAGGATACTAAGCAGTGGTTCAAAGTAGTATAAATATCTCCAGTAAATGTAACCATTTAGGTATATATAAATGCAAGGACTATTGTATTTTTTGGTATTTAACTCCACTTCTTACTTCCTACAGGTGCTAAAAAGCAAATGTATAAAAAGAAATGATCAGTTTATAGTTTTTTGAACATACAATATACAAAGATATGATTTCTAACAAGTACAAAAAGAGATGGGTGGATGGAGGAGTATATGGACAGTATATATATATATAGTTACTGAAGTCAAGTTGGTATAAAATCAAATGATTGTATTTATTTAGGATGTTAAATTTTAAATCCATGGTAACCACAAGGAAAATATATGAAAAATATATCCAGATAGAAATGAGAAGAGATTCGAAATGGCTATTTCAAAAAATCAAATAATTATGAAAGTAGGCATTAATAGAATAATTGAGGGACAAAAAGGCATAAGACTTACAGAGACTATATAGCAAAATGGCAAAAGAAATTTCTGCATTATCAGTAGTGACGTTAAATATAAATGGATTATGGAAACGGACTTGGCCCAGTGGTTAGGGCGTCCGTCTACCACATGGGAGGTCCGTGGTTCAAACCCCGGGCCTCCGTGACCCATGTGGAGCTGGCCCATGCACAGTGCTGATGCGCACAAGGAGTGCCCTGACATGCAGCGGTGTCCCCTGTGTAGGGGAGCCCCATGTGCAAGGAGTGCGCCCTGTAAGGAGAGCCACCCAGCGCAAAAGAAAGTGCAGCCTACCTAAGAATGGCGCCACCCACACAGAGAGCTGACACAGGATGACTCAACAAAAAGAAACACAGATTCCCGTGCTGCTGACAACAACAAAAGCAGACAAAGAAACAAGACGCAGCAAATAGACAAAGAGAACAGACAACCGGGGTGGGGGGAAAGGGGAGAGAAATAAATAAATAAATAAATCTAAAAACAAAAAAAAGACTGCCTCAGTTAAAAAAATATATATAAATGGATTAAACTCTCTAGTCAAAAGGCAGAGATTAGAAGGATGAAACACTATGACCCAACTGTATACTATTTACAAGAAATTCACTTTAAAAGATATAAGTAGGTTGAGAATGAAACGATGGAAAAAAAGATACTATGCAAGTAGTAACCCAAAGAGAGCAGGGATATCTGATACTAATATCAGATAAAATAGACCTTAGGTCAAAAACTGTTATGAAGAACAAAGCTGATCATTATATACTGATGAAGGGGTCAATTCAACAAGATATAACAATCATAAATACACATAAATATATATATTTATATATACATATATAGGAGAGCCCCAAAATATATGAAGCAAATATCGACAGATTTGAAGGCAGAAATAAGATTATATATTAATAGTAGGAGAATTTAATACATCATTCTCAATAATGGATAGAACATCAAGACAGAAGATCAATAAGGAAATAGAAGACTTGAACAATATTCTAAGTCAACTAGACCTAACAGATATATGTAGAACACTTCACCCAGTAACAACAAAATATACAATCTTCTCATGGACACATGGGTCATTCTTCAAGACAGACCATATGTTAGGTCACAAAACAATTCTCAATAAATTTACAATACTGAAATCATACAATGTATCTTCTCTGATGAAGACAGAAACCAATAACAAAGGGAGAAAAATCAACTCAAAATGAATCAAAGACCTAAATATAAGAGCCACAAGTATAGAACTCCCAGAAGAAAGCATAAGGAAACATCTTCAGGTTCCTGTGTTAGGCAATAGTTTCTCAGACTTTATATCCAAGCCCAAGAAAAAAAAATAGATAAATGGGATCTCATAAAAATTAAAAGCTTTTGTGCATCAAAGAACTTTATAATGAAAGAAAAATGAGGCGGCAGACTTGGTCCAGTGGTTAGGGCATCCATCTATCACATGGGAGGTCCATGGTTCAAACCCCGGGCCTCCTTGACCCGTGTGGAGCTGGCCCATGCGCAGTGCTGATGTGCGCAAGGAGTGCCGTGCCACGCAGGGGGTGTCCCCCGCATAGGGGAGCCTCATGCGCAAGGAGTGTGCCCCGTAAGGAAAGCTGCCCAGCGCGAAAGAAAGTGCAGCCTGCCCAGGAATGGTGCTGCACACACGGAGAGCTGACACAACAAGATGACTCAACAAAAAGAAACACAGATTCCCGTGCCGCTGACAACAACAGAAGCAGACAAAGAAGACACAGCAAATAGACAGAGAGAACAGACAACTGGGGGTGCGGGGGAGAGGGGAGAGAAATAAATAAATCATAAAGAAAAAAAAGTAAAATGACAACCTACACAATGAAGGAAAATATTTGGAAACCACATATCCAATAAGGTTTTAATATCTAGAATATTTAAATAAATCCTTCAACTCAACAATAAAAGACAAACAACTCAATCAATAAATGGGCAAAAGACCTTAACAGACATTTCTCCAAATAAGATATATGAATGGCCAGAAAGCACGTGAAAAGATTGTCAACATCACTATCTATGGGGAGATACAAATCAAAACCATGAGATACCATTTCACACCCACTAGAAAGCTACTATTTAAAAAATGGAAAATTACAAGTATTGGAGAGGATGTGTAGAAACAGGAATACTCATTCATTGCTGGTGGGAATTAAAATGTGCAGCCACTGTGGTAAACAGTTTGGGAATTCCTGAGAAAGTTAAGAATAGAATCACCACATGACTCAGCAATCCAACTTCTAGATTTATATCCCAAGTATTGAAAAACAGGGACTTGAACAGATATTTGCACAGATGCTTACAGTGGCATTATTCACAATTGCCAAAAGATGAAAACAACCCAAAAGTCCATCAACCAATGAATAGATAAATAAAATGTGGTATATACACACCATTATGCAGCTGTAAAAGGAATGACGTCCTCATACGTATGATAACGTGGATGAACCTTGAAGACATCATGTTGAGTGAAATAACCCAGGCATCAAAGAACAAATATTGCATGATCTCACTAATATTAGAATTAGCAAACTCAGAGTCATAGTCTAGAATATAGGCTACCAGGGTAGAGGGTGGGGCAGGCAATAGGAAATTAAGGCTTAAAATGTACACAGTTTTTATTTGGGATAATGGAATAGTTTTGATAATGGATGGTGGTGATGGTAGAACATTGTGAACATAATTAACAGCATTGAATTATATATCTGAATGTGATTAAAGGAGAAATTTTAGGCTGTATTTATATTATTAGAATTAAAATTTTAAAAAAATCCATAGAACTGTAAAACACAGTAAACCCTAAGTTAAGCCATGCACTACAGTTAATAGTACATATAGAAATGCTTTCATTAATAAACGCACAACTTCTCTAACAAAAAAAAAATTGTACATGAATGTTCAAGGCAGCTTTATTCAAAATAGCAAAAAGTGAGTGAAAACAATACAAACTCCTACCAACTGTTGAATCAATAAACTAATTGTGGTGTTTACATTAAAATGGAATACTACTCAGCAATAACGTGGAACAAATATTGATATACACAACATAGATTAATTTCAAAAACATTATGCTAATTGAAAGATGCAAGACCCAAAAGGATACCAATGGCATGATTCTACTCATATGAAATTCTAGAAAAGGCTTATCTATAGTGATGGAAAGCACATCAGTGGTGGCTAAAGGTTGGAGGGAGGAAACTGACTACAATGGAGTAGAGAGAACTTTGTGGGAAGATGGAAATATTCTATATGAGGGGTCAGCAAACTTTTTTCTGTCAAAAGTCAGAGTAAATGCTTTAGACTTTGCAAGGTGATAAGGTCCCTGTTACAACCAGTTAGCTCTGCCTTTTAGTAAAAAAGCAGCGTAGACAATATGTAAACAAGTTACCATGGCTATGATCCAGAAGAATTTTATTTAGGGACAATGAAATTTGAATTTCATATCATTTTTCACACATTACAAAATATTTTTATTTTTATGTTTTTCCAATCATTTAAAAATATAAAAACATTTTTAGGTCATGAGCTGTACAAAAACAGGTGACAAGAAGATATAGCTTGTGAGCTGAAGTTAGGTCGCCCCTGTTTTATAGCATCATGGTGGTGATCCATTTGTCTAAACATTTAACTGTATGCTTAAAATTGGTACATTTTATTGTATGTAAAGTTATAACTCAATAAAACTGACCAAAAAATTAAGAAAAAATATAGCATCTAATATGGTAACTTCTTTACTGTATTTGAAAATAAAAGAGCAGATTTTCAGATGTTGGTTATATTAAAATAAACATCTAACAACAACATAACATTAGGAAAAACAAAGATATAAAATAACAAAAGCATTATATAGATTCTAAACATAGTTAACAAAAATGGTATTCTGAATTTGCAATGTATATAAAGTTAGTCAGTAGTTAATCACACTGATATTTCATTACACCAATGCAAATTTTTGTACATATGATATGCATTTTTTGCTACAAATTTATCCTAATGACAAGTGAAGCTGGGGGTTAAAATTGGGTACAGAAATTTCACATTTGTACATTTTTACCTTTGGCTGAAAGGATTTTATTATAGTGAACAGCCATGTGATTCTTGACCAGGTGGAGAGTGCTTAGTCTGAGAGAGGAAGAGTCAGTGCAAAAAGCTAAAAATTAAAACATATTTAATCATTATATATTTAAAACTAAAATGAAAATCATCAAGAGATAAACAGGTTACTGGTTATTGAGTTCAGTCTTAAAAAATGCTTTGAAATTCAACCACAGAGATACGACATTACGGCTTTGTGATGCTCAATAGTCTCAACCTTAATCTTGCACTTACAACTTCTAACAACCTTGGGTTCAAACCTTTCCAAGAATAAATTTTACAGGCCTGAGAGTTTGGGGAAGAGACTCTAAAATATACTTTTTCTTTACATTTACAAAACTATTTATTGACAGTTCTCAATCTCATAAGCAAAAATCTTTAGCCACTTACTTGTTTGTTTACAAAATTAGGTTACCATTGTTAGTATCTGCACAATCTGCTGAGTTTGGGATATTCTGAAAGGCAAATTTCTAACTTTATACCTGAAAATAAGATCTTCTAGAAATAAGATTATGACATTTTAAAAAATTCAGTTGTTAAATTTTTTTGTCAGGAAAAGGGTGAATGCAACCCCCCACCAACACAAATTATGCAGTCGAGTTTCCCACACGTGGGGAAATTGCATGGGTCAGCAGATCTCCAGTGCAATGGATCAGCCTTGTCCTGGGAAAACTACCACTGTGATCATGGTATCTCCCCTGCCAGGTAAGTGGCATTTTTTAAAGGTACTAGGATTACCTTAAAACAAGTACAATCACATGGAGATTCCATAACACTGAACTCTTTGACCCTCTATCCAAAGTATTTAAAAGAAATCTTAGAAATAATTAAGTACTTCTATACAAGTATAAAATGTAAATATAGGGATAACTTTTTTAAACATTAAAAACAGTTTTAGAGAATATGTTCATGTGGCTTTAAAAAATAAATACCTAAAATGGTATATAGAGGACCTTGATTCTTAGTCTCCCCTCCTAGAAGTATACTGATACTTTAAAAAAATGCATCCTTCCATGGAAATTCTATGCATAACATACGCATATGCAATAACAATGAGTTTGATACTGCTACTACTACTACTATATTACTACTACTGCTACTAAAAACATTTATTGAATGATTATTATTTGTCATTCATTGTTCCAAGCTCTTCGCATGTACAAACTCATTAGACGATACTATCATCATTTAATTAAAGTGGAAACTGAGACACAGAGATATAAGGTCTTCAAGGTAACCCGGCTGATAAATGAGGCAGTTTGGATGGCTTCCAAGGCAGCCTCATGATTATAACCACTATGCCTATACCACCTCTTAACACTAATTCTTTTAAAAATGTGTTAGCAAACTTCACCTATTATTGTTCATATGCTTTTGTTATGTATGTATATTTTAAATCTAAGTTAAAATTTTAATTAAAAATTAATTTTCAAAGGAAAGCTTATACCTCTAGCTCTATGTGTGCATATACTTTATTACATAGAAATAAGTGAAATAACTGAAAAAAGTGATCCCCTTCTTTCATATTTGGGTGCAAAGAACAAAGATTTTTTTCATGTAAATACAGAAAACAAGACTGTCAATTATTTTGCCTAAAACCCACAGACTTATAATTTTTAAACTACAACTATAAAAATATATTTTAAATTCACAACATTAAAATTTTACTTTGAAGGCTTTAAAACAAAAAACACCACATATCACAGAAAATACACAATAGGCTTTCCTTTCATAGGTCCTAGCAATCTAATTAGAGAGAGAGGTACCTAAGTATATCCTCCTGATATAAAATGCTTTACGCAGGTGCTCTTTTTCCTTCTCAGTGTGCTTTTCTTTAACATCTGCCAGTCATTATTTTAAGAAGGACGGTATGCTTTAAGCTAAGGTGGTCTGCCAGCAAAGAGTAGAGCTGGGCTAGAGCTGCAGCAGGGAGCAAGAGGCAGCCAGGTCCATATCCAATGGTACAATAATTGTTTGAAATGATGGACTCAAATTCCTTAATCTCAAAAATCCCTACAAGATTTAAAGTTATTCTAACATTTACATTATTCACTCATGAAATCTCAAGTTCAAATAGTCATTAAATGCCATAACATTTTCATCATGTCCTTTAATGTGTAAATGAAGGAAACAGACACTGAGTCAATCTTTTTGACAAGAGAACCTGTTAAAACCAGCAACTCACTTACCATTACTTTTGGTGCTCAAGTGTCCTTTAAATGGACTTGGTGGACCATATCTGGGAAGGACAGATGTTGCTCTGACTTTTCAGAAAAAACAAAAATTGTTAGAATAAATGAAACAATTTTCACAAAGACAACATTGAACATTCAAAAAATAAATTTATCTTTCATTTAACTACCAGAGTTATTTAAACAGAAACAGAATATTTAGATAGAAACAGAATAGCAGCTATGTAGGGTGGGAAGAATAGAGATGGAGAGGTTATGAGGTTTTTTTCAGTCTGTTTTTTGTTTTATTATTATTGTAATAATGAAAATTCTCTAAAAATGATTGAAGTGATGAATGCAAACTATATGATTATATCAAAGACCACTGATTACACATTTTAGATGGATTTATGCTTTATTAATATGTATCAATAAAATTGATTTGTTGAAACAAAATTTAATTCAATTGTATTACTAACCAGCAATGATACATCTATATCAGTTAGCAAAAATTCTGTAGCCATAGGCAAAAGGTTTTCTCTTTTAAGAAAATAGGTTATTTTCAAAGTAGTTGTACTTTGAGACTTTAATTTCACTGGATAAAATGATAAATACATTGTTTATACTATTTGACATAGACTAACTCTTCTGTATATCACTGACCTTCACGATTTTTAATTGATTTTGAGAACATATGGATTAACTAATTCAGTCAATAACAGGCCTGTCTGAACTTAAAACTAATTTTAATAAGGTACTCCTTTCAAGAAGGTAATTGAGTAAATTATAAATTATAGAATATATTGCTATATTTCTAATAAATAAGAATAAGAATTTAATGAATAAATTAGGCCCTAAGGTTCATCTAGCCCACCCTTGTGCTTGGAGCCTATCAAAATCCTATACTTACAAGTACCTCTGATAATGGAAAACTCACTACTCCTCTCTACAAGCAGCATCTCATCATTCAGACTTCCTGGGCTGCCTTGAAATTAGATGTACAGCTCATCACAAAATAAGTTCTCTCTCTCAAAAGTGATTGTGTATTTAGGGGTACCCTCCAAAAAAGGAAAGCTGAGTTAAAGAATCATATGGAATTTAACATGCAAAATATAAAGGATCCCTAGGCAGAATTATTTTAAGATGGTAAAACGAACAATTTGGCTGCCAAGTGGGCTGTTATAGGATATAATGGTGTGGGAAGGGCATATACAAAGTCCAGAAGATATATGGATGACTGAAAACAGAAAAGATGTTCTCAAGATAACAGAACCAAACTCTAGGGCCAGAGACCAAAGCCTGTTAGAACAGACTAAAATAGAAAAACAATTTGAAATTAGAATATCCAGGAAGTCTTAACTACATCACAGCTCAGAAGGAAAAAAAAATCAACTTTTTTAGGACAAGAGAAGTAAAGGTGATGCTATCTAAGTCAATGCTAAAGATACTCATGAAATGAACATAGTTTCTACCAGGAAAAGAGGGGGGTCTAAGTCCTCAACATGAAAAAAACAAAATAACCAACAAACTGCCATGCAAACCTTATTTCCCTGGCAGGGTGGGGTCTTGACTTTTTACCTGTCCAGAATCCAATGTCTCTTTATCTGTTAACAGCAGTAATAGAGCTGATCTCATTGTTTAGAGGTGGGCACTATAATAAAATCTGGCCAGCCATATTAGCTGGATAATGAATAAACATGCGACCCAGTGAGATGTGACACTGGCCAATGTGACACAACCCCAGGACTTTTACTGGAACTACTAGGGGAGGATACATTCTTTCCACTGGGTTTGCTAAGCCCAGTATAGGATGTAAGTAAACCTGGCACTGCTGATAGCAACCTTGTACCATGCAGGGTGAACTGGTCTGAGAATAAAGCCAGCAGAGGGGAAAGTGGAAGCAAGATGGAAATTCTTGGTAACCTCGTTTGAGCATCTGGATCCCATTGCGTCTAAACCTTTACCCACTAGGACTTTTCTTTACATGAGTCAAAAAAAAATCCCTGTAGCTTAAGCCAGTTGAGTTGGTTTCTTCATTTGTAGCCCAAATGCTAATTGAGTGTTAACTTTGCCAGGCACTGTTCTAAGCACATTGATAGAATAAACTCATTTATTCCTTACAACAATCATGTGAAATAGGTACTATCATTATCCCCACTTTATAAATGAGGATAGATGAAGTACAAAGAGGTGAAGCATGTAATTTGCCCAAGGTTACACAATTATGATGTGACAGATATGACATCTGAACTCGGGCAGTCTGGTTCTTAACAATTAATTATGCTATCCTGACCAATATAAATCACTTGGTACTTTAACCACACTCTAAGCTACTATATCATACAGAACAGACTAAGATACCTCAATATACCATTTATTCCCTTCATTGTATGAGTATTTGATGATAGTTCACAGAATAAAGGAAAAATAGGGACATACAGAAAAATTAGAGAGCACGAAGTCAGATAGAATGACAGAAGAACTGCATCCTAGTGATACTGTATTGGATAGAACAAATTTCTTCCTGCCCCGCCCTCCATTTATCTTTGCGTGGTAGCTGTAAGTTAAGATTTGCTCTACACCTATTCAGTTTCTTTTTAGCATAAGATGGTGGTTAACAAGGGAATGCAGGTGTGAGCTGATGGCTAGGGTTTCTTTGAGAATTTCCGCTGAAGGCTTACACTCATCAGTTTCTAACATTCCTACACATAAATGTCACCTTACAAATAATTCATTCCTTGAAAGTGAACTACCAATATGTCTGTGTGATTTAAATTTGTTTGAAAAAGTTAGTACAAGAATTTGCCAGTTATCTATTTATTTTCTTCCCAAATTGACTTTGTTTAGGAGGTATTAGAGATTGAACCTGGGACCTTGTATATGGGAAGCAGGTGCTCAACCACTGAGCTACACCTGTTCCTCCAAACTTCACTTTTAAGCACATGCTCTCCAATAATGGACAAAATTCCTTTAAGCATCAATCCTTTACAGTCAGCACAAGGTTAAGCTTTCTCAGTAGGAGGCGCTGGAGGAACACTGCAGGATGAAGGGATTCTCTTGCTGCTTTTGGTTGTTGCAGGGCGGGTCAGCAGAATGGGCCTTGGTAGAGACTAAATGCCTGACCATAAGACATCAGGTGGCCATGCACCTGAGCTTCCTGTTATGAACTGGATGTTGTCTCACCCATTTAGCCATAATGCTGGTGTGTGCAGCAGCAATCTATTAACAAATGGAAGTGGTATATGAGCATGAGCTTGGGCAGGCTGGGAAAGGACAAGTTGTATGAGCAGAGAGCTCAGACTCCTTTGACACCAACTCCTTTTGCATTTGCCTCCTCTCCCTCAATCCATGCCTGGACCTTCTGAGATGTTCCTTACAACAAACTAATTGAAGAAGAAAAAACTCAAGCCTGGTTTACAAATGATCTGCACAATATGCTGGTGCTACCTGAAAAGGCACAGTTGCAGCACTACAACCCCATTCAGAATGGCATCTGAAGAAAATCCTCCCAGTGGGCAGAATTTCAAGAAGTACATTTAGTTATCCAGCTTGTCACAGCTTAAGAGATGGCCAGAAGTACAGATCTGTACTGATTCATGAGCAACTGCTAATGGTTTGGCTGGATGTCAGGAACTTGGAATGAGCAGGACAGAAGATTGGTGACAAGGAAACTTGGGGAAGAGAAATGTGGGTCTCAGAAAAGGGGGACGCTATTAAGATATTTGAATTCCATGTAAATGCCTACAAAAGGGCATCCAATGCAGGGAAAACTCTTAACAATTAGATGGACAACTGACAGGCTCTGTGGACGTCAGTCAGCCTGTCCCCAACACCCAGTACTTGCTCAAGGGGTCTGAGTGGCCATGGTGGGAGGGATGGAGCCTATGGCTTGGGCTTGACAACATGGACTTCCCCTTACACCAAAGCTGATCTGGCTATTGCTACTGCCAAACGTCTAATTTGCTAATAGCAGAGACCAACACTGAGTCCCTGCTATGGTCCCCTGGGAGTACCAGCCTACCACTTCATGGTAAACTGATTACACTGGAGCTCTTTCATCACAGCTGGAGCAAAGGTCTGTCCTTACTGGAATGGTAGTCTATAAATCTGTATATGGATTTGACTTCCTTGCTTAAAATGCTTTTGCCAGCACCATTACGTGCAGACTCACAGAATACTGTATCCACTGTTATGACACAATATTTCATCTGAGCAAGAAACTCATTTCACAGCAAAGGGAATGCAACAATGAGCTCACGCCCATGAATCAACTGATCTTACCATATAACTCCATCTCCCAGAAGCAATGGCCTCACTGAAGTTTACTGAAGACTCAGTTACCGCACCAAAAGAGAGACAACACCCTGAAAGACTGGGGTTCTATCTCACAAGATATAACTTAAGCTTTGACTTAGAGACCATTCTATGCTCTGCCTTCCCCAGAGCCAGGTCCAAGAATCAAGCAGTGGAAGTGGCAGTAGCTCCTCTCATTAAACCTAATTACCCACCTGCAGAATTTTTCCATCCTGTCCCAGCAACTTTGAGCTCTGCTGGTTTGGAAATCTTAATCTCTAAAGCAGGGGTTTTTAACGAGGGGGATCTATGGAAAGATTTCGGGAGGACCATGAGCTTGAATTGAAAATTCAATAGAACATTATTCTTGTGGGGATGTGTTGGTGCAGGTGTGATACATTTATTAAATAATACACAGTATAGTGTGGACTTTGTAAGAGGTCCGTGGTTTTCAAACCTGACTGTCAAAGGGGTGCATAAAACAAAAAAGGTTAAGAATCCCTGCTCTAAAGTGTGGGAGTCGGGGTGTTCTTTAACCATAACAATGGTTCTATTGAATTGGAAGAGGAGGCGGCCTCCTGGTCATTATGGGTACCTTAAACCACTGAACCAATGTGGAAATAAAGGGGACGGGGGAGTTAATCTAGTGGCTGGAAAATCGCTCCCTATTACCAAGAGGAAATTGGATTGCTGATAAACAATGAGGCAAGGAGGGCTGCATGGAATCCAGGAAGTTCATTGGGGCATCTCTTAGTACTTCCACACTAAAACTCCAGCAACCAAAAAAGGCAGGAAGACTAAGGACTCAGTGAAAAGATTATCTCTTACACTGAGTCCCTGCTACAGTCCCCTGGGAGTACCAGCCCAGCACACTTCATGGCACTAATTTTGATGAACGATTACATAATAAAACCACACTACATTCAAAGTTAAGACTTACTTTAAGAAACCATCTAGCAACTTGGTTTAAAGGCACCCCACTCTGGTGGGGGTTCTGGAGATCACCTTGCTAGGCTTGAGAAAAGAATGCAACTGGGTAGGACAGCGTGAAGAGGCAAACTATTTGGAGTGGGCCAACCCGAAGAATTTCTAATATGGCCCCAACCATTCCACCATGATGTTACTTGACCCACATGTGCAGAACAGGTATGCTCCTTCGCTTCTAAAAATGTAGTGTGCACACCAGCAACACTGGCCATCACCTGGAAGTTTTATTAGGCAAGTAGAATCGCAGCCCCCGCTCCCCCCGACCTACTGGATCCTACCCTGCATTTTAACATGAGTTCTAGGGAGTTACTCAAAAGTGACTTAAAAGTGAGAGAAGCAAGTCCTGGGTTAGCCAATAGTTTGCAGGGAGGTAGTTTCAGCGCAGGAGATTTTGTATTTACTAAGGATTTACAATGTACCAGGAGTTCTGTTTTTTTTTGGTTTTGTTTTTTGTACTAACTCTCCGCACTTAATCTTCAAGATTAAGAGAGAGTGTATACCACGGAGGATCGCCTCTGTGGTGAATACCGGGACTTGATTCTGGGCTCCAATGGGTGCCTTCAAAGACCGTGCTTGATTCCTCCGCCTCGGAGCTGTGGAAGCAATAAAGACTGCACGCACCCGAGTTCACGGGGGCAGGCCTCCTGCGATCCCGGGAAACAGGGCCCCTTCTAGGCGCGCAGGCCTGGGAAGCTCGGGGCAATACTCGGGTCCACACTAGCGCCTACGCAGAGGGCGGCGCAGCCCGCGCGGCCGGGACCCGCACCGCCGAGCTGAGGCCGCGAGCGCGCGTCGGCGGGAGGCGACGGTGGCCCGCGAGGGCTGCCCTTTACCTCTCCGGCTGCCATCCATGCTCTTAGATCCTCTTGCAGCCGCCGTGGGGACACGAAGAGTCCCCGTCGGTCCTTCCCTGGGCCCGGCCCAGCTCCGGACTCCCAGTCAGCGCCACCCTCGCCGGCAGCGGAGGATGGGAAAGGAGGAGCCGGCGGGGGCGGCAGCGGCCTAGAGACAGTCACTTCGCGGGTTGCTAAGCGCCGGTTCCACGGCGTCGGGATTGTGACGTCACGGCGCAGGACGGCGCGCGCTCCCGCAGCCCCGCCCCCGGGGGGGTGCTCTCTGAGGGAGGGGCTGAGCAGATGGGGCTGGAGGGCCCGGGCGGGGAGAGGTCCCCACTGCCGGTCTGTCGCTCTGGAAGCCTGCCGGTCGTCCACGGAGCGGCGTCCTGCCAGAAGCCGCATTGCCAGCACCTGGCAGTTCCTGTCCCTGCGGGAAGGGTGGCGAGAGAGGTGGTCTCACCTGGCGTCCACGTCCTCTGGGTTCCGGAAAAATTCAGAAGCAAATGTTGGTTGAGGTCACGGAAACATTTAACCAGCTCCAAAGAATTAAATTGCGAGCAGTCCGTGAACGTTTAGATTAATGAAAACCTGGAGATGCAAAACATCTACATATTTACATCTTCATTCTTAACCTCAAAAATCAGTTTATTCTGCTTGCTGCTTACTGGGCCTTTTCATCCTCCAACCGGCCTGCCCAATCTCTCTTAAGGACCAAATCCATTTTCTTTTATAATAGAAGAAACCAGCGTGAATAAGGCGTTAGTTTATTCATGGCTTTCTACAATTTATTTAATTTTGAGGTGGTTACATTTGAATACTTGAAATAAAATCAGTAGGGCAGTGAGCATTCTGTGAGTTGGGGTTCTCAACAGCGAAACGATTACTAGTGATATCTGGGGATGGCTGGTTAATTTCTCGTTGAGAAGGGCCTGTCCTGAGCATTGTAGGATGTTCTGCAGCATCGCTGGCCTCTACCCACTAGATGCCAGGATCACCACCCCCCCCTCAGTTGTGACAATCAAAATGTCTCTACGTATTGCCAAAAGTCCCCTGGGGAGCAAAATCCTCGTCCCCGCAGTCCCCCTCCGCCCCCTCTCCCCTCCCCCTTCCCCCCTTTAAGAGTCACCTCTCTGATGGAAAGAGTACTGCTTGGGAGCCAGACATGTGAAGCTTAATTGTGAATTTTCTGCCACCTACTAGTCTAACCTTGAATTAATTTCTAAACCTCTCTGAGCCTCAGGCCCCTCATTTCTAAAATGTGAAAGATGCTAACTTTGTAGTTGCCAGGATTAGTATTTAATGCGCTTGGCAAATAAAAAGAGGTATTTAGCAAATATTAGTTTGCTTTGGTCTAAGAGTTCTATCTCAGAAGAACTGGGATATCAGATAGGGAATTCAGACTGAAGGGAATAATTCAGGAACTCTATCATAAGGAAAGGGGAATAAACTAGAAATCCAGTTATAGTAACCCCTGAGCCCCGAGTTCCCTAAGACCCTAGATTTGGGAGAGAATTAGATTTCACAATCTAAAGAGTGGAAGAGTTTGATGGTTTTGCAGTCCCAACAACAAAGGTCAGCTAAAGGATACAGAGAAATGTTACCCAGAGGACAAAAACTTTTTGCTATCTGCTCACCGATGCTTGAAATCCTTTCATAAGAAAATGAAGCCTTTTATTCCAGCACAAACAGCTAGAGAATAGCTTGCGTATTAGACCTGCAGTAAGAATTTGTTAAGTTGAGTTAGAGCCAAAGATAAAGGGGCAAGCACTGGGGGACAATCAACACAGTGACTTTGATTCACAAAATGGTGATTACCAGGTCTCTTATGAAAGTACATTTTGGAATGAAAAGTAAATTTTGCTCTGAAGTAGGAAGGGGCTCCATGATAGGAAAGGACAGCAGAATGGGAAAGGGTTCTGAAAATAACATGATCTGACTAAAGCCATTGTTTCTCTATATTTCTCTAAGTATTTTGTTCCAATTCTTCCAAGAAACTGTGCACAATAAAGGTCTATTTCTCTCCAATTTGAGCAGTGAGCTTATTATCATGAGTGCAGTTTAATTTGTCCTTGGCTTTTACTTGTGGGTGTAACAAGAGAGAATATCCTTTCCGTTTGTAATTCCCAGGAGATAATCTGTGATGGGGCTGGAGCCACACAATTGGAATGGGCTTCCTTTAACTTTAGCTCCTAAGAACACCCAGTCGGGAAATCATGACCAGCTGCAGTGGCCTCGGAGTAGGCATTCCTGAAACCTTTTGCTGAATATATAAATATGAATCTCCCATTGTTCAGAAATTATTCCATTGCTACACTTTTGTTTATTGATATGTAGAAATTTATTTTAGGAGGAGAAATTTTGTATCTCCTAATTGTAGCAGTTAGATATGGTTATGAATTCCAAAACTATGTATTGGATTATGTTTGTAATGTGGTCTGTACCTAGGCATGATTAAGTTATGATTAGGGCTTTTGATTGGGCCACATCATTAGGGTGATTAATGATAAAAGGCATGGCGAAGGACAGAGTTGAGGGTTTCTGATGTTGGAGATTTGATGTGGG
The DNA here is from genome assembly GCF_030445035.2 of Dasypus novemcinctus. Taxonomy (NCBI): domain Eukaryota; kingdom Metazoa; phylum Chordata; class Mammalia; order Cingulata; family Dasypodidae; genus Dasypus; species Dasypus novemcinctus. The sequence goes on from NC_080675.1 coordinate 19,185,470, forward strand.
AGTTTTGTGGTTTTTTTTAAAGATTTATTTATTTCCCTCCTTCTCCTCCTCCTGCCCTACTGTTTTTACTCTCTGTGTTGTCTTCTCTTCTCATTTTCTCTCCTGGGATTCACCAGGATTTGATCCTGGAGACTCCTGATGTGGAGAGAGGTTCCCTGTAAATTGCGCTACCTCAGTTCCTGGTTTCTGCTGTGCTTCACCTTGACACTCCCCTTGTTTCTCTTTTGTTATGTCATCTTCTTACTGAGTGATTCACTTGCAGGGGCACTGGCTCACTGTGCGGGCACTGGCTCATTGTGCAGGCACTTGCACTCACCACGAGGGCACTTGCGCTCATCGGCTCGCCATGCAGACATGCTTTCTCTTTTTTTTTCACCAGGAGGACCCAGGGATCGAATCCAGGTCCTCCCATATGGTAAGCAGAAACTCTATCACTTTAGCCACATCCGCTTCCCTTGATGTTAGAATTTGTTGCTGAAGTCTTAAGCTGGAGCCCCAGGAAGTCAGCACACAGAGGAAAGAGAAGCAAGCCCTGGGAAGATAGGAACTGAGCCAGGAGAAGAACACAGAGGTATAGAGATGACTCCTTAGACACAGCAGAAACCCCAGGGAGAGAGACAGAGTCGTTCACCTAATAGTCTGTAGCTCACCTTGGGGAGAGAGGCAAAGTCTAGAGGGCCTCATGGTCTATAGCTGACAAAGAGATGAGCTGAGCCCAGAGGAACCCAGGACGCCTGAACCCTCACAGATATCAGCAGCCACCTTGCTCCAACATGTGGAAATAGACTTTGGTGAGGGAAGTAACTTATGTTTTATGGCCTGGTAACTGTAAGCTCCTACCCCAAATAAATACTTTATAAAAGCCAGCAGGGGCGCATCAGCACCCCTTTGGCTGACTAATACAGTGTTTGACATGATTGCTTTATTTGATTTCCCTTTTTTGTCTTAGCTGATAGGAAGCTCAAAACTGATTGGTGCTCAGTTACAATAATTATTCATAGACTGTGTTTTCCATGTTTTTCCTCCATTCCCTTTACTAAGAAGGTGGCTTTTATTCTTTTACTCTTATTTAATGGTTCAAGTCTTGCCATTTATTGAATGAACTCTAAGCCTTTTGGAAATATGGGTATAACTAAAATAAACTATATATTATATGTGCTATAATACATAGTTTAAGACATAATACATTGCTTATTATTTATCATGTATTAACATATTATATACACATTTAATATATATCCTTTTAAATGACCCATAATTCATAATTCAGATAATTCCTCGAATTCATGTTTGCCTGTTTGGAATTGCTTAGCATCATCAATGAGAACTAGCAAATAATACATTAAAAGCAACAAGAAGCAGAAGGCCAGGACAACCTTTTCCCATTCATTAGGTTATTAAGAACATTTTTAATCCTTAAAGGCCCTGAAATACAAAAACGAAGGAAATTTAGGGAATGTTTTCCAAGGTAAACATACCAATCCAGAGTAAAATAAATTGAGTTAGGTAGTGCTTACGCACTTTGTGTTAAACTCTGTCTTAAAACAATATCCCTTCACTCTCTTGACTGAAGAATACTTGAGGATTTGAGCTATAGACTATTTCTTAACCATTCTCCAATCAAATAGTAACAAAATGACAAAACAGACCTATAGAGCTCCTTGGTATCAGCAGGTTACAAAGCAGTGGATGGATTTAGGAAACTTTAAAGCAGTATCCCTGTGAGAAAGGCACTATGCAGAGGCAATATTAAACTACAAATCTTTTTTTAAAAATATTTATTTTTTATTTATCTCTCTCCCCTCCCCCACCCCTCCCCCCCAGTTGTCTGCTCTCTGTCCATTCACTGTGTGTTCTTCTGTGTCCACTTGTGTCAGCGGCACTCAGAATCTGTCTCCTTTTGTTGCGTCATCTTGCTACGTCAGCTCTCTGTGTGTGTGGCACCATTCTTGGGCAGGCTGCACTTTTTTTGCTCTGGGCGGCTCTCCTTACGGGGCACGCTCCTTGCGTGTGGGGCTTCCCCACGCAGGGCACTCCTTGCGCCAACAGCACTGTGCATGGGCCAGCTCCACACAGGTCAGAAGGCCCTGGGTTTGAACCTTGGACCTCCCATGTGGTAGGCAGATGCCCTATCTGTTGGACCAAATCCGCTTCCCTTAAAGTACAAATCTTATAAAGGAGTATAAAGTACAACTGACATATATTTTTAAAAGTAGCCCCAAGGTAGAGCTCCTCAAAGTATGGTTAGTGAGATATATACTGAATTCATTTTTGAACAGAAAAATATTACTCTATCATCCAAAAGTCCCTAATGAATAAAAAATCTTCATCATTGTCAATATATAACTTGATTTTTCTTAATTTTATTGTTAAAGTAGGAGAGAACAGGAGTGACTATAATTCTCTATAAAGCATTATGTGCCTAAGGGCAGTACAGATTTAGACAAAAGTGAGCAATAATAGGATATACTGACCTCAAATGACCGTTTTCACTTCTCTTAAGGAATAAAATTTTGATATATGAATACAGGAATAATCTTTCCCACAGAAAATGATCGTTCTCAGAACTATAAAACCACAGTTTCTACTGCACTTTTAAATATGTTTCATTCCACACTTTGTTTTCATTTTTCCTACAGTTGAAAAGAGCACAAAATTGTGATTCTGTAGGTATCTTAGCTGGCTTCTTGTTACTGACAAAAATTCACTCATATTTTGAACTTTTGGCTAAGGACTTCTGGAATTACAGACATTAGGCCCACTGATAATAATTGCCATAGTTGCCATAGTTCTCTGCTGCTCCATTTTCTCCTGTGTTTCAACTGTGTTCTTCAAATCTTTTCATCCAATTAAGAGAACAAGTTTCTGTGAATAGGACATAATCATTCTGTGGTTACTAGGTAACCAGTCTCCATAGCTTAAGAAGAGCATTTTTCTTTTCTTCCCCTGCCAATCAATTGCCACAATGCGTTAGGGACAGTGCTTGGCTTAAAGCTTTGATAATTTCTACTCAATATGTTCTCTGTTTACAAGTGGCTTCATCATTAAAAATAAAACAAAACAAAAAATGTAACCAGGCTGCTAGTTTGTCCTGGTAATATACTATATCCTGGTATATAAAATATACCCAGATATATAATATATCCTGGTGATAAAATTAATCTATTAATTATATATTCACTTAAAAATAGGATTTGGAGATTTAACAATTCATGAATTTTTTGGAAATTGAAAAGAAACTCTTATAAGTGCATATATGATTCACAAATGGCAAACAAAATAAATTTAAAAATAGATTTTTTTAAACCACCAATGAAAATCATTCTTTTTGACACTGACTCTTTAAACATACATATTCTACCTAGTTTTTCTAAGGGACTTCAACTTCCACTCCATTCATACTTTGGCCCTTTTGGAAGTCTGCCTGCAATGTACTCCCCAAAACTTTAAATTATTAGGTAGAATGACAGTAAATGTCGGTTTTTATAAATCTAAAGTGGTCAAATATAGGCAATATTATTTGGTTCAACCTAATAATTTAAAGTGTGTGAGGAGCACTATTGGAAACATAGATTTAAATTTAGACCACATTAATTATTTCTTTAGAATATTTGAGTAAATAAACTTACAAAACAGAGGGGGGGAGGGTGTCCTGACTCCCCAGACCTGCTCAAACTTTGACTTGTCTTACCCTTTTTAAGTCCTTCCATTTCCTAGTTTATAATTTTTCAGTGTTCATTATGCTTCCGGTTTTTTAAAAACAAAATCTGAATTGCCCAACAGTATGAAAATGTGTTATGAAAACTGCTTCTAGTTATGTAATAATAATTGTCCACTGAGGTTTATACCCTGTTTTAATTTGCTAGGCTATTGAAAGCAGACACCATTAAATGTGTTGGCATTAAAAAAGGGAATTTATTAGCTTGTAAACACAGTTTTGAGGCTGAGAAAAATGTCTAAACCAAAGCATTATCAAGGCAATGCTTTCTTCCAGTAGACTGGCCACCAGCTATCCTTGGCTCCTCTGCCACATGGCAAGGCACATGGCAGTGTCTGCTGGTCTTTCCCTTCTTTTCTGACTTTTGTTGCTTATGGACTCCAGTAAGAAGATCAAGACCCATTCTGGGCCATGCCTTAACTGAAGTAACCTCTTGAAAAGGTCCTACTTACAACATGTTTACACCCATGTAAACAGGAATGGATAGCTTTAAGAGCATGATTTTCTGGGGTGCAAACAGTTCCAAACCACCACATACCCATAACATTAAAGA